>NC_066619.1:242401555-242712805 GCF_025201925.1 Gopherus flavomarginatus | reverse complement strand
CCTACCTTCATGCCTCCAGCTTCCATCCCGGACACATCACACGATCCATTGTCTACAGCCAAGCACTGAGGTACAACCGCATCTGCTCTAACCCCTCAGACAGAGACCAACACCTACAAAATCTCCACCAAGCATTCTCAAAACTACAATACCCACACGAGGAAATAAGGAAACAGATTAACAGAGCCAGACGTGTACCCAGAAGCTTCCTACTGCAAGACAAACCCAAGAAAGAAACCAACAGGACTCCACTGGCCATCACATACAGCCCCCAGCTAAAACCTCTCCAACGCATCATCAAGGATCTACAACCCATCCTGGACAATGATCCCACACTTTCACAGGCCTTGGGTGGCAGGCCAGTCCTTGCCCACAGACAACCTGCCAACCTGAAACATATTCTCACCAGTAACTGCACACCGCACCATAATAACTCTAGCTCAGGAACCAGTCCATGCAACAAACCTCGATGTCAACTCTGCCCACATATCTACACCAGCGACACCATCACAGGACCTAACCAGATCAGCCACACCATCACTGGTTCATTCACCTGCACATCCACCAATGTAATATATGCCATCATATGCCAGCAATGCCCCTCTGCTATGTACATCGGCCAAACTGGACAGTCTCTACGGAAAAGGATAAATGGACACAAATCAGACATTAGGAATGGCAATATACAAAAACCGGTAGGAGAGCACTTCAACCTCCCTGGCCACACTATAGCAGACCTTAAGGTGGCCATCCTGCAGCAAAAAAACTTCAGGACCAGACTTCAAAGAGAAACTGCTGAGCTTCAGTTCATCTGCAAATTTGACACCATCAGCTCAGGATTGAACAAAGACTGTGAATGGCTTGCCAACTACAGAACCAGTTTCTCCTCTCTTGGTTTTCACACCTCAACTGCTAGAACAGGGCCTCATCCTCCCTGACTGAACTGACCTCGTTATCTCTAGCTTGCTTGCTAGCATATATATATCTGCCCCTGGAAATTTCCACTACATGCATCTGAGGAAGTGGGTATTCACCCACGAAAGCTCATGCTCCAAAACGTCTGTTAGTCTATAAGGTGCCACAGGATTCTTTGCTGCTTTCTCTTCATATTTTACCAGTTATTCTCATTTACCCCTGAATAATGTTGTTTACATTTTAGATTTGTCCACTATGTCAGGAAGTCTTATGTTTTGTAGTCAGAACAGAGCAACTTATAATGTAAAATTATGATTTGTCCAATATAAAAGGTTAAGAGTGACTATATGGGAGTTTTTTTTAATGCATGCATTATTTTATTTAGTGTATTCTCCTTTCTTGTATATATCATTACCTTAAATATTAATCCTTTGCTTTCTAAAGTTGTAGAAACTGATGTTACAGCTAGTGTTTGACTATGAATATTTTTTAAAGATGGAATCATCTTCAGATTCTATGAATGAGAGCAAATGGAAGGACATATCAGAAGAAATTAAGAAGATTTTTAAGACTGCTGTGAAGTTGCTGCATAAGAAAGGAAAAATGAAACACAGCCAAGCAAAGAGATATCTTTCCTCCGGTAAAGTTCAAAATACATACAGAATCTGTTCTGTATTTATGCACCCATTCATAATCTAGCCTAGCAATATTTTCACAATTACCAAAGTATATTTTGATTGTCATTTCTCGCACATAGTTTAAAAGAGGAGAAAAGTAAAGTTATAAATGCTTACGCCTGAGCCCTGTATTATAGCTAGTACTAAATAAAACTGCACCTGATAAATTTTGCATACAGTATTTTTTGTTTGCTTGTTCATCTAGAGGGAACAGAGATTTTTTTTCCCCTCTGTTTGTTTTGAAGGAAGTTAACAGTTTTCCTATATTCTTTTTTTCTCCCTCCAGCTGTTGAAGATGAGCTTGATTTTGCCTTGGGAAAACAAACACCAGCTTTCCTGAAGAAGTGTGTCTGTTACATTCGGAAAATTGCCAACATTGAACGTTTTGTTAAAATTCCAGAGATGGGAAAATACATGGATGTAATTCATATAGGTGGAAAGGTTCTGCGGGATCCAGAAGCTCATGAGAAACTGATCAAACTCCGAGATGAATTTATTCCTACTATTGTTGCAGCATCTAATCTGAGAGTGTACACTTCTGTTACTCATTGTGACATGAAACTTGGTTATTCACAAGAAGTGGAGAACCACTACATTGAAGGACTTGGTAAACAGTTCTACGAAGACATGATTGATATAATTCAAGCAACAGTACAACAGAATTTTGACACCGAGACAGACTTGCTTTATGATGAAGTCCTTCAACACTCTTCATTATGTAAAACGTACTCCTCTTTCTATGAGTACAGGTGTGAGGCACTAAACATAGTTCATAAATACATTCTGCACAGCAAAGCAGGACATATTAACCCTCTTATCATATATGGAGGACCATGCACTGGAAAAACCCTTTTATTAGCTGAAGTGGCAAAGAAGGTAAAAAAATAAAAACCAATATATTTTATAATATGCTAATCTTAATAGCGGAAGTAAATGTATACCAAATTAATTCCCATTTTCCTTATTGTGGTATCAATAGATCTAAGATTAGTCTTTGATACAGACAATAAATCCAGTCTTCTGCACATTACTGGATATTTATTCAGGAAAGAGGCAGTGTATATCCTATTAGCCACGTCTCAATATGATATTTCCAGCCAAAACATAATTGTTAGTAGAGCTTTTTAAGGAAATGCAAATATTTCATCCAGTTCCTCAACCACTGGTAAGAATGAATTTATTTGAGAAATAAACTACTTTACAAATACACCATTGTAACATCATTAGTCCCTCCCTTCTTGTTTTCTGATGTCATGAGGATGTGACACCATTTAATGATCATATGGTATCCGTCTTAAAAGTAAACCACGTTTCCAAGACATGCTAATTTGTTTCATATCCTCTTGAAGAATTGCTCCAGAAGTTCCATGATTTGTGTTTATTTCAAAATTTCAGAAGTCATTTAGTTCATCTATGCCTTTCCAATCATTAACTAAATTATCATGGTGAAGTGTGAGGAGCACATTTCATACTTCTGTGAATTTGTCTCCATTGAAAAATCACAGCTCCACTGCTGTATTACTAAGTGCTCTGGCAGTATTGCTTGAGTTAAAGATGAAATATAACTAATATTTCATTCGTGACATATAATATTAACATATTCTATAACCCCGCTATGAAGAACATTTCCACTCAGAGAGGAACACTTCAAAATAAACTTACGTTTTGAAACAAATTAACACTGTTTATAAAACCATAAGTAAAACATTTGTGCGCTCTATTATTGTGCTTCATTTGGCTCTGTTAATTTAGACATTAACTAAATTATGCTTCTACATTATAGGCTTATACTTGGCTGCAGGAAGAGATGGGACCAGAATCTGACCCTGTGGTAGTTATAAGATTTTTGGGATCCACAGAAATGAGTACAGATCTTAAGAATCTGCTTCAAAGTATTTGTGAACAATTAGCAATTAATTACCGTTGCCTAGTACAGAGTTACCCTAAAAAGATTCATGATCTTCGGGACTTGTTTATAAATCTTTTGAATGAGTCTTCATTTCACAGACCACTGGTTATAATATTTGATGCCCTAGAGCAGCTTTCAGATAACGATGATGCTAGGAAACTGTGGTGGCTCCCCGTTCACCTTCCCCGTTCAGTACGGATAATCATGTCAACACTGCCGAACAAACATGGTATCCTGCAAAAACTGAGGTGCCTTATTCATGAAGAGGACAACTACATTGAGTTGATTTCAAGGGACAGGAAGATGTGCAGCCAAGTACTGAAACATCAGCTGCTGCATGTTAAAAGAAAAGTAACATCAGGGCAACAAATTTATGTCAATGAAGCTTTTTCGAAGTGCACACTGCCTATGTTTATAAACTTAACCTTCAGAGAGGTTAAGAACTGGAGATCTCACAAAGATGTTGATGAGTCCTCCCTTTGTGTCACTGTTCATGAAAGCATAGAGCAGTTATTTTGCTCATTAGAAAACAAGTGTGGCCTGAAGCTGTTGTCGAGAGCACTGGGCTACATCACAATGTCCAAATCTGGCCTGAGTGAAATGGAATTGGAAGATATTTTAGCTCTTGACAACACTGTTATGTATGAGCTCAATGAGAGTATCAGGCAATGTAACCCATTGAGGGTACCGTATATATACATTGCAAGGCTTAAGGAGGGCCTAAAGGGATACTTGATAGAGCGGCAAGTGAAAAATGTAACACTTCTAGTATGGGCAAACAGGCACCTGCAGCTTATTGCCCAGAAACTGTATCTCCACAGTGAGGAAGATGTGCATGAAATGCATACGATCATGGCAGAGTACTTCCTTGGCGTTTGGTCGGGTGGAAGAAGGAAATCTTTTTATAGCAAAGATCAATATTTGAATGGGTGCCTTGACAATAACAGTAGAAGCATAAATGATGAGGAGAAGCACTGTATGGATCTCACCGCTTTTGACAGGCAAGCACCTGATCAGCCGTGGGTCTTCCAGTGTAATCCATTAGAGCCTGACATCTTTTTTGTCAATCACAGAAAAATGACAGAACTTTTGCATCACTTGACAAGATGTGGAAGATCAGACGATCTGCTGTATGGTGTTATTATGAACTTCAGCTGGCTGTACACAATGATTAAAATAGGACAGTTTGACAAAGCACTTTCTGACATAGAATTGGCTTATAATTATTCACAAGAAAAGGAGCTGAAATTTCTGGCAAGTACCCTTCGCAGTATAAAGTTCAAAGTAACAAAATATCCAGGTTCACTCTCTGCTGAATTACAACAGAGGCTCCTTCCAGTTGTCAGCTCATTGCCTAAATTGAGACACCTTCTTTTAGAATGTGACAGAGATGGACCCAAATACTGCTCTATCGTTCCCTTGCACTCCTCCATGGATGTGACTTACAGCCCTGAGCGACTACCCTTGTCATCCAGTTGCATGCATGTCACTGAGATCCTGCCTACTTTTAATCCAAATACAGTCATTGCTGCTCTGGAAAATGGCTCCATCAGTACTTGGGATGCAGAGACTCGCCAGCTATTAAGGCAGATTACAACAGCTCAATCTGTTATCTTAGGGATCAAACTTACGAGTGATGAAAAATATCTTGTAGTGGCTACAACAAAGAACACACTTTTGATTTACGATAACCAAAATTCCTGTCTTTTGTCTGAAGTAGAAATTAAGGGATCAAAACATTGTGGAATTGGGGGAGGCTCAAATTTTATTAATGGATTTACACTGTCCATTAATCATGCACTTGCTTGGCTGGAAGCCAGCAAAGATGTTACTGTAATAGATCTACTTTATGGGTGGCCTCTTTATCACTTCCACTGCTGGTATGAAGTGACTTGTGTACAGTGTTCTCCAGATGGAGTCTATGCATTCTGCGGACAGTACCTTAACACCACCACTATATTTCATTTAGGAAGTGGAGAGAAACTGTCCACCGTGACCTCTGAATTTTCAGGTGGATTTGTGAAATTTCTTCTTGTTCTGGATACTGCTCAAGAAATGGTGATGGTGGACAACGAGGGTGGCCTTTCAGTTTGGAACACTGAGGAAATCACAAATCCGCAACTGACGGATGACTTCGACTGCAGGAAAGAAGACAGCGAAGTTGTCAGCATTGAACTTTCTGAAGACCAAAGTGCAATTTTAATTTGTAAGGCACTCAGTTTAGAACTTCTCGACACTGGCATGTGGAAAGTGGCTGAAAAGTTCAGAGCAAAACACAATGAGCGCTTTATATCTGCTGTGTTATCCAAAAACAGCGACTGTATAATTGCTTCTATGGAAAATACCTCAGCCATTTTTGTTTGGAGGAGAGATACAGGACAGTGTATGGCAAGCTTACAGGAAATCTCAGGAACCATAGTCAGACTAATTAAGTCCAATCACCATAACATGCTGCTATCCTTATCCACCAGTGGTGTCCTTTCTATCTGGGATATAGATATCATAACTGCTATGTCCAACATTGACAAATCTGGCAAACCCATCCAAACACTGGTGTTGCCAACCAGAGGTGAATTAATTTATACACTGGATGGATCAGAATCTGTGCATAAATGGAACTTCAGCACTGGATTCATTGAAGCTGTGTTCAAGCATGAAGGTATTGTTGAAAACTGTGTGCTGACCTCTTCTGGAGAAATAATGATTACATCAGATGACAAATGTAGCCAATATGTATGGCAGACCATTACCGGCGAAAATATCTTCCGCATTAATGGACAAAGGATATCTCAGCTGATGATTACACACAACGATCAGTTTGTCGTCTCTCTCTGTGAACAAAATGCCTCCAGAGTTTGGCGGCTGGCCACGGGACACAGAGTTTGCAATATTTTAGTTGCCTTACAAAATGCATTTATAACCACTGCTAATACATTTGTAGTTGGAATGACAAAGAATAAAGTATTGGCAGTAAGTCTCTGGACAGGAAGTATAACCAAGAAATTTTGCTGTGATGATGGTGCAACCATTGTTAATATTAAACTGATCCCAGACTGCCCAGATATTGTAGTGTTTATAACATCCACTGAAACAGTGAACATCTGGAGTCTTACAGAGGAAGTAATCTGCAGGCGTGTACAACTGCCTAATAACTTCTTAAAAGATTTGGAAGACTTTGAAATATCCCCCAATGGGAAGCTAGGAATTCTATCCCGTGGTGATGAGAACATCAATGTGCTTGATTTACACAGCGGCAAACTTCGTGTGGTTCATGCCCCTGGCATTATCTGGCGACAGAGATTGTCCCGTGATGGCCGTTATCTTGTGTACATCTGTTTTCGTAATGAAGAGGACGATGACAATGGTGCCATCTCTAGTTTAATTGTAATGAGACTGGCTGACGGTAAAAACATTGGTGCTTGTTCCCTTTACAAAACTCCAACCTTTCTTTCTCTCTCACAGAGGCATTTGAATATTATTGTTGGATTTGATGATGGAAGTATAGGTACTTACACTGTAGTGGATCGGGTAGATGCGGCACTGAAAATTAAAATTGCTACTTCAAATAGCCGTCAAATTTTCAGTAATGCAACACAAGTGATTAGGCCAAAGTGTCACAATTATAGCTTCAAGGTGAATGCAGACTGCATTTGGAGAGAGTCTACTGAGGTGTTTGCAAGAGATAGTCCCATCACAGTGACAGACCCTGAGACAAGTGAAACAACAACACCCAAAAAACACAACTACTGTTATGACAAAGTGTGCGCAGCCATAGATTGCAGAGGACACAGTTTTGCTGCTGATAACTGATTATAAACATGGACTAGTTTTTCTGAATACATAATACATGTGCATAGGCTAGTCTTCTGATTCAAAAGTAAGTACCAGTGCATTTCTTGAAAGACAAAGAACAGCAGAGGGCAGGAATGCTGTTTTCTCAACAAATATTCTTACATTTATGTTAACAAAAATAAGCAAAAAAAATCAACCAAATGTGAAACAGACATTTATCCAATGGGCTGCAGGGTTTTTAAAATTTTAGAATACAAGGTTTAGTCCAAGGTTAGATCCAGGACCTTGACTGACAATTTCTAGCAATACTATTACAATTGTTATACCATTACAGGAATTAGAAAATCTTATTTGGGGGTTGACCGAGTTTTAGCTAGAGACAAAACTCCATTTATTGTTGGAGAGGCGCCAAGACGCTCTTTTATAATCCAGATAGCCTCGTTGTGGACAAAGCTAGGTCAACGGTTACCCTGAGTTTATACCCACTTGCAAAAATGTGTTTTTCTGCTTGATGGTGCAATGACAAGATGTCACCTGCCAACCTGGAACACTTGATGCATTCCATCATTTAAAGAAATAGCTACTTTTTAAAAAAAAATTGGGATTAACATTTGGGTTGAAAAGGGTAGAAGCCAATCAAAATCAAACATCTACATGTGAGGTAATAAATCAGTCTTCATCTAAATGAAAGTACTGAAAGTTACAAACATTGCATGCAAGGGTTTTTCTATAGTCTGATAAAAAAAAGATAAAAACTAGTTATTACCTAGGTCATAAAAGAAGTTTAATACTGAAATTGTATTGTTTTTCTGTCTCTTTCACAGTGCATATTAGTACTGGATAAAACAAATACTTTTTCAGAGAGAAAGGGCATTAACAGATAAACAGTCAAACACCTGTTCACTTCTCTCTTTATGTTAAAAGGTTACTTATTCTCTCTGTTGTATAAGTTTGGAATATCTCTTAAATCCCTACAGTGATCTTAACAGAAAGCTTTCAGACATGCCATGTATTTTTCCTGATAATGTTTGCCTTACTACTACCATTCCTGTTCTTTCCTGTGTTCAACACAGATCAGATGACCAAATACTCTGGGACTAACAGAATATGCCTGTATATGTGCTGAAATATGCCATAAAATCTAAAGGCTGTCCAAAGGTTCTTTACTGTTCCAATTTGTAATGGATTTCTTACTTTTACATACTGTATGTATGCTCCTTTATGTTTCACTTCCTGCTTTAAGACTGTTCTGAGCCTTTTATACAGTTTTATCAGTTTCAAGGCAGAAATTGTGAAATATTGTCAACTATTTTTTTAAAAACAGTTTCACCTAACTAAAAGAAGTGGCGATCTGTATCTAAAGGGTGAAAAGGTCCCCTCACCCCACCCGTTACTTATCTTAAACATGGCATGTCCTTGGCAAACTTTTCAAAGAATTTAAACAAACCACATTTTTTGTTTTTGGGAAGTTGGAACTCCATGCCACTAAATTTCCAAGAAACAAATGCCAACCTAAGGTTTAACATAGTGTGTGAATGTTCTATGTAAAAGCCAATATAGTATATCAAGTGACTTGAATGACTTTTCCTAACTTGTTTGCAACTAATAGATCATATTGAATGTTTTTATGTAAACTTTGTATTGTTGGGAAGAATTACCCAATCAGAGATTTATATTTTCATAAATGTTAAATTTAGTTAAATTTTGTTACAGAGTTGTTAAATTAGAAATCTATTGCAGTCTTCAAACAATATACAGTCTTGTGTAATCATTGTTTGTATGAATAAACTAAGTAAATAGACTACTATGTGTGTGGTTTTAATTTGTAAAGAAATTTCTGAATGGGGAATAAATTTTCAGGGCCAGATCCTCAACTGGTATAAATCAACAAAGCTGCAATAGAAGCTAAGCATTATTTTGAGGCCACAAGACATAAATGATGCACAGGTTTTACACTGGCCCTCTGCATAGGGATGAATTCCATTCTGATAAGTGGCAAGGGCCTGAGAGGTGCTGAGTGCTTGCAGCTCCCATTGATTTCACAGAGCCCAGTACACTACTCCTTGCACAAAAGCATTTTCCATTGGACTTTTATGGGAGATTCTCCTGCACAAGGAGCATTGAATGGGCCCATACTCAAACTAAATATCTAAATTCTACTGTACAAAATGAAACAAAATAGTTGATTTGCCTATGAACCCGTAACATACCAAACACTGGCTGAGCTTGCTAAGCTACTTTTGTCCTAGAATTGGTGAATACCTAGAAGCATTCTCTCAATATCTGTGACTTGCTAATTAGAAAAAAACAGTGACATTAGAAAACTGAATAAATAACAGAACTTAACCCAATGTGGAGAACATGGATGTTTGAAAAACAACAAACAGTTATCAAGATTTTATACTGAACCAGTTCTGCTCGGTTCAGGAGCCAACCTTGAGTCTTGGCCCACAGAAGCTTGGTAGAATGGCTGAGGCCTACTATCATAACCTTAGTCCCAGATTTGGACCTTAGCGTCCAAAATATGGAGGTTAGCATGAAAACCTCCAAGCTTAGTTACCAGCTTGGACCTGGTACTTGCTGCCACCACCCAAAAAATTAGAGTGTTTTGGGGCACTCTGGTCCCCCTGAAAAACCTTCCCTGGGGACCCCAAGACCCAAATCCCTTGAGTCTCACAACAAAGGGAAATAATCCTTTTTCCCTTCCCCCCTCCAGGTGCTTCTGGAGAGATACACAGACACAAGCTCTGTGAAACTACACAGAGTGACTCCCCCTCTCTGTTCCCAGTCCTGGAAACAAAAGTACTTTCCTCTTCACCCAGAGGGAATGCAAAATCAGGCTAGCAAATTCAACACACACAGATTTCCCCCTGATTTCTTCCTCCCACCAATTCCCTGGTGAGTACAGACTCAATTTCCCTGAAATTTCCCAGAAAAGAAAACTCCAACAAGTCTTAAAAGAAAGCTTTATATAAAAAAGAAAGAAAAAACACATACAAATGGTCTCTCTGTATTAAGGTAACAAAATACAGGGTCGATTGCTTAAAAGAATATTGAATAAACAGTCTTATTCAAAAAGAATACAAATTAAAGCACTCCAGCACTTATATTCATGCAAATACCAAAGAAAAGAAACCATATAACTTACTATCTGATCTCTTTCTCCTTACACTTAGAAACAGAAGACTAGAAAGTAGAAACTACTTCTCCAAAGCTCAGAGAAAGCAGGCAGACAGACAAAGACTCAGACACAAAATTCCCTCCACCCAAAGTTGAAAAAATCCGGTTTCCTGATTGGTCCTCTGGTCAGGTGCTTCAGGTGAAAGAGACATTAACCCTTAGCTATCTGTTTATGACACGCCCCCCAAATTGCAGACAGTGGGGAAGCTCACTGGCGGCGATTTCCTTCTAGAACTTTAAAATAAACAGATTACTACAACACATGCACCTTTACATATACTACTAAGTATATAACTAACAGACTTTTACATTTTAAGAACACTTTTTAACTACTGGATTCTGGGAAACTCTCACGGGAGAGTGCATCAGCAACTTTGTTAGAAGCTCCTGTGATGTGTTGAATTTCAAAATCAAAATCTTGGAGAGCTAAACTGCAACGAATGTGGAGAACATGGATGTTTGAAAAACAACAAACAGTTATCAAGATTTTATACTGAACCAGTTCTGCTCGATTCAGGAGCCAACCTTGAGTCTTGGCCCACAGAAGCTTGGTAGAATGGCTGAGGCCTACAGCTTCCAGATTTGCTGCCGATTCTTCAGGAGAGAATGCAACAATTTACATTCTCATTGGTAGCACAATTTACATGTCCAGAAGAAACTATCTGCTTCTCTCATACTGAATAGCTAGATAAGTCTGCTCAGAAGGAGTCTCTCATCTAAATTTTAAAGGGGAATTAAGCTGAAGTGTGAAGGTGGAGTCTTCTTTGGCAGACAAAGCTAAGCCTGAAGTCAGCCACAGAGGGTATGTCTACACTGCAATGTAAGCTCAGAGTTGGTAGAACTTGAGTTAGTAGACCCTGGGTTTGTTAACATACGGCTTGAGGGTTTACACTCATTTGTAATCCTAGGTTAGGAATTTTTGAAACCTGGGTCACAACCTTGGGCTGCAGCATCTATATTGCATTATGTGGGCATTATTCCAAACACCCATATCCGAGACTTCCTAGCACCCTCCCAAATAGTGGCCAGTCTAGCTCTTTGTTGGTGTAGCGTGGAAAAACCTGACTGTCCACCAAACTTAACTTTCCAGAAGATAAAGAAAGTCAGCCCGTGGCATTGTGGGTTACTTTTATTGAACTTAAAGAGCACAAGTCCATGGGGCTGCGTCTAACCTGCAAAGCAATAAGGCTTGAATCTTAGGTCCCAGTGTGACTCAAGCTTGGCGTTCACCATCATGGGGTCCTGGGACTTGTGCTCTGAGCCCTGAGTTAGCACGATGTGTGTGTAGATGGAAGGGAATTAGGTTTGAGCCTGAGTTGAATCCTGGGCTTACCCTGTAGTGTAGAGACATATCCAAAGAGAACATTTAATACCAGTCGTTTTCCTCTCAGCCTGTTCTCTGTGGAAGACTTCAGTAACAAAGGCAAAGGCAACATGAAATCAAAAGGTTATATAACTGAATCTACAACGAGAAGAAATACCTTCCTACTCATCAACACTTGCAGGTAACTTTTCCTGACCTCACATTTATGACACTTCTCAGGGCACCCATGGCAGTGAGTCACCTTGTTACCACTGCCTCCGATGCAGCTGAGTCATGGTTGAGTGTCAGCTCCCTGACACAACCAGTCTGTCAGCCACTCAAGCAGTCTCCTCCAGGCTATACCAGCTCTGCCCAGGCCTGCCAACAGCAATTCCGGGCCCCAGGGCAGAACAATCAATGGCCCCCCCCAGTAAGGGAAGGCTGAGGTTTACAACACTACTTTTTATCCTACTGATAACGTGTCAGAACCCACTACGCATAACTTGTGGTTGCTTGATCTAGTTAACTTTTTTTTTCCAGTTACAGCACAAGTGTTAAATACATTGTGAGCCTAAATACAAGATGTAGAATTTGTTATTTTGAATTATATATTTAAATTTAAAAAATACATTATGGAATTAAATTAATTAACATATAGACCATTTAAAGAAGCACAAAGTAAGAACACACTAAAATATCAAGCAGAATAATTAAACTCCTCCTCGTGATTCATGTGTAATCTAAAGACAAAGAAAAAACTGATATACAAAATGTAACTGAATATGACCAACAAAGTTAAAACATACAATACAGTACTTGTGCTACCGGTGCTGTGGGACATCAACACCCAGAGCAATGAGGAGACAGCAGATATGGTATGCCACATCTGTTGGGAGATCTCCGAGGAGGCAGCCAGGGGCGAAGGCAGAGGCAGCTCATCAGCCAGTGCTAGCGGCAATGAAGGGGGGCGGGAGGAAGGCTAGCCTCAGCTGCCTCTCAGCAAACTTAGAGAGGCTCGATTGGATGGCTGAACTTGCTGGCTTGTGTCTGGCGCAGAGCTGCAGCTGCGGGGCAGGAAATCTGGTAGTGCAGAGGGAGCTTGTTCCTCTTTAAAGTATCCCTGTCCTCGGCCCTGCAGTCACAGAGCCAGCACGGAGGAGGCAGCAAGCACCGCAGTTCCCAGGCTGCTGTTGCTGATGCTCTGCCAGAACAGCAGGGCGCAGCGGAGCTCTGGAAAACCATTACTGTCACAATGAGGGACAGCGCTCTGTACAGAGCAGCAGCAGCAGGAAACCAGATTTCTTTTTTTTTAATCTTAATTATTATTTTAAAAAAACAAAATCTATCTATCTCATCTGCCCAGGCCCTTTTAAATTGCCAGACCCCTGGGCAATTCACTCCTTTGCTCTACCTGTCGCCTCTGCCTTTGCCCTGCAGGTTAAATATATATGTACACCAGCCCCCGAATCCCTTCAAAGTAGCCCCTGTGGTAACCAGCCCCACATCACTGGATACCCACAGAAATCCCAGATCATCTGTTCCCAAAGGAATGGTGAACCCCCGTTTACGAGTTTAACCTTAATCACCATTCCTGTGTAACACACATTTTTAAAATTCAATTATAGTAAAACAAAGAAAATTTAAGAAAAAATCGAGCTTTAAATAGAAATGGAGGTAAGTGATGGAAACAAATGATTACATATAAAATCATAAAATGTGAATTACGGCCTAAACTTATTAAGAGTTACCTTCCCTTTCTAATCAAGTAGTTTCTCACCCCAAAAGTTCTCAGATCATTCCTGTTGACTGCCAAGTGGTTTTTATGTTTGTAGTTTGATCGTTTTCCCATTGACTTTTCTGAATTGGTGCAAAAGTAGAAAATTGAGCAATACATGAAATAATCAGCTAGCAAGAGAGGGGTGAAAACTTCTTCCTATTTGAATGGGCCATTGCTAAGACATATGATTGCTTGGTGACCAAATTTCATTCCAAGACCATAATGGCATAATTTTCAGTATGGTCACACTGTTCCTTAAATATTACCCATATACACATATTACAATGTTTATGAATATCACAGGTTACAGGCTTCCAGTGAAACCTCACATGCTACTCTTTATGGATAAATACCATGAAAGTGGTGTACTAGGTGTAGTGAGTTTATCAGGACTGAGCCAGGAGTAGCTTGTAATGAACAGTGAATCCTTTGCCTATTGGGATCAATGGGCCTACCTGTCACAGCACTGAAAGATGTAGCAAACCAGTTTGCAGAAAATTACTCCAGCCTAGGAAAGCACAAGTTTGAAAGCCTCCAGTGTAAGACCTCTGCACGCTCATTCCCCTAGTACAGGCACAGCAAAGGGCAGTGCTTAAATTTGTAACGAAAGAGGTGCCGGGGCTCAAGTAATTTTTTTACATCCATAACTGGTGCAGCAAGCCCAGAGGTGCCGGGGCTACGAACTGCCAAGCCCGGAGGTGCTGGGGCTCAGCCCTGGCAAGCTATGGCACAAATTAAGCACTGGCATAAGGTCCTATGCTGCCCTCCTTCCCAAGCCCCCGTGCTATGGGGATTCTGGGCTGCTCTAAACTGCAGAGCAGCCTACAGGCAGCCCTCAGGAGGCTGTTGTAAATTAGCACACTCCTGCTCTAATATATACTGTGAACTGCTTCCAAAAATAACAAGGACACAAAGCTGGCTTAAAGCACAGAATCTTAACCATTATCTTAAATTACATTGTAAGATCCTTGGAGTAGGGATCATGACATCTAGTGTTTGTGCAACACACACCACAAAGAGACTGCAACCCTCACTGGGGCCGCTGGGTATTACCATAATGCAAATAATAAATAACTCCAGTTATTCAGAGTCTGAATACAGCCTGTTCAGCAATTACTCAGGTTGCGGGTTAGGAGAGTGAAAGGGCAGTATTCTGAATGGGCCTTTCATCGATACACTTTTCTGAGTCTCTGTGTCTAGAAATGCCAGCTTGATTTTTGACACACTGTTTTTCAGGTAATTGAACCAAAATGTGTGCAAGGCCCTTTGGATAGTTTTAATGAAGGATTCGTTTATCAAGAATCACTGTCAAATATTTAGACTGCAATTGTGACCCACTTTAAAGTTGTTGTAATCCACTGAGGAACGTACTCAAGATTATTGGAATAATTCTTTCTAGAGTGCTGAGTGGCTGCAGGAGGAGGTAATGGGACATGGACTTCCCTCCTTCAGGTTACCTTTCAAATGTGGTCACTTTGATAGTCACTAACCTGCAGTCATGTGAAATGAATTGAAGGTCTCAGACTAGGTGTTTCTAAATCACAATGTCCACCTTCTCAATATAGAGAACACAGAGACTAGCCCTTTGGTTATAAGGTGTTGAACCATCTTATTAGGAACAATATAGTAGGAAGCTCCCACTGCTGCTGTCATGTAATGTCTGTGCTCTAATGAAACAGAGACCTTTACTATCCAGGACTGTCAGCTTAGCCCTGAATTCACCTAAAAGCAAAGGCCTCGATCCTGAATTGCATACACGAGCTCTGCCCCCATCCCACTATCACGACCTTCCACATATTAGTAGTGATATTATTTTGACACAGACAAAAAGTAGTAGGTCTCTGCTCAAGTGGTTTACATGCCAAGGCCCTGATCCTACAAACATTTCAGTACATGCTTCACTTTAAAGTCCTACTGACTGTAATGGACCTTCTCACATGCTTAAAGTGATGTGTATACGTGAAAGTTTCCAGTTCTGGGGCCTCAATGATAATAACAACTGAGGCCCCAATGATCATTCTAGGAGCATTACCACATAGATTAAAATGCAACATCCCAGAAGATGATGATGTTTGGAGATCATTTTTGTCTATATATTTTAGGCGGGGCCAGTAGTGCCGCCTATTATTAAGGTTGCCTGACACTTCCTCTTATGAGACTGTTTTCAAATGTTTGTAACTTTGCCAAACTTTAACTCTTTGAGCTGAAATATTCCATGCCAGGTGTCTGCCTCAGACTGATCTTTTATGGAAAATTTCAGCCAAAATGGTTGAGCTGTTTCTGAGAAAAAGGTTAGGGGAAAATAACTTGTTTTGCCCATTTTAAAACAAGCCAGACCTGCCGAGGGGTGGGGAGAGGAATCAGTTGGGATAAGGAGCCTGTGAGGGAGATGGGGACTGGAAGCTAAGCAAGAGGGATGAAGAAAACTGGCACTGAGAGAGGGGATGAGGGAGGAGACTGGGATTAGGAGCCAGGTCAGAGACTAGGACGGGGAGCCCTGGAGAGAAATGGGAGTGGGGCCAGAAACCCAGTAGGTGGGGGGGAGATTGGGACTGAGAACCAGTGGATGGGGTAATGGGGAAGAGGCGGGAGGCAGATCTGATAAGAAGTCAGGGTGCAAGGGAGAGAGCTGCCACTGGGTGAGCAAAGAGAATGGGACAAGGAGCTGGGAAGAGGTCACACTAAAATTGATGGGGAGCTAGTATGGGAAGACTGGCACAGGGAGCCATTGGGGATGGGAAACGTGGGTAGGAAGGCAGGGGCGACTGGAGGCTAGGCAGGAGGAGAGAGACAGATTGGATAAGGAGTCAGGAGGGGCAACCAGGGACTGGCTAGATAGGGAGACTGGGACTGGAAATGGAAGAAGACTGATATAGGCAGTGCAGAGGGGCAAACCTAGGACTTGCCGGGCAACAAGACTGGGACTGAGATAAGAAGCCTGAGGAGTGGAGACTGGCCTGGCTACATGAAGAGAATCAGACTGGGTTGGGTAGGGACAGGGACAGGTTGGAGGGGAGAGGCCAAGCTTGGAGAGAACGGGGCAGAAGAATCTGTGCCCACTAGACAACACTCCCCTCTAGAGCCTGGAATGGAACCCAAGGTTCCGGAGTCTCACTATTCCTCAAATATCTGTGAATCCCACCAGCAAAATCTCTCACCCCTCTCAAATGCTGGTCTAGGACGCCAGTCTCTCCCTGCTGCTCTCAATTATTCTGTTAAATTAAGTGGCAGAGGTCTGTGTCATGAATCTAAAGGTTCCAAACCTGCCCATGAACAGTGGGTGGAGGTGTCAATATGACGCCACATAATGGATGTGTGTCTGGGGGGTTTTCAGTTTGCTTTTGTAAAAATCTAGCAAATTATACACAAAACGATGTTAAAAGAACATAATTAAGATTGCAAAGTTAAGCACTCAAAAGTTAGGAAGTGCCAGAATAAAGTTTGCCTGAGCAACCTTAATTCTGTCCCTTTAGCCTATGTATTATGATATAATGTTTAATTACAGAATCACCTATTATGTTCTCAGAACCCCAGCCTCATAAAGTGCACAAGACAGAACTGCTGTAAGGGTGAATCAGGGCTGTGCAGTGAAGAAGGCTGTTGTCTGTATGACCTCTGCTACATTTATTAGAGAAGATGGACAGCGTGCACAGTTTGAAGTAATGGAAACAGGATGGTGTAGGCAAGCCCAAAATTAAAGGCCCTCTCCTTCAACTAAAGGGAGAAGAAACCACAAAGTCCAGGCTCCAGTTGATTACAGGGTACAACAAAGGAGAAAAGAGGAATGGGAGGGAGGTCAAGGGTAGAAAATCCAGGAACCGGAAGGGAACACCTGAGCAGAGAACCCTGGGTAAAACCCAGCACTCTTCTAAAGCATCCCAGGAGTCAGTGGACACTGTCCAGAGGAACTCTGCACAAAGATGTAACTGAACAGCTGTCAGGGATGGTCTAGATAATACATATTCCTGCCTTGAGTGCAGGGGACTGGACTAGTTGACCTCTTGAGGTCCCTTCCAGTCCTACGATTCTATGAACAAGAGAACAGAAATAGGCCCCAGTCACAGAGTACCTGCCCGTCCAGATTCCTATTTTTGGTATGATGGATGGCCACCTTGGCCAACACCAGGAGGAGGCTGGCAAGAAGGTCCCATGACTTTATGGGGCCATGGTTGGGGTGTGCCAGAATCAGGAGGTTTGGGGAAAAGTGCAGCCAGAACCTCAGTAAAAGGTTCTGGAAAAGCCAGATTACAGGTGGCAACCAGATGCACCCTACATAGACGTGTGCCAGGGTGTCCCTCTCACTGCAAAAGGGACAGGTGTCAGGGAAGTTGTGAACTACGCCAGGTACATGCTCATGCTCACAGCTCCATGAAAGAGCTGCCAACTGATATCCCCAGCGGGCCATGGAACCAGTCTGGGGTACACACTGGCCCACTAAGGTTCCTTGCCTTCCTCAGGTGGCGCAGCTCCCGCCACTTGGTGTCGGAGTGGGACACGAGGGTGTGGAATTGGATGGCATGAAGCACAAGCGCGTATAGATGTTCTCCGGGCACAGATCAGAGGTGGACCAGCTGGATATTGCGCAGCCAGTTCAGGTGACATGTTGGGGGCGGCTAGGAAGGTTCACAGGGCAGGGGCCCAATGACAAGGTACGGAGGGCCAGGGGTAAGAGACAGGTGGGGAGCACCCTCCTGCAGGATCCGCACAAGCAAGAGAAGCAGGAGGCAAGGCTGCCCTCACCTCCTGGAGCACACAACGGAATAAACAATCCCATGAGCTGGCTAAGTGCTCGGGTGTCCACCCAGTCTCTCCAATCGTAGTCCAGGAGGTCTCCGACTCTGGTGACACCAGCCAGGACCAACCTCTGGTGCACCAAGGGGGACTCTATCACCTGCACACTAAGGTGTGGATTGTGTAGCAGGTGCTCTGTGAGAAGATCCTCCCTCTTGGTGGCTGCTATGGACCTGGTCACAGAGATTAGCTTTCAGGTCCTGAGGAGGTCCTGGTAGAAGACCAGCAACTCAGAGAGGTCTCGGGAGACCTCTCGGGTGGAGATAAGAGAGCTGCCAGTCGTATCAGAGCCCTCGGATGTGGGAGAGAAAAGAGAGTCCAGTCTGGAGCATGCTGGCACAATCTGCACTGTAAAGGGGTCTCTGCAGGGAGTGAAGACAGAAGGCATGGACCTAACTGCAGATGCAGACCAGGCCCTGTCTGCACCCCCACAAGAGGAGGCTCATGACCCCTGCAGAGATGCATTGCAGCCCTGGCCAGAAAAACTCCAGGATCGTCATCTTTGAACAGTGTGTAGTAAATGAGGTAGGGGATTGCAGGAAAAGAAACAACAATCTCATGGTTAAAGTGGTTTAATGCAGTCCTATAGAACTAGATTCTATCCCTGCCACAGTGTACTTATGTGATGCCGGGCAAGTCATTTAACCCATATTTTACACTGATGGTCATTAACTGTGTTACACTCATTTCTGGGTACCTGACTTGAAACCTTAGGGTCTGATCAGCAGAAGTGCTGAGCACTCACAGCTGCAACTGAAATCACTGGGAGCAGTGGGTTGAACATATAAAGTGCTATATAATGTTAAGTACTCTGAAAAATCAGGTCCTAGGCATCTCAAATTGGACATCCAAAATTTGTGGATACATCTGCCCATCCCTCCTTCAAGTTTCTCTGTCTCAGTTCCCCATCTGTAAAATGGGGATAATAATACACTCATCTCACAAGAATGTGTGAAAATAAGTTAATTTATATTTGTGAAGAACTCAGATACTAGAGTAATAAGTGCTGCAGAAAATCCCATGAGGAAATTAATAATTCTGTCTTCACAGCAAGGTGTGAACAGTGTGCAGCAAACAAGGCCTGGGACCATCCAGTGAACAAATGAGGAGAAAACAAAATATTGAATTAAGAGAGCACCATCTGTGCTGTGCACTGAATGAGGCAGGGTCCCATGGAAAAAAATAGTATGAGATCATATAATTAAAGTCTTATCATAATGCATGCACTCACATAGGGGCTAAATTAAGGTTATATTGGTAACCTTAATTCTGGCATTTCCTAACTTTTGAGTGCTTGACTTTGCAACCATAATAATGTTTTTTAAATGCAGTTTTTTGTATGTATGTAAAATAAAGACAAGAAGTGATTAGAACAAGAAGGGTCAGATTGTGAACTCCTTACCATCTTGGGAAGCACTAATTCACATGAATGACTTCAGAAGGACTACTTGGGTGAATAACTCCACACTAGTGTGAGTTGCGCGTCCACAATCTGGCTCAAAAGTTTTAGGTTAAATAAAGACTAGTAATTCCATGTGTAGGGCCAGATCCTGCCATGCTTACTCATGCTGAGCACCCTGTTGCACAGGTAACCCATTGAAATCACTTTCAGATAAGACTCTGGCTCATAGTGAAGGTTATCACCTGTCACTTGCTCATCTCACTAGGCTGAATCCTGATCCCACTCAAAGGCAAAGTAACATAAATGGAAGCAGGAGCAAGCTCATGGGGCCCAGTTCTGATCTCACACCAGTGTAAATCAGGTGGAAGCAATGCAAGTGTGATAAGCATGCCACACATGCTTAGGTGCTGCATGGGTAACAAACAAGTGTGGGGAGCTCAGAGTATACTGGCTGTCTCTGTGAAGTCAGGGTCACTTAGGGTACACGTACCCTTCCAAAAACCACACAACTCTGCAGCAGCAATTCTCAGAGCTCAGGTCACCTGACTTGGGTTTTTTGGGCTCATGCTATGGAGCTAAAAATAGCAGTGTAGCCATTGGAGCTCAGGCTGGAGCTTGTGCTCTGAAACCCACTGAGAGGGTGTCATAAACAGATAGCTAAGGGTTAATGTCTCTTTCACCTGAAGCACCTGACCAGAGGACCAATCAGGAAACTGGATTTTTTCAACTTTGGGTGGAGGGAATTGTGTGTCTGAGGTCTTTTGTCTGCCTGCCTGCTTTCTCTGAGCTTTGGAGAAGTAGTTCTACTTTCTAATTTTCTGTTTCTAAGTGTAAGGACAAAGAGATCAGATAGTAAGTTCTATGGTTTCTTTTCTTTGGTATTTGCATGAATATAAGTGCTGGAGTGCTTTGATTTGTATTCTTTTTGAATAAGGCTGTTTATTCAATATTCTTTTAAGCAATTGACCCTGTATTGTATCATCTTAATACAAAGAGACATTTGGATGTATTTTTCTTTCTTTTTATATAAAGCTTTCTTTTAAGACCTGTTGGAGTTCTTTACTTCAGGGAAATTGAGTCTGTACTCACCAGGGAATTGGTGGGAGGAAGAAATCAAGGGGAGATCTGTGTGTTGGATTGCTAGCCTGACTTTGCATTCCCTCTGGGGGAATAGGAAAGTACTTTTTGTTTTCAGGATTGGGAACAGAGAGGGGGAGTCTCTCTGTGTAGTTTCACAGAGCTTGTGTCTGTGTATCTCTCCAGGAGCACCTGGAGGGGGGAAGGGAAAAAGGATTATTTCCCTTTGTTGTGAGACTCAAGGGATTTGGGTCTTGGGGTCCCCAGGGAAGGTTTTTCAGAGGGACCAAAGTGCCCCAAAACACTCTAATTTTTTGGGTGGTGGCAGCAGGTACCAGGTCCAAGCTGGTAACTAAGCTTGGAGGTTTTCATACTAACCCCCATATTTTGGACGCTAAGGTCCAAATCTGGGACTAAGGTTATGATATGGTGGCAGCGGTGGGATATCATAACCTTAGTCCCAGATTTGGACCTTAGCGTCCAAAATATGGGGGTTAGTATGAAAACCTCCAAGCTTAGTTACCAGCTTGGACCTGGTACCTGCTGCCACCACCCAAAAAATTAGAGTGTTTTGGGGCACTTTGGTCCCTCTGAAAAACCTTCCCTGGGGACCCCAAGACCCAAATCCCTTGAGTCTCACAACAAAGGGAAATAATCCTTTTTCCCTTCCCCCCTCCAGGTGCTCCTGGAGAGATACACAGACACAAGCTCTGTGAAACTACACAGAGAGACTCCCCCTCTCCGTTCCCAATCCTGAAAACAAAAAGTACTTTCCTATTCCCCCAGAGGGAATGCAAAGTCAGGCTAGCAATCCAACACACAGATCTCCCCTTGATTTCTTCCTCCCACCAATTCCCTGGTGAGTACAGACTCAATTTCCCTGAAGTAAAGAAAACTCCAACAGGTCTTAAAAGAAAGCTTTATATAAAAAGAAAGAAAAATACATCCAAATGTCTCTTTGTATTAAGATGATACAATACAGGGTCAATTGCTTAAAAGAATATTAAATAAACAGCCTTATTCAAAAAGAATACAAATCAAAGCACTCCAGCACTTATATTCATGCAAATACCAAAGAAAAGAAACCATAGAACTTACTATCTGATCTCTTTGTCCTTACACTTAGAAACAGAAAATTAGAAAGTAGAACTACTTCTCCAAAGCTCAGAGAAAGCAGGCAGGCAGACAAAAGACCTCAGACACACAATTCCCTCCACCCAAAGTTGAAAAAATCCGGTTTCCTGATTGGTCCTCTGGTCAGGTGCTTCAGGTGAAAGAGACATTAACCCTTAGCTATCTGTTTATGACAGGGGTAAGTCTCAGAGCCCAGGTTCCAGCCCCAGCAGGAACATCTACACTGCTATTTTTAGTCCCATGGTGCATTCTGGAGTTCAGTTGACCCAGGCTCTGACACTTGCTTCCACGGAGGTTTTTTTTGCAGTGTAGAAGTATCTGCAAGAGACTTATGATTCTTTATAGTTGCTATCAGAACCTTGAAGTTGAAATCTTCATCATAGTTTAATGCAGGCTTTTTGTAATTTAAAATGTTCCTTATTCTTTAAGCCTATTTTCAACAATGCTAGAAACTTAGAAGGAAGAAATAAATGTGCCAAACAGCTACTGTAGAAGTTACTGGAGTTAGCATGCAGTTTGAAAGCTCAGCTATGCTTAGCCTTTAAATAACATACTTTCTCTGTTTACATTAAGCACATCCAAAGCAATTTTTGTTAATTTGTTTACTTGCATCTATGTTTAGCCTTTGAATATGTAGCTAGAGAAAGGGGAGCTGTAAGAAACTGCGGCTAGATGGCGCAGTTGTTTTACACATTAATGTTTCATCTTCTAAGCTGTGTCCAGTTTACTGAGGCCATAAATGAAATGAATCTGATGTTCTGACATCTATACACTCCCCAGTGCATATAAGAAAAATCACCATGCAACAATTCCTGCTCTGCATACATGAATTGTCAATAGGATTCCTCACATGAGTAAGGCAATCAGGATTTAGTGCCACATTTTTTAGCATGATCAGTGTTCTCGTCTCACAGCGAGAACAAGGACTGCAGTAACTGGGTACTGCTACTCAGATCAGAGGTGTGCTGGCAAAGTTGTATAGTTCCATACATATAGTTATTGTATTTTCTAATGCATGATAGCAATGCACTCAGCAGTAGAGTAGCTGCACCCAATACTATTAGCCTCATTTTCATAAGCCCTAAAACAAAAACAAACAATTAAAAAGGATTTAGTAGAATATTTCCAAAATCTCATCTGGTTAGAGAAAAGTGTGTGCACAGTTTTGAACCCAAAACTCAGAAACAACTGACTGGGATTATACAATGCTGTTGTGATGCAGCAAGTTCCTTCCAAGGCTCACCCTACAATCTCCAGGAATATCAAGAATCAGTATTTTAATGCATATTAATAGAGAAAACTTAATTTGATTGGCTGCCTGCTGCAATCTCCTAAAAATATCTCTTCTTACAACTAAGCATTCCCTCCCTCTTACAACTAGGAGTGGGACAAGTAAGCACTCTCCTTTCATATCCTATCTGGAAGTAACACCACACCCAGAAGGCAGCTGTTCCAAGAAAACCAGTAATTTTTATGGACAGCTCTGATGTCATTCTTGTAGGCATATATCTCAGCTGTAGGACTGAAATCTGACCAGCAGCACCCAACATGGTGGTGACTACAATTTAGTGCCAGGTAAAAATACCTGATCTGAGATGGGGGACTTTCTGGTCAGCTTAGTTTGTGACTTTGGAGAATCTAATATACAGAATACTCAAAATGCAATTTATGTACCCACAGACTATCGTTGCATTTTGAGTATTCTATATTTTGAGTTTGTTTTTTTTTTTAATACATTTTACTATCCCATAGAAAAGGAATAAGATGGCACATTCTCTTTTTTATCCTGACCATAAAACAACAAGGTTTGTCAGGTTTCATATCCAGCTTGCAGGTGAAGGGTTACAGATTCTAGGAAGTATTAAATTCAAACTTTAAAGGATTTTATTTTCATCTACAGTCACATGATACCTTTACACCCAATGACACTAACTACAGTGTCTCATTAAGAGGTCATGCAAACTCACAGGCTAAACAAGGCATTCTTACATATTTAACATTCAAATGCAGAAACCAAGCTAAGCCATGGGAGATTCTAATCAGAAAAGAGCTACACTTCCTGACCAACACAAAAGCTGCAGGTAGGAAACGTTCTTGTTCTTTTACTTTTTAAACTGTCAGATGTTAATTGTACTTTCAAGAGAAATTGTTTACTGGGCACTTATTGCACTCTGTTTAGTTTTAAGTTTTAGAAAAATCTTTCTAATAGTTTTGTCCTGAAAATATTTGAACTCGATGTTTCACCTGTTGCAGAGACAGTATTGTTTTTCCAGACAGAGATACAGACCACTTTGTAGAAAACCAAAGCAGATCAGATAGCATTTTTTTAAGACTACCTCTGACTAATAAAAACCTAAACCTAAGAAGATTTTTAAGTTAATTTTTTTTATTTAACTGGTCATGTTAGCAATTATTAGGGCATATTTTAAATAATAGTTACTACACTCTTTATGCCTGAAAACGGAGGATTTGGGGAACCTCTGACTTTATTTATGCCTCCTCTGAATTGTGTATTGTTTGAGTCACTTCAGTGAAACTGTGGTTTAGTGGATATGACTCCACATTAAAATTATGTAATTCCAGTTTTCTGCCTTCTAGAATTTGGTGCACCTTTGTGAAAACTTGCAAGATAAATAAGAGGCAGGTGGGGGGGTGCTTCAAAAATCTAAAGACAGAGCAGAATCTAGAAATGGAGGGACGCAAGTAGTGATTATAATACTTCAGTTAAAACTTAGGAAATCAGGTATGCAAGTTACAGCAAGCCATATTAACTTACACATGGAATGGCATGAGGTTTCACTGACCTTGTCAATATCACGGAGGGTTATATTTTCACTTTTGTTGAAGAATTTTTCAAGAGTACAATGTTAGGCAAAACCAAAGCTCGTTCTCTCTCTGGCTGGAAGATCTTCTCTTTCCACCTATGTTTTCCCTTAAACATCATAATTGTTTCAGATAATGCACTATCCACTCACCATTATGTTCCCTTCTCAGGAATGCAGTACTCAGTCTTGTTTGACAGTGCTAGCTCTATTTTCCATAATACTGTCCCCCTTGGGGATTCCTGTTGCTTCAAACAAATTAGTAGTGTTTATTAATTTATTCAACTACAGTAGTTCCGGTAGAGAGGTGGTGGGTGCCAGGAAGGTATTTTTGTCATCTTTCTGTGTAAAGTATTCTCTTGTTCCATCTACTATCAGCAGGTATTAAAAGCAGAAGGGAATAATAATACTTAGCACTACGTTGCATTCTGTTGCCAAGCTTTCAAAGTGCTCTACAAAGGAAGCTATTGTCACCCACATTAACAAATGGGGAAGTTAAGTACACTGGGAGGTTATCAGCTACATTTTCAAAACTGAACATTGATTTTCAGTTCACTTTGTAGGTGCCCAATTTGAGACATCTTGGGCCTGATTTTCAGAAGGGCTCAGGTGAAGTCAGGCCCAAGATGTCTTAGTGGGACATCCAAAAACCTATAATCAGCCAAGATGGTGTCCACTTTTGAAATTCTGTCCAGAAGTGATCAGTAGAGGGCCACATAGTGATTCCATGGCAGAGCCAAGAACAGAATTCAGCCAGATCTATTAAGGCTGTGGGCCTATCAGTGTTCTGAGTGTATATTACCCTTCAGAGAAGGACAGTGGGATTTGCAGTATGGGGTCTTTGAAAACCACCATAGGCATGATCTTGCTGTCCTTACCCAGGAAAAACTCTCACTGACTTCTGGATTAGATTTCATGTTCCCACAGAGGTCCTACTGCTTTAAAATTGGTTAAATGAAATACATAACAATTAAATAGTGATAAGCAAAGGGAACAGATTTTTAGCATTTTCAAGTTCCCATCTTACTTAGTAAAATTAATCTCAATAGTGACAGCTGAGACCAGGACAAAGTTCATGACAGGATTTGATGCTGTCATATAACTATTCTATCCTGTCCAAAGACCAGTGTTTGTAAAGAAGAAAATCTTATGTTTAACTGACCCTACAAAAGTCTATTTGTTTTGTTTTAGTTACGGGCTGGCCTGCAGGTAGTCAATGAAATCCTGACTAGCTTCAACCAGTTGTGTATGTGTTTTATTCAAACCTCCCTCTGAAAATTAGGAGTATTAGCATAACCATGATGTCATTAAGAGGTATTTGCACTTACTGGTCCAGATCTCCAGCTGGTCTAAATAGGCACAGCTCCATTGTAAACCTGACACCGTTGTCCTGTTTAAACTAGTTGAATATCTGACCCATTAGAAGCAGGACACATTCAGCTGTGTGCCTCACGGAGCACCTGAAGCATGGGTTTGTGTCACTAACTTTGCTGCACTGCCTGATATAGTATTATTGTTTGTATTACAGTCACACCTAAGAGCCCTGGTCATGGACCAGGATCTCATTGTGCTAGGTGCTTTCAAAGACAGAACAAAAAGACTGTTCCCACTCCAAAGTCCTTACAATCTAACCATAAAAATTACCTTGGGTCATATTCTGCTCGTAACTACTCAGGTGTCAATCTGGAGTAATACCACTGATTTCAGAAGGGTCACTGTAAATTTACACAAATATACTTAAGAATAAAATTTGGCCCAAATCATTCACAAGATCAACACAGCACATTCTTCAGGTTAACATATGGGGTATATCTGCATAACTGTACTTAGACCTGGAAAGAAAACACACCAAGAGCTCCAATCATCCCATTGTAGAGATTCCAATAGAAAAGGGGCACTGCGTCTTTAAAGTGACAATGTCTATTATGACCCTTCTGTTTTAATTAATGTTTGTGCACATTGACTGGGTCATGGAACACCCATATTTAGCAGCTTAGTCATTAAATCAGCTACATGTTTCATTATGTAGAATGTTCTTAGACAGTGAGCTTCAGAGACATCATATTAAATATTTGCATTGGTTGTGAAATATGACTTCAATTGTCATCATGCTTACAGATCTAGAATGAAAGAAGCATGATTTTTGAATGAGAGAAAAACAACCACAGTACTTTCCTAAGAAACCAGTGCAAGTGATATAGATACAGCTGACTTCTTTAGCAGCTCAGCTGTGCTTTATAGCAGTAACCTAACAATACCTACAGTAATTAGAATTTCTGCTATGCCGTTTATGACACAGTTCCATTTAACTTCTTGCTTTGTCATTTCACGTAAGCACAGAGTCAAATGCAGCGGTGCCTTATGGGACAGGCGTGGTAGATTCATACAAATCAAATATTCCTTCTGGTACACAGGCAATAAGGAATTAGTGGAAATTAAGAATTTGGGGCCAGTTTTTAGTGGAGGGTCCAAACAGGCAGAAGTGTTGAAAAGAAACCTTGTACAATTATAGCATCACCTCTTCTGCCTGCTTTCTATTCCACTAGTAATACTGTTATCTGGGAATAGTGTTTCTGTTACAAATATCACTAAATATTTTACAACCAATTACAGTGTATCCATGTACACACACAAGTACACAGCCTAGGGGTAACGAAGGGTCTAATGGTCACCTTTCAAGGAGAAAGGTTTGTGCTTGAGGAAGCTAGGTGGCTCAAGAAGCAAGATTTAATTGCTTTATCATCGAGGGTTAGGAACAGAGCTGTGTTAAGTGGGTGATCTCAATCTATGCTTCACTCAGTGTGTTTGCGCTGGATTTGCACTTCCCAAGTCTCACTTTGAGCTTGGGGGGAAATGTCAGTATTCCCACTGATTTCAAATGAACTACGCAGAAGTTTAGAAAATAAGCATGTGCTAAGCTGGGCTGGGGCCAGAGTGCTCAGTAACTTGTGGGGTACAGCCCGTCCTCCCAGGAAGGCGAGGCAAAGACTGAGGGACAGGGAGAAGTGTGGGATTTGAGCAGTGCAGGGAATGGCCTGGAGAACATAAAACAAAAGGCCAAAAAGACAGGAGGGAAAGTCTACAGAGCACTTGGGTCTGTTCCTGGTTCTGCCACTGCCCTGCTGTGGGACTATGGGCAAGTCATGGCCCATTTCCCTCTTCCCCCCCACCCCCCAGCTTATTTCAACGTAAGCTCTTCAGGGGACAGGTGGTCTCTCAGTAGAGTGCATAGTACAGTGTCCCCATCTTGGTTCCCCATCTTGAGGTGCTACTGTGATACAAATAAAACCCATTACAATGCGGACAACAAGCTAAGGGAGGAATGTTAGGTAGCCATATTATAAAACACCCAGCTCACAGTTTAGCTGGAATACCAGAGATAACACCTCAACTCCTATATCTCATCTGTCTACCTGAGGGTTGTATACTGCCACTCATCACCAGAATCTCTGAGAGCAACAGGAAAGTCCTCAGTGAACTAGACAGAGAGTACGGTACATCTTCACTAGCAACGTTAAAGTCCTGCCACGGCAGCTGTGTAGTCGTGGCACCAGCACTGGGAGATAGCTCTCCCAGCACTATAAAAAACCCACCTCCATGAAGGGCATAGCTACCAACGCTGGTGCACTGTCTACACTGCCACGTTACAGCGCTGAAACTTGCAGCACTCGGGGGGAAGTGAGGACAGGTTTCACACCCCTGAGCAAGAAAGTTGCAGCACTGTAAAGTGGCAGTGTAGACAAGGCCAGAGACTCGAGCTCTCCTTTCCCCTTTGTGGGGAGACAACTCTGCATGGGTAATGTTGTTTGTTCGTTCTGTCACAGTGCTATAGAAGTGCCATTGGATTTTTAGTTAAAACAGTCAGAACTGTGGTCTAACTTTTCATCTGAAAAAGGAAGCTCTCCCGCAGCACAGTGCTATAACACACCATGCAGGAGTACTGGTTCCATACTGACTCACAGGCAGACTCCTACTTCCTGAATTAACAGCACCCAATCCAGCAGCACATGGATTTTCTCCCATCTAAACAGTGGCCTGGCTTAATGATGCTTCCTTAGCTCAGGGGAACTCAGAAGAACACAGCCCAAAAGTGTGGCTGCAGGCAGCAATGCCAGTGGACAGAGAATGGTAGATATTGTTGTGCTAGAGAAAGCAAGCGCTGAGAAGTTACTGGAGACAGGATTGAAGCATGGAGTGTTCTTCCTTGCTGAAAGGCTGATGTCCAAGTGGGCATCAAGAGAGATTTGGAGGAGTGGTTGAAAAGGATGATTTGAGGTCATAGAGATGCCAGTGATGTTGCCACAAATACTAAGAATATTTCTGGGGATTGAATCCAGCATGCTTTCATTTGGACATGTGGAAGAACTCATATTTTGGAGAGTATGAATTAAATGCGTAAGCAGTAACAATAGACAAACAAAAAGCAGACGTTTCTCTTCATAGCTGACCTTTGTCTCCTCCACTTTTTCTCCAGCAATGTATTTAATTCTCTACCCTTCATATTTGCCTTAAATAATTGCTGTGAAGTGCAAGTGTTTTTTGTCATGGTTATAAGGAAGTTTTATAGTCCTGTGTTCCGTTGTAAACTGACATGTAAAATTATTTTGTGGTTCTGGGGGGGGGAAAAAAAAAGGAGGTAGGAGGCTTCTCATGTCTCACATTATTCAGTGTCACTGTATGGCCACTTTGGAATCCTCCTCATTCATTTAAAAGAGATGTGTATTTTTATTAAGGTAAATAATGGGCCAAATTAGATATGTTGTATGCTAATAAGGCTGATTCCTTGCTGTAGCAGACCACTCCAGTTGACCTCTGTGCTTCATCCTCAACTTCTGCAGTGGAGAATCAAGCTCAAAGATGTAGGCAAAGTAGAGAGTTCTTGGTCTTTTTTCAGTCACCCTCGCCCTGAGAAGCAGTTAAGATTTTATCCTACCCCACTGAAGCCAACAGGAGTTTTGCCATTGACTTCAGTGGGAGCAGGATCAGACCCTTTTACAGCAAGGGGTGAATGCATGGTGTACAGCCAGACTCCATACAGCCTTGCAGACTGTCCTAGTGCCATCACAAAAGCCACCCAACAACCGGCTGAAAGAGAAACAGAGCTAGAGCAGAGATCACTGCATTGCAGCAGCACATGCTTGCCCCTGTGACTCAGCTCCACCATAGCTATGGGACCTCTGTGCATGTCCCCTGGCTACCACTTCTCCCCATCCCTCCACCACTGCTATACCTAGAGCCCTACCAAAATCACAGTCCATTTTGGTCAAATTCACAATAATAGGATTTTAAAATCGTAAATTTCATGATTTCAGCTATTTAAATCTGAAATTTCATGGTGTTGTAATTGTAGGGGTCCTGACGCAAAAAGGAGTTGAGGGTGAGGGGCGGGTCCAGAAGTTTATTGTAGGGGAGATTGCAGTACTGCTACCCTTATTTCTGTGCTGCTGCTGCTGGCAGCAGCGCTGCCTTCTGAGCTGGGCAGCTGGAGAGCGGCAGCTGCTGGCCAGGAGCCCAGCTTTAAAGGCAAAATCATTGCCAGTAGCAGCAGCACAGAAATAAGGATGGCCTGGTATGGTAGTGTCACCCTTACTTCTGTGCTGCTGCCTGCAGATCTGGACCCTCAGTCAGCAACCATCACTGTCTGGCTGCCCAGCTCTGAAGGCAGCAGCGCAGAAATAAGGGTGGTATGGTATTTTGCCATACTTACTTCTGCGCTGCTGCTGGCAAGGTGCTGCCTTCAGATCCTGACCAACAGCTGCCATTTCCCTACTGCCCGGCTCTGAAGGCAGTGCAGAAGTAAAGGTGGCAATATTGCGACCCCTGTAAAATAACCTTGTGACGCTCTGCAACTCCCTTTTGGGTCAGGACCCCCAATTTGAGAAATGCTGGTCTCCCTTGTGAAATCTGAAATAGGATAAGGTGAAAGCATACAAAAGACCAGATTTCATAGGGGGAGACCAGATTTCACAGTCCGTGACGGGCTTTTCATGATCAAGAATTTGGTAGGGCCCTAGCTATATCACACTCGGGAGGGATAGGTGCTATTTCTGAGGTGTGTGGCATCTGGATGCCAAGACACCTTGCTCCTGGCAGACTGGTAGGTTAGATCAGCAGCAGTGTGCTCACTTGTGGGATCCTTTGTGCTTGCTCTGAAGCGGCCACACCAGCTGTGTAAAAAGAGGAGTGTACTAAGTCTGACTGGCATATGTGGAGTCACATTCCCACAATCTCCATGTACCTTTAGGCTGTCGCTACCTGACCCCTCTGGCAGCTGATCTCCCCCCTCCCCGGACAATACTGTGGTATATGCTGCTGTACTAAGGCTGACCCTTCATCCCTACGAGCCATTTTGCAGCATTGGTTTGTCAGCAGTTCCTTTGGGGCTGCCTTACTTGGTGCACTTGTTAATGCCTGAGCTCTGTCGATGGCCTGCTCCCAGTTTTGGGCTGCCCATGCCCTTCTAGCAGCTGTACTCACCAGAGCAGTGCTGCCTGCACATGGGAAAGCTGGGGGCAGATTAACTGCAGTGCAGTTTCCTAGCAAGGGCCTTGCATTCAGTGCAGCAGATGGTGCGATAAAAGGGTCCAAAGTCCACAGCTCTGCTGCCTACTGCACATTTTATGCTTCTTAGCAACTCAACATTGCCAGGTACTTAGTGAAGTTTCTTTCAGCATATACTGTAAAATGTTATCGGCTCTTAACTCCTGAGCCTGGTTGTGATCTCACTTGCACAATTCTAACGGCACTGATTTCAAAGGAGTTACTCCCCTGATATACTCTTGCTAGATCAGCATACAGCCTTGTGGATTTCAGACTCTTGAAGTAAACTGAATGCGCTGCACCTTTATAACTCAATGGAAAATAAGGTTACTGTGTCTTTAAAACTGAAGAAGGCGTTTTCACTGTCCTTTATACTTCTATTTTTGGTTTGACTGCTTTGGGTGGGGCATGGAAAAAACAATATTTACCTGCGGTGTAGCTCTATTCTTTGTGTATTTGTTTTTCTATTATCTTCAATCCATGCGACATCTGCTAAATTCACATGGGGGATGTCAGCCTATCGCTTCAGTTGTCGGAATACGTGTTCGTCTCTACTAAACAGTAGCAGTATAATAGTGACTAGGTTATGTCTGTGTGGTTAATGCCAGCAATAGATTCACAGGCAAAGATGCTCAAAGAGCAAAATATGGTAGGAGCTAAAATTGCCAACCCTAAACAGGTCCTCCAGAGGCACAAGGAGCTACTGTCACGTACATGTACAATTTCCACTCTTAAAATCTTGTTTAACTGAAAACATTTTCTGTTTGGATGAATATAATCAGTTTGCTAGAACATTTGTCTAGTTCAAAATGTTAAACAGCAGGTGCAATGCCAGCAGTTCAGCAGTGTGCTTAAATAAAAGTGCCGTAGCCCTTATAGATTACTTCTATATAGAGCCCAAGCTGCTTACTGATTCTCTAAAGCACAGAATCGTCAACCGAAACAAAACTGTTACACAAAATGCCTTTGAGTCTGATCCCGCTCCCATTAAAAACAAGGACAAAACTCCCACTAACATCAACAGTTTTTGATTTTGAAAATCAGGCCACTTATTTCAGGTCTTTGAGGATTTAGAACCTATTATTAATTATTAAATAAATTATAATCAACAAATAAAAGTAAAAAATTTAGGCTTCCAGTTTTTTCAATTTAGCCTAAATTAACATTGACTGCTTTTGCTGTCCACCTGTATACATACCTAAGTGTTGCATTTACAGCTGCATAGCAGTGAGGGATCACTTTCCTCTAACTTGAAATGTACTGTGCAAAATGAAACCAAGACCCAGCTAATTAGATTACTGTTAACTGAACCTTATTTATTGATGTAAAAGTTAGAAAAACAACCTCCATTCAGTCAGAAACCAATTAGTTCATTAGTGTATCGTATAATTTTCCTGAATAACAGGATTTCTAAGCACAGGACAAAGTCTAGCTTTGGTGTAAGAGTGACTGTCTTTTGTTGCACTAACTTACATACTTTGGAGCACTGAAATCTACACTGCATAGTTCTAGGCTAAATAGTGGTGATGCTGCTTTGGAGTTAGGAAAACTTAAACCTCTGTGTATATGCAGCTCATCTCCCAAGTCAGTTTCAACAAAGTTTCTGAGATGGAGCATGAACAGTGCAATGGTCTCTAAGAAAGCCAAGTTCCAAACCAAGTAGGACTTTGTAGTTCTATATTAATACTTAGAATTGTACCCAGAAACAAAGTGGCACCCTTCAAGGCTGGTTGAAAATTTTGCATCAAAACTTGGGTTTTCAACTAAACAAAAGAAAATGTTTACTTTCCTAGAAAATATTACATTTTTCATCAAAAAACCTGAAAGCTTTTGGCTGAAAAACAAACCAAAAAAACAACAGTTTTCATGTTTTTGGCTTTCCAATGCAAAGTTGAAATTTTCCTCAGAAAATTTCCAACCACCTGTAGAAGTCTATGGGAGTAAAGGTATAATACACTGTTAGGGCCTGATCCAAATACCACTGAAGTCAGCGGAAAGACTCTGATTTCAGTAGACAGGAGCGGCTTTAGGTTTTTTGCCGCCTCAAGCACAGCAGTCAGGCAGCCTTTGGCAGCTTGCCTGCAGGAGGTCCGCTGGTCCCATGGCTTCAGCATACCCACCACTGAATTGCCACTGAATCTACGGGACCAGTGGACCTCCTGCAGGCAAGCTGCCAAAGCCTGCCTGACTGCCGCCCTTGCAGGGACCAGCAGGCCGCCCCCCGTGGCTTGCTGCCCCAGGCACACGCTTGGTGCCTGGAGCCACTGCTGTCAGTAGGCTTCAGATCAGGCCCCATCCAGGAAATTCTGCTAAGTAAGGTGTCAACCATGTTCTGCATTTGTTTTGTGTAGTCTTCACATGTAGCCCCAAGTAGAACCCACTGTAGTAATCCTGCCTGAAGAATACTCATACACTAGTGTGATAAAATCCAGATCAACCAGACACATGGAGGGTTGGAGGAAGTCTCTTGCCTACTCCTGCTACCTGGAAATAGTGGCAGGAATCTATCAAGACCTGTAGATTGTGAACCTTGTTAAGAAAAAGTGGGCATATGCCATCAATGAGGGGAGTAAGCAAACTTCACATTCAAGTCAATGGACAGTGCAAGAACTGCAGGATAAAGTCTTTTAATAAGGTAATGCTGCTTTGGTAATTTATTGAATTAAATCATACCAGCATACACTAAGATGTAAAGCAAAGTTTATGTGCAACTTGCCTCAGGTGGCATGTGAGCAGGATTTGTCACCGAATTTGGTCCACTGGTTGAATCATGCTTTGAGGATTTACACTGGCATCATTAAATCAATGAAGTTAGATAGATGCAAATTTATCTAATGGAGATAGGGCCTAAGCATTTAATAATAATAATATCTAGCACTTTTCATTCAGTGATCGCAAAGCACTTCACGAGGGAGGTATCATTATCCTCATTTTAAAGATGGAGAAATCAAGGTACGGAGAGATGAAGTGACTTACCCAAGTTCACCCATCAGACCAGTAGCACAGCCAGAACTAGAACACAGGCCTCCTGAATCCCAGTCCAGCGCTCTGTCCACTAGGCCACACTGTCTCAATACCAGCTCAATTTCTTATCATGAAAAAATACATAGATGTTGCCATAGATACATAGATGTCCTTGCTCTTAAGCAGGGGGGATCTGCTATACCAAAGAGCCACCTGAAGCACATTTTTACAGCCAAGATAACCTTTGAAAGGAGAGTTTCTACTAGAAATGCCAACACTATAGTTACTAGTGTATAGCATCATGAGCTACTTCGCTATAAAAACAGTCCCACATGTCATACTTAACTGTGAGATTCTGGTTGATAACTTTGGTGAATAGAGCCTATTCTCTGGAAAAGAAATGGATTAGTTGGTTGGCTCGATTCCAAACGTTAAGTCTCTTCAAGGAACAAATGTTCTTCTATAGCTTGTAAGCATTGTTCCAGTTTGAGACTAAAAAAGAAAACTGTAAATATAATTAAGATAAGAAATCATGCACATTACAATTCAATAGCACAATTGAAATGCAACTGGATTTCACTGCCATCTCACAATTACAATACTTGAGCCATATGTGAATGGCTATAAATACTATGATCAGTGCTATGGATTTGCCTTGTGCTTGAGAAATAATTACTCTAATTGCAACATAAAGACCCTTTATTCTTAGTCTCCAAGTCATTGTGACCAATCATTCTCTTAACCATCTTCTCACCCCACAATGTCTTTCAGGGAAATTGCTATAAAAAAAATCAATTGAGAAAGTTCACAAACTCTATAAAATGATGCAGATTAAATTACCCTATGCTTTACACAGTCACTCAAATGATGTTAAAAAAAAAAAGACTGGGTCAAATACAGTACTGGAGCGGTGGTAAAATAATGGCACAGGAAGGCATCTTCCTGTAAGCATACACAGTATGGTATAGTATAACACAACAGGATACACGCTATCTCAGATTCTACATCATTTTATTCCTCACATCTATTAGTGTGTTTGTTTTTTTAAAAGACAAAATATAAAGAAATGGAGTTGGGTTTTTTGAGTGCCTACCTAATATGTCCAAATGCCAAGTCTTTTCCTGCAGGATCTTACTGTTGGCTAGCTGCCGCTCCCCTACCTGGCCACAAAAAACACACCACAAGTACAAAATTACTAGAAAGGCAAAAACAACAACAGCAAGAAAAGATCTACGAGCCGTATGTCAATTAAGAATGTTCTGTGTTTTCATTTTGATTATTTGATCCTTCTGCATTAAAGATTTGCTCCAACTTCCGCTGAAGTCTTTTTATTGATTAAAATAGGCGTAGGCTCAAACTCTAATGCCCTAGAACTCCAATGTGATGAACATTAGCTTTATTATGAATTGAGGGCAATCAAGCCCCCACAGGATCTGTCTCTAAGTACCTAGGAACACTGCTACACTACTCAAACAAACCGTACTCTTCCTCTCCATCCATTCCAAGCCTAATATTTCCGTCGAGGAAGGAAGCTTCCTGAGGAATCCAAACAGGAAATAATATCCCCAACTCTAACACTGTTTATGCCCAAATCCCAACACAAGATGTAACAACTTTTGTGTTACTTAATCAGATTTTTTCTTTGTAATCCTACAAAATACCAGCAAGGATAAGAAAATGCAATAAATATCTATGTTAAAATAGATACTTTCCATTCTGATTTCTAGTGTTGATAAAGAGCAGATGTGGGCAAAGTGTTGTCCGCGGGACCGTCCTGCCCAGCCCCGAGCTCCCGGCCAGGAAGCCTAATCCCCAGCCCCTTCCCTGCTGTCCTCTCTCCCCTGCAGCCACGCCACCACGTAGGCCACACTCTGGCCTGCTGCTCCCGCTAGGCAGCAAGGGGAGTGTAGCTGGCTCTGGCCGGGTGTCATGGCTGAGAGCTCCTGCTGCTGGTAAGGGAGCAGGGGGGCCATTGGGTAAGGGAGTGGCAGATCCTGGGGGGCAGTCAGGAAGGATGGGGCAGTTGGATGGGGTGGGGATTCTCAGAGGGGGTGTCAGGTGATGTGGAACACGGAGGGCTGGGAGTGGGAGTCCCAGGGGGGCCTTTCAGGTGGCAGGGATGTGGATAGGGGTTAGGAGAGCCGTCAGGGGACAGGGAGGGTTGGATAAAGGGGTGGGATTCTGGGGGCAGTTAGGGGTGGGGGTCCCAGGAGGTGGCAGTCAGGGGACGAGGAGCAGAGGGTAGTTGGATATGGGGTGGGAGTCCCAGGAGGGGGCGGTCAGGGGACAAGGAGCAGGGGGGGTTGGATGGGTTGGGGATTCTGAGGGGGGTGGGAAGTGGGAGGGGTCAAGCTGTTGGGGAGGCAAAGCCTTCCCTACCCGGCCCTCCATACATTTGTGTAACCCCAATGTGGCCCTCAAGCCAAAAAGTTTGCCCACCCCTGATAAAGAGGATAGTTGGCCAGGTGTGTGGGGAGAGCCTAGGCTTGGGTTTATGCAGTTAGGCTGAGCGTGATTGTTGTTTAAAGTCAGAGGGCAGCTCATCTTCACCAAACGTCTTCCCATTGTGCGTAGAGGCCCTTTTTGCCTACTTCTTCCAGCCCATCCCCTCTATTCATTTTTTCCCCAGACACACTGCAAAGGGAATATACCCTCTGCACAGCCATTTGTCAAACATTCTCGCCCTCATGGGTGTGGGAGAAGGGCAGTTGCCAAGTGATGGTGCTTTCTCCTTCAAGCCTGCCAAGCATGGTTCTTTTCTGGCCTGAGCAACAAGTTTACAACACATATTTGGGAGGTAACGTCATGTCTCCTTTGCAGGAAGCACAAAAACCAGCAGTAGCAAACCAGGGATGTAACTTCACCCTCATGCAAACTCTAGGCATTTATAAATATGTTCCAGGAACTTTTCATTCTGTTTACATTCCAGCTTTAAGATGATTGTTGTTTACAACCCACCCAAAAGTTTTTCCAGGCTGGCAGCCATGCAAATGTCATCTCTGTTATCTACCTAAATCCCCTTTGAAATAACAAACCAACAGAAACTCATTTTTCCCTTAGATCCTATTTACTCTTTGAAGAGCTAGGAATTCCTCCCTCTACCCCCACCCCCAAAAAAGTCCTGTTAAGTCTCTTAAAGGCCGTCTGAGGATTTTGGAGTCTGTAGATCATTAATTCTGTAAATCTCAGGACACTTAGCTCCACTCACCATATCATTCAAGCCTGATGTGGAACAGGTGCTAAATTTGCAACAAACAAATTGAGTTTCACGTGGCCAGCAGCAGAGATGAGCACCTGAAGCCCGTACAGGCTTATCCGAATGTCTGTGATTCACAGCACTCCTAATGGTGGCAGTAAATAAGTATTTGTTACTGAACTTCTCTGAAGCAGGTTTACTGCAGATAATCCAGCAGTGGCATGCTCTCCCTGCTATAGGGCTGGTATTGTTATGTACTGTTCCATGAAAGAGCCTAGATTTGTATGTTCTACCTCCGCATGAAATAAAGTTAATCATAGCCTGAGAATTCTTTGTTTGTGCAGAATAGTATTTGGACACTTTAACAAGTCACCTCTGCAGTTAACATAAAACTCTAACCTAACTCACCAAGATTTCATCAGAGGCCATTTTTTATTTCAGTTCAAACAATCCATCCATGTGAGATTGTGAACTGTTGCCCTCCATAACTTCTACCCGTGTTGGGGATAGCAGAAAGACCCAACACTATCTATGGGGCATGCTCAGGGGGAAGGGGAAACCAGGCTAATGCTGGCAAGGGCAGCATTAGTTAATGCCAAAAAAAACTCCCACATGGTTTAGAAAGAAACAATGGCACACAAATCCCCACCCAGCTGGCACAAGGAGCCCAATTTCCAGGGAAAAGTTCCCAGAGAGGCTTCCCTAAGGTTGAGAAAAAGGTATTGGGAATGAGCTTGTTGCAAACTGCCATCCCTCACTCCCTTGCCAACTTCCTGCAAAAATAGATTTTTTTGCTACCCTCCACTCATTGAAGGAGAGGGCAAAAATACCTATGAGCATGCTATCATCTAGCTTTGCAGAAAACAGAATGCATCTGGGGCACAGTACCATAATGCCTGAAAAAGCCTATTCAAGAAAGCTTCATTGAACCATCAGTTTCCTTCCAATTAGCAGCACTCAGTTGCTATTCCAAGAAAAACTAACACATACAACCCAGGAAAGGGCCAACATTTCCATCAAAGGGGCTTCGTCAAAGGCCTGTGGACAAAGGTCTGTGCTAGACCTTTCTCTGTCTTGTGTGTGTGTGTTCCTTTCGCTCAGAGTAAGGATTAAATATCTCTTAATGGAAGTAAAGACGGTAACTGATTCCAATGAAGCTTTAATATGTGGCCTTTTTTGAGGCATTCCCATGAAGTGCCTGAGGCGGATGCTGGGGCTTTTTGTAATTCACAGTATTTATTTATCGGGGTACATTCTGTCCTGGGGTTCAGTGCCCTTCCAGTCCCACCTCCCAAAAGAAAAGGAAGAAACTAACTTTATGGAGCTAGGATTTGGGATTTTTCCCCCTTGTATAGGACTAGCTGTTCCCATTCAGCTGGGCTTGCCAAGGACACCAAAATTATCTTTAGATTTATAGTATTTCCTTACTTATTTTTATTTGTACTATGTTAACATCTATAGGCCCCAGCTGAGCTCAGGGCCTCGTTGTGCTGGGTGTAGTGTGACCATATTTCCCTATGCTGAATACAGGAAACCTAGTAAAATTACTCATATTCAAACAACTTCAATGGCAATCAGTCAGAACGATGCACTACAAATATTCAAATTAACATCAAGTTGACTGCACCTCCATTAAAAATAAATACTGCATAGCTGGATTCTTTTTATTTACCTTCTTATCTTTAAGGCTTTAGGGTTCACACAGGGAGAGGTGTCACACACACTCTCCCGTATACTTCTCTCACATGGGTGGGTGTGTGTGTGTGTGGGGGAGAGAGAGAGAGAGGGACCAACCCTCCCCTCCATGCCTGGCTGAGCCTCCAGGATGAACCCACCTTTCCTGCTACCTGACGCCATATCTCCCAGAGGCAACACATGAGGTTGCTGCTGGCCACTGACATAACCTAGCCGCCACCAGATCCTTGACTACAGCACAGGCAGGAAGGGGTTAAGCCCTAAGGATGCACTCCGCACTAGGGCCCAGGGAATCTGACTGCAGGGGCCAGTGAAAAGGGTGCTGAGCCCCTGCCCAGGGGGCTGCTGTGGAGCCTGCAGGTTCAGGGTGTGAACAGGCTAGAAATCACTTTTCCCCCTACCACTCCACAGCTTAGCTGAGGAGGGAGAGGCTTCCCCATACCCGCGCTGTGCAGGGCTGTGGCACATGCAGAGCTCAGTTCCTCCTGGCTAGTGCCCCAGGCTGGAGGATCTTGGGCTTCAGTGGGGCACCAGTCTAGCCAGAGGCAGTGGGGGAAGGGAGGAGCCTGCCGGCCAGGCTGTTGGTGAGCTGAGCGTGCCAACCAGGAGCTGATTCTCTGCATAGTACTGGGAGCCGGACACGCCCTGCTGGGGGGGGATATGGAGGAGCAGAAGGGGGGGGGTTGGGTGATGGGGCAAAGTAGGGAGAAGACAGTGAGGGGGAGCATATAAAGGACCAGTGGGTGGGCAGCAGTGGCGATACATAACCAGCTGCTACCTGGCACCTGCCATTGTATTAAAAAAAAAGTTTTTTCCTCCCTTGGTATCCTGCTGTTAATTGATTTCTCTCATTAGACTGACCTAACACTTGGTAAAGCAACCTCCATCCTTCCATGTATTTTTACCTGCTCTTGTATTTTTTACTTCATACATCTGGTGAAGTGGGTTATAGTTCACGAAAGTTTAGGCCCAAATAAATTTGTTAGTCTCTAAGGTGCCACAAGGAATTTTTTGTTTTTGCTGATACAGACTAACACGGCTACCACTGAAACCTGCCCTAATATTGTCTGTCTCCCACTCTAAATGTCTAGCCTTCTTCTGTGCCGATGCCCTTTTCTTGACCTAATCTTCCAAGTTCCACACTTCTTTCAGGTCTATAAAAACCTACTCCTCAAATCATTCACTGTGCACAAAGGTGAATCACCTAAAGTGATAGTCAAATCAAAAAACAATGACCTTCCAGAATACTTTGCATTTATCAGTACTTTGTGTTGATCTGAAAACAGAGCAATTCTTTCCCATAAGTGAGTTTCACTCTCCTTTGCAGTCTTTAACAAAAGCTGGGGTTTAAGGTAATCTCTAAACGGTAGGAGTCACAAAATTAAACGATTTTGCTTTGCAAAAGTCCTCTGTTGTTTAGATGGCAATTAAGGGTCAATGACCAAGCAGACTAGTGCATAGGTTCAAAAATAGAAAAAAGAACTATATTGTCTCCAATGCTTTCTCTGGCCTCGCAAAACCTCCGACTCTCAGCTAGCTCCAGGTAGTCATTCAACTGTGTTCAAGGTCTGTAGTCCTCAGAGTGGCACAGTAATGGAACATGCACCCAGGATGTCGTGGAATGAGAACAGTTTCAACAGATGCTGAGGACTATGCTTCAAAGGCTCAACCCAGCTAATGAGGTCAGAACAGCCCTGTTCCCAGTGGACTGGTTTTCTTTTGGATATTTTTGTCTTCTGGAAATCCTCCGAAAATACACTTATATAGGATGAAGGCAAACAAAGCGATGTGGTAGTTACAGCTTTTTTTTAAGGCTATATCATACAGCCAGGGCTATCTGATATAAAGAGGAATGTATAGAAATTCAATAGTTCAGTCTGCCTCATAAGACGTCATTTGTAGTGTTAGAAAGTTTTGAAACAGAGGCAATATAAGCATAAACATGCATTTCTCAACCTCATAGCCCAATCTGCATCTCATGAACTGGCAGGGATGCTCATCCAGTGTGAGCTAGGGTCATTCCCTTTCTAACTGTCAAACATTTCCATCTCATCAGGCCCATTCCTCCCTCCCCCACTTCACTAGAGGACTGAGGGTGCAACCTGACTAGCCATCCTGTTAGGTCAGGGGTCTCAAACTCAAATGACCATGAGGGCCACATGACAACTAGTGCATTGGCCTGAGGACCGCATCACTGACACCCCCTCGCTACCCCCCGGCACTGCCCCCACTCCACTCCTTCCATGAGGCCTGTAGGGGACCCCGGAAGACATTGTTACGGTTTAAGCTAGGGCTTGCACTTTCTCAAGGAGAGGTTATTAGCGGACAGAAGTTGCTAGCAGCTGCTGCTTCTAACCAGTTAAAACTGCCCTGTGTGGGAAGCTGTCATAACATATTCCCAGATTTGGACCTTAGCATCCAAAATATGGGTGTTAGCATGAAAACCTCCAAGCTTAGTTACCCGCTTGGACCTGGTAAAGCTGCCACCACCCAAAAAATTAGAGTGTTTTGGGGCACTCTGGTCCCCCCAAAAACTTTCCCTGAGGACCCCAAGACCAAATTCCTTGAGTCTCACAACAAAGGGGAATAAACCATTTCCCTTCCCCCCTCCAGGTGTTCCCTCCGTGGGTTCCTGGAGAGATACACAGAAGCAAGCTCCGTGAGTCTAAACAGAGGGACTCCACCCTCTCCTATTTCCAGTCCTGGAAACACAAGCACTTCCCTCTTCACCCAGAGGGTATGCAAAGTCAGGCTAGTAAATCTAACACACACAGATTTCCCCCTGACTTCTTCCTCCCACCAATTCCCTGGTGAGCTACAGACTCAATTCCCTGGAGTTCCCCATTAAAGAAAACTCCAACAGGTCTTAAAAAGAAAGCTTTATGTAAAAAGAAAGAAAAATACATACAAATGGTCTCTCTGTATTAAGGTGACAAATACAGGGTCAATTGCTTAAAAGAAATATGAATAAACAGCCTTATTCAAAAGAACACAATTCAAATCACTCCAGCAACTACACACATGTAAATACAAAAGAAAAAAAACAATAACCCTTATTGTTTTATGATCTCTGTACTCACAACTTGGAAACAGAAGATTAGAAAGCAGGAGACAGAAAAATCCTTCCCATAGCCGAGAGGGAGACGAACAAAGAACTCACACCCAAAACTTCCCTCCACCCACATTTGAAAAAGTCTTGTTTCCTGATTGGTCTTCTGGTCAGGTGTTTCAGGTTACTCCTTTCCAGGTGAAAGAGACATTAACCCTTAGCTATCTGTTTATGACAGAAGCCCTGGTGTTTTGAGGAATTGCAGAAAGTCCCTGGCCCGAGGCCAGAGGAGGCAGCCATTGCTGATGGAAAGTCCCCTATTGCATATGTAAAGGCTAGTTTGCATGCTATTAGCATGATGCTATAATTGCTAAAGGTTAGAGCTTGTGCATTGAACTTCACACCTGACCGAGCTGTTCGGACGTTGGACTCCCCAAGCCAGTGGCAGCAACGTGTGGAGTTCCCGTTGCGGGTGTGTCACTTAACCTTCATTAAAGCCAATTAATTCACCTGTGTGTGTGGACCTCGTCCTTGCAGAGCATCCAGGCATGCAACAAGGCCCTACCCCTGCCCCATCTCTTCTCCACCTGCTCCCCCGAGCCCGTGGCTCCTTGCTCCTCCCCCCTCTTTTCTAGAAAGTGCTAAGCGCCACCAACAGCTGTTTGGCAGTGGGAAGCGCCTGGAGGGAGGCAGAAAAAAAAAAGAGTAATGTAGTATAGTATTAAAATATTAAAATGCTATTAAGTCAGTTAATTAACTTCTTTAACAGTAATGTGAAAAAAATCAGTGCTAATTTTGACAGTCATTTCATTTTTGGCCACTTAGCTGGCAGCATTTTGCATCAACCAGAGCATCAATATTAGGTTTGATATCCTGAGACTAAATCAATCTCAGTGTTGCTTTAAAATGTTCATCAGTGAGCCTTGACCTTAACACAGATTTGTTAATCTTCATGAAAGAGAAAAACTGTTCACATATATTTGTACTTCCAAATGTTGCCATTATCCTTGCGGAAGCAGAGAACAACATGGGAAATCTGCCTTGTGAAAGAAACCTGTAGAAATCTGTCTATTTCAGCTTCAAAATGGTATCACACTGAAGCTCCACTAGCTCCATCTGCATTTCCTCTGCAACATAGTCAATTTCCACAGCAAATGGTATGGAAAAAAGTTGAAAATGTGGTTCAAGAGCCTTGAAATCTTTAAACTGCACAAACTGTGCGTATAAGTTAGAAATGATCTCTGCATATTCTTTCAAGGATTTGGGTTCAACTTTTCCTGAGGAATTCAGAGTTGAGAAATGAACCAAACTGCCAGCAGCCAGATGTTTCCACCACAAAATAAGCTTGACTTTGAATGACTTAACACTGTCATACGTCTGTGTTATCACCTGTTTTCTACCCTGAAGTTTCAAGTTCAGTGCATTCAGGTGATCAGTAACATCTGTTAGAAAAGCAGGGTTGCAGATAAAAGCTGTGGAACCTCATTGTTTTTCATTTTCATGAAGGAATCAATCTCTAAGTGCAAAAAAAACCTTCAAAACATTTCCACGACTCAGCCATCTAACTTGAGTGTGATGCAGAAGTTCGCCATATTCACTATCCATACTTGCTAGAAAAGAAGTGAACTGTCTGTGATTCAGCCCTTGTGCATGTATAAAATTAACAGTTTTAGCAACTACATCCATAACTTCCTTCATGTGTAGACTTTTTCTACACAGGGCTTCTTGGTGCAAAATACAATGTATACTAGTGAAGCTAATTCCTGGTATATTGAGGCTGTTCAGTTTGGTCTTAAATAATCCAACCACACTAATGTTTTCAGAGCACATTGATGGTGCACCGTCCATAGCCAAAGATACGAGTTTGTTCCATGGCAGCACAGCTTTTTCAATGCACTCTTCCAGTCCTTGAAATATGTCATGTCTCGTTGTGGTATCCTTCAGTGGCATTAAGTCTAGCAATTCTTCAGTTATATTCAAATTGCAATCCACACCTCTAATGAACACTGCACACTGTGCAGTATCTGATACATCTGTATTCTCATCAAGAGCAATTGAAAATGCTTTGAATTCTTTTGCCATTTGAATCAATTGTTCTTGCACATTATCAGCTAAATCCATTATTCTGCAGGCAACTGTACTGGCAGACAAGCTTATGCCTTCAAAAACTTTCTTCCTATCAGGACATAAAATTTTGCTGGCCTTCATAAGACATTCTTTTATGAATATGTAAAAGGTTGCTGAACTTTTTCCTCTCAGATTTTTCCGGTGAATGCATCATTTTTTCACAGTGCATCGTGTCGTAGTACCGATGCATGTTATACTCCTTGGGAACAGCAATAGTTTGCTGACAAATAAGGCATTGAATTTCATCTTTTACCTCTGTGAAAAAATATAAAAAATTCTCCCAGTGTCTTGGAAAACTTTTCTTCCATGAGTGCTCTTTTTTTTTTTTTTTTGACAAAGTCATGTCCAAGCAGTTTTAATAAAATATATACACTCGGTAATGCACCTCACTCAAAGGACAAAACACGCACTTAGATAGATTTATTTCTGGTAAAGCCCCCACCCCACACTGGGCTGCATCACCACTCCACCCTTGCTCCACCTCTTCCAGGGGTGGCAGGTTTGCAGAAATTTTGGTGGTGCCCAGAACCTGCCCCCCCCCCGAACTCTGCCCCCACCTGCCTAAGGTTCTAGGAGGGCGTTTGGGTGGGGGAGGGAGTCTGGGGTGCAGGCTCCTGGCTGGGGCAGGGGGTGGGGGTGCAGGCTCTGGGATGCAGTTTGGGGATAGGCGGGGGTGCAGGGGTGAGGGCTGTGGATGAGGGGTTTGGGGCATTGAAGAGGCTCAGGACTAGGGCAGAAGGGCAGGGGAAGGGCAGCCTACCCTAGCCCTAGTGGGGGGGGGGGTACTAGGAGCTTGCGGCAGCAGGTGATGCCAGAAGCTGGTAGAGCCCAGCGGAGTCATCGTGAGCTGCAGGCTCCAGGGCAGTGAGGGGGCAGCAAGTGGAGGCCAGGGGACACTCGAGGGAAGTGCGTGGGGGCGGCAGGCAGCCCCAGGGGAGACACTCAGCCCCAAACACTGGGGAGCAGCATGGGGAGCTTAGCGGCCACAGAAAATAACTTGGAGGGGCAGGGAAGTTTGGCGGTGACAGGAAGTAATGGGGTGGGGGATGCGGGGAGCTTGGTGAGCCGCAGGGAAGAGCTTGCAGGCCACCTGTTTGAGACCCCTGTGTTAGGTTCACTTAAAATATAGAGCTGGTCAGAAATTTTTCAGTGAAATTGTCAATATATTTGTCAATTCATCAACATTTAAAATGTTCCACAAGACTGGATCTATTTTGATGAAATTCCCTGAGAAACCTGCCATCTTGCCTGTCTGGATCCTTGGCAGCCTGCTTGGTGGGCTGATGGAGCTGAATACCTAGAAATTGCCTTCTTTGCTTCATGATTTGTAAAGGCATAAAACTAAGGGCTTTTCTACACTAGCAATTTACAGCACTGCAACTGTCTCGCTCAGGGGTGTGAAAAAACACCCCTAAGCGCTGCAAATTTCAGCACTATAAAGTAGTAGTGTAAACAGGACACCAGCGCTGGGAGCCATGCCCCTCGTGGAGGTGCAGTGGTAGTGCTTTAGCCTTGCCAGTGTAGACTAGCCCTAAGCTAAACACTCAAACTGAGTGAAGAGTCTCCTGAGATCAGAGTTGTACTGATTTAACTTCAATGATTTAACTACAGTGGTGCAACTTCTGCATGTAGACTAGTCCTTAGGTCCCAGTGGATGCCTGCACCTATGCAAAGAGCCCCAGAGAAATCAGTAGAGCTTTGTGATGGTGCAGGGATCTGCTCACAGAGAACACTTGCAGGATTGGGGCATTTATTCCTTTCCTCCCCAAGTAACAGGAGCTTTAGTGACTCTACTGCTTTTGGGAAACTTGTCTCTGAAACTGTAAATGGAAAGATCCACTCTTTCACACTCTCTGTCCTGGTCTACACACAACAGTTGCACCAGTTTAACTAAAGATGTGATGTTGCACTGATTTAGTTAAACCAGGACAATACTCATAGACTCATAGGTCAGAAGGGACCAATATGATCATCTAGTCTGACCTCCTGCACAAGGCAGGCCACAGAACCCTACCCATCCCCTTTTATAACAACCCCTAACCCAGGACTGAGTTATTGAAATCCTCAAAATTGGTTTGAAGACCTCAAGCTGCAGAGAATCCACCAGCAAGTGACCCATGCCCCACGCTGCAGGGGAAGGCGAAAAACCTCCAGGGCCCCTGCCAATCCGCCCTGGAGGAAAATTCCTTCTCGACCCCAAATATGGCAATCAGCTAAACCCTGAGCATGTGGGCAAGACTCACCAGCCCTCACTCTGCATTGGTTTAAGTTTTGCTTGCACTGGTTTACTTTATCCCTGTTTTGGAACAGTGACTTTTGTATGCTCAGATTCAAATGGATGCTTGAACTGCTTCAATCTCATAGGATTAAAAAAAAAAATTAAAGACAAGATTGCAGGGAAGTCATTTCCTGCCCCATGGAGAAATTTAAACCAATTTCAATGGCTCATTGTGACGGACTGGGACTGTTCTTAATGTTTTCTCTGAATACTGTGTTGGTTCCTCAGTGTCCCCTAGGCAGTTCTTAAGTATCTGGCAGAGCAAAGGGCCAGTGCACCTAAATGCCTGACACTCTGTCTCCTGGCAACTGATGGCCTGGGCCCCTGCTCTGCAAAGGTGCCAACTGAAGATGTTGGAGACAAAGAGATCAGGTGACCTCCTGGCCCAGGAAAGGAACGGAGCAGAGAGGAGAGGCTGGAGGGATTGTTAGTCTGGAGCTGGCTGGGGAAGAGGAGTGAAGTGCAGACTTGTACCTACTACAAGCTCTGTTTTAGACCCTGTTCCTGTCATCGAATAAACCTCTGTTTTACTGGCTGGCTGAGAGTCAATCTGACTGCAAAGTGGGGGTGCAGGACCTTGTGGCTTCCCCAGGACCCCGCTGGGATCGGCTCGCTGTGGGAAGCGCAAGGAGGGGCAGAGGATGCCGAATGCTCCAAGGAGAGATCCAGGAGGTGAAGCCATGGGAGCTTCTTGCCCTGAACAAGTCTGCTCCAAGGGAGAGGAGGCTCCCCAAAGTCCTGACTGGCTTGGTGGGGAGCAGTTCCAGAGCATCGCCCGGTGACTCCATGACACTCATACACCTTGAACCATCACACAATCTGATCCAAATGTCTGTCAGTGCATTTTCAGATAGTTTTGAGTTACATTACGTGAGTAAAACAGATGTTTCCAAAACAGTGGCCAGTAGTAATTTAAATTTGCAGATAAAATCTGCTCTAAATGCATAAGCAGTTGTGTTGAGTATGGGATGAGGTGCACGTGACTGAGTTTACAGATGTTCAGGTAGATTTTTGTTTTGTTTAACATGCCACCACGCAGTCAGCACAAGAGTAATGATAGAAATAGAGAAGGAATGGATGTGTGGTCACTGCTGTCTTTAATAAGAGCCAATATATACAAATTACATAAACAGATCAGTAGCATTCACTTCCAGCTGCATCAGTGTTTACTTTTTACAAAGTAAGGTCCTGTCCATGCAGGCAAGAGAAGAGCTTTTTCTGTTAGTTTAACTTGAATGAACACACGCACCTATGTAGGCACAGAGTTTAACCCCTTTAACATGGTTTTAGTTAGTCTGATGGTAGCCTAGGCATCCCACTTTACACCCCAAGTGATCTTCAAGATCCTAAACTATATCTACATGGGTGTTGGGGGTGAGGGAGCAGGGAAGGAAGGGTTCAGTCAAGTTAAACTAATTCAATTGAGCTCACTTGGTTGGGAAGAAAAAGGCCCCATTCTGCCCATGTAGATAGGGCCTGTGATACTAGGAGGGAGGTGTTTTCATTCTCAAAAGCCTTCAGCCTTGTTACCATCCATTCATAGCTCCCATTTTATTATTGCACAGCAGACTGTAGATGCAGCATCCTCAAACTTTGATTTGGTGCGGAAATACCAGCATTCTAAGAGTTAAGACTAGGATTTTTCAGCGGAGCCTAAACTAGTTGTTTCAATGGGAACTGGGGACCAGCTTTTTAAAGGTATCTAGGTGCCGAAAGATGCAGCTATATGACCAGTGGGATAGTAAACAAAGGACAAGTAGTAGTACTGCAGTAGTTCCTCAACAGCCTTGCTGGATTGGGGAACCCACTATGCTAGGCGCTGTACAGAGTTGATTTTTGATCTTATACCATTAGTACACATGATAATTATTCCAAATATTGCATGAGATCTGTCACATTCAGCTAATTTATCTCAGAATATTATACTACCATATTCACTTTAAAATGCAGGACGCAGCATTTGAACCATAGCTGCTAAGCCAGTCCTTTGATTTTCTATAACCTTCAGAGATAGATTTATTACTTACTGTCAGTCTAATGGCAATATCTCTAATCTGAGTGAAGGGATTACAGGATCTAATATTTTCCCTTCTGAAATTGTCTACTCTGGACTTTTTTTTTTATATGGAATCAGACTGCAATCTTTACATTTTCCAAGCTATGACCCAGGATGACAGATGATAGAGGAGAGAAGGGACTGGGATCCAGAATATCTCAGCCTGACAGGAGTGAATGGAAGGGAAACACCACTTCTACCACATGACTCCTCCTACTCCCTTGACCCCATAAATGCCCCTCCATGAGGCTTCATGGTGTGGGAGGTGTGAAGCTGGTGGGAGAGCTGAGGAGAATGTATTGTACTTGGCTGAAACCTGTGGGACTTTGGAAGGTAAATTAATTCTTACCTTTCCAGCATTAACTTACTCTTCTCCTCTCTGCAATTTGGAACCTTTTGGGGAAGCTCAAGGGGCACTGAAAGAGGAGTCCCTGGGAGCAATACTGCTGGAGGAGCCATGTGCCTAGGGGTCTAGAGGAGGTGGAGCCGCTAGGCAGAAACAGAGTCTCCATGAATCCTGTGGATTCAGGAGTTCCACTCCCTATCAGTTCTGGGATGAGAAGGCATTCTGCCCCCCCAACAGAAAAATTCAAGGAAAACTACATGAGCCCAAACATGTGACATTTCTGTGACATAGCCCACCTATGCTATTTATTATTATTTGTATTGCCCCAGTTGGGGAATAGGACCCCATTGTGCTAAGCATTGTATAAACATGCAGTTAAAAAAAAAAAAAAAAAAAAGTCCTTCTCCCAGAGAGTTCATAATCTAAATGACTGACTGATGCACCAGGTGGAGGAGACAAGCAAACAAGTAGGGGTGGGGGACAGTAATGCTCTGCCTTCAGCTTGTTACAAAAAGGCAATTAGCAACCCCACCTTCCTCAGTAAGAACACCCCAGTCAGCAGAGCCTATGGCTGTTTACTTCAGAGTCCAGCCAGTGCAGCTGCCCCATGCTGGGATTTCACCCTGGGAATGTGGTTTGACCTGCTATGTAGTGGAGATGACTGGACAGGAAAATCCATTGAACTTGCAGAATCACTACCAGGGCCAAGACCTGTGCATTAGAGAGGGTTACACTAAACATTTACAGGGTAAAATGTCTCTCCGTGCTTCAGGGATAGCCTTCATAATAAAATAAATGAGCAGAGTCTTTGTTTTAAAGCTGTTGAATACAGAAGAGTTAGTTGAAAGATTTAGATTCTGACTTATTGAATGTTCTCTCGTAATGAGGAGCATCCAAACCAGGCAGTGCTTTGATGGCATTCTTTGTGAACTTTCACAAAAAGAAATACCAATGTCAGTATTTAAGTTACCAGTTACAAATGTGTCCAAAGGTTTAAGCTTAGCAATGAAGATGTGCTCTGGGCTAAAAGGTGTTACCCAAACACTTGTTTTTGGACCAGATTTGAAAAGATCCATGTTTCCTTTTAAGTTATTAAAGTTATTGAAAAATGGAGAGAGGTTTACTGGATTAAAATGTGTGGTTTGCACTGGTACAGCCCATAATTATTTATCCATATGCCCCCATCACGAATACCTGAGCACCTCACAAACACTAATGAATTTATTATACTCATCACAGCTCTATGTAGTAGGGAAGTGTCATTCCCAGTTTATAGAAAGGGAATGAGAGACAGATTTATAGGCCCTGTTTCAAAAAAGCACTTACGTTAACTTTAAACACAGGAGTAGCCCAGTGACTTAAGCATGTAAATTAAGCACATGCTTAAATTAGTTCCCCCAAACCACATAGGAAGGTTATGGCAGAACCAAGACTGAAACCCAGTTCTCTGAATCTCTGTCCAGTGCCTTAACCAGAAACACAGAAACACACAATTAGCCCATGAAACAGGTTGCCACAACATACAATTGAAGGCAAGAACTCAGAAAGATTCAAAGGGAGATCAGATATTTATATGGACAACATGAATTTCCAGACTACTGCTAATAAAGATAAAAAATAAGTTTTGGAAGAAACAAACCTTCATATTTCAGGGTTTATGGCAATCTCTAAGTATTGGGGAATAGGTGGAAAACTGCCTGCGGGGGTGTGGGGGAAGGATATCCTAGATATCCTGACGGGTTTTTGCCCTTCCTCTGAAGTATCTGTTGCAGGCCACTAACAGACTAGTGGACTAGACTTGGGACTGATACAATCTGGCCATTTCTAGGTTTCATTCCTATACTTCACAAAACGTAACTAAAAACAACATAGTAACAAGCAATATGGCCTAAGAAATTCCAAAACTTGTGGGGATCTCTTTTTGTTTGCCTGTTTGTTTTAAAAGGGATTAAGGAACTCTTCCACAGTATGGCAGGAAAAATCTCAAAACGCAAATATTTTGGGATACATGGATTTAACCTGTAATAAAATTCTTCATAAGATCAATATTTACATTTTGTCTGCATATATGATATTCCATAACAGTATTGTTAATGCTGTTTTTTGAGCAGAACTCATGTGGACCTAAGGAAGTGACATTAGCCATCTAACCCCTTGTAACCTGCTGCTTCTTTGTGGAAATGATCTGTGTGTTCAAAGAGCAAGGGATTTGTTGCCATCATTGGCTTGCCATCCGCTCGAGGCATTCAGCTGTATCAAGCACAATGATGCTGGCAAGTTTTCATGAGTAAATACACAACATTTGTATGTTTACAGCATCTATGAGAAATGTAGGGAGGATGGGCTCTTTACTATGCGTTTCTAGAGCAAGTCAAACCCATTAATTAAATTCAGTCTCACGTCCAGTTTCAGAAGTAAAAACAGAGCCAACTTCTGGGGTTTGGCAGCTACAGGACCTGGATGGTGGTTTTGTTTTCTCTTGTGAGTTTGGTTTGGGTTTTTTAGTCATGTGGGCAGTTTAATTTTTTCAGCTTTGACCACCCTTAACTCCTGCAGAGTCAATAGGAGCTGAGGGTTCTCAGTATTTCAAAGAAGGAGCTAAGAAACTTGCAGGATGAAGTCCTATCTCATAAGAGATTTCTCTCCTAGCAGGTCTTTTGATCATGCCATCAGTAAACAGTTTAAAATTAGAAATCAGCAGCACCTCAGTCTGTTCTACTCCAGATCCTGTCCCTGGCTTTAATGAGGCTAGTGTAATGGGAAGAAAATCTGTTAATGACATTTGCACAGCTCATATTACCCCAATTCAATTTTATTTAATTGTATATGACATGTCTTACAAACACAAAGAAAAACATCCATTTAATAAACCTCTACCCCGATATATCACAGTAAAGCAGCGCTCCGGGAGGATGGGGGGGGGGGGCTGCATGCTCCAGGGGATCAAAGCAAGTTCAATATAACGTGGTTTCACCCATAAACACAGCAACATTTTTTGGCTGTGTTTTTAAAATGTATAATAAAACTTGCGACCCCCCCCCATAATAACCTCGCGACCCCGAGGGGTCCCAGACCCCAGTTTGAGAACCCCTGCACTAGAATGTCAATCAGAAGACCCTAATAAAAACTCTCTTGGCACAATGCTAAAAGGGCAAAAATTGTCACCGATTTGATTACTACTGGGTATTGAGAAAAAAATAAAACATCTTTTGAGATGGTGATAAAAATTCCTTTTTACATGAGAGGTAAAATCTGTGTGCTCTCAGAAGCTGACAAATCCTACAATCCAAAAGATGACAAGGTAGATATTCCAATGCTCCACATATATGTGGGAAAAAATGAAGACATGGAACTTTTCCATATCTACTTTAAATATGGCTGTTAGATGGTTTGAAATCTTAACTGAGAGCTGGTCTACACTGGGAACTTACATCAGCAGAGCTATGTCTCTCAGGGGTGTGAAAAATCCACATCGCTGAGAGAGACAGTTGTTCAGACTTAACCCCAGTGTATGCTATGCTGCCAGAAGAATTCTTCCATTAACTTAGCTATGACCTCTCAGGGAGGTGGTTTACCTACACTAGCAGGAGAACTCAGAAATCCCTTGCACGTATGACTGGAAAGGTGTCACCTCTTGGAAACCCACACATTTGGGGTTTGTTTACATTTTCACTGTCTGGGGTGAGTCTCAGGGGGACTTCTCCCTGCCCTCTATATCTAGGTGAGCAAAACAGTTACTTATACCCTCTCAGGTGGTAGATGGGGATGCAAGCCATCTAAAATACAGAAACTAGCTAGAGCACAGGACTTTTCCTGGAGATTAATGACCATCTTGGGTTAATAGCCTCAGACCAGCTTCTCTTGTCAAGCCTGTCATTAATCCCCAGGAAATGGCCAGGACCTTTATGGTTACTGTTCAGATACATCTCCAAGCAAAAAACTCTCCTGTTTCAGCAACTGGACCCATGAGAAATACCAGACAGTGTCTTCCCTCCCACCACAGGTTAAAAGATGAATGGCATCTTGGTTCCTCATTTATCTACTTTCTGTTGTTAATGACTGAATGTTAATATTTATAAAAAGGAAAATATCCAGAAATTAGCAGAATTCAAGAATTTATGAATTGTTTAGTATAACTACACTAAAATCTCACTACAAATCTGTTGTCAGTCACAAATTGATGAAATAAGATAAAATTTTAAGAAATAAATGCCTAAGAAAAATACATTTACCTTTTGCCCCCTGAAAGTTAAGACAATTTTAGTAATATAGGTATTTACTTACCCCTATCCTTATGGTATCTAGATAAGAGGCATATAGCTTTAGGATTGCAAAAATTTCTGTATCCCAGAGCTTTCCTGAGAACAATATGTATGATTTCAAGTTCAGCTGTAGTTCCATATGAGTTTCCTTTCAGTTTTACAACAGAACTTTTAAGAATTTGACTCTGCTCTTAGTGAAGTCAAGAGTTTTGCCATTGACATGCCTTTCAAAAAGCGTCTCATTCAAAATTCATCCCAAACTGCTTTTTACCAAAGGTTGCACAATACAGTTATAGAGTGATATGCCATATATAAAAAATAATAGTAAAGTGAGTGTGACAGAAAGGTCAAGAGCTCGTGGAAATCAGAGGTTTGCAGCTGAAATTTGAATTGAGGTGGAAAATTGCCGAGACAGAAACTGTTTCAGACAATAGAAGTGGCAGAGGAGAAGGCTCTTGAACTAAGTAGCAAGACTACACACAGGGGCAGAACAAAGAAGGGGAAAGTCATGAGGGCAATAAAAAAACACTTTCCTTTAGGTTCAAAATAAAATAGTTTTAATAACCACATGTGATCCTAAACCATGAGTTGGGGAATTAAAATTCAGTACACTTGTTCAAACAATGTAAATCCAGTATTGCTTACAGTCCTGTTTATCAGGAATACCAATGTATGATGCTCTGGCATCAGGGAGAAAGGGTTAAACATTGTTTTGTTTCACTGAGTAAAGCAAACACTACTCCTCTTTGAACCTTAGGGTGAGGGAGTCTATTTTCTTCTTCATGTAACCTTATACAACAAAAGAGCCCTGCATGGTGCATAAATTCCTTAGGGACTAAATTCCAAACAAAGCAATAGCACAGCAAAGGTGGAGTAATAGCTGCCCAGAGAAAGCAGAATAATTTGAATAATGGATGCTTTGCATTTGATCACAGATACAATTTTAAAAAACCAAACGAAATCAGCCTAAAAAGGGGCGCAAAACCAACCAGGAAGGTAAACATGGAAACTACTGATCACAATGATTAAAAGGTTCCTTCTGCTGCTGCACAAAACTGCACCCAGTGTTTATGCCAAAGTAGGCTTATATTTCATTTAGATTTTAACCATGTGACTTTGAGAGACTATTTTCAGGAACTAAATAGGTGTGTCTATGGCATAAGTAATTGGAACAGCCAATGATGGGACATGGAGTTTAGGTTAATCATTTGTATTAAAAATCCTAGGTTAATTTGTAACATGAAAATTGCTTTCTGCCTGGACCCATGACAACTATGTGGCTTCCACTCAGTCTCAAAAAAGTGCTCTCAACCTTCATAGACATGGTAAGCATTACTTTTATAGGGCATGCATCAAATCATATGTCATTGTATCTTATGGCATATAAGAGCATAGCAGTACCCAAATGCATTCAGAAGCACACAGGGGTTTTCTGTCCTTCAGAACAATACAAAATAAAAAAGTAGGATATGGAAATATGCCTTTGTTTTATTGACTAGACAAATCAAGAAAGTTTCCTAAAGTCACTAAGAGGAGGACATTGCTAAGCAAGTGATAAATGGAGAAAGAGGACTTTGTTTTAGGAGGCAGCTGTGGTTTGTGGGAATGACAAACATACACAGTTGGAATTGTAAGTTGTGAGCATGCTCCAAAAGTGGTGGAAGGAATAATTTTAAATCATGTTGTGTAAGTCCAAGAATCGAAAAAAAATTAAAAAGTTTAAATATAAACTGAGATTGGTTACCACTTCTGGTTGATACCATGAAGAGCACGAGTATCACTGATCTGCAGGTTCATTTGAATGTCTGTCAGTTTTTCCATGTTCTCCTTCATTACACATAAGGTCTCAAACACTACTATGTTTTCTAATGCTAGTTCTTAGAGTATTAAGCAAGTAATCTTATGAATGAATTCTTTAAAAATCCTGTTTAACAGAAACTGATCCCATATATTGTGGTTTAGGCAAAATTTAGAATGGAACAACTTAATTACCTGACACCTAGTAACAGATATGCTTGCCAAAAACTGTGATTCATATCGTCTCATCTCTTTGGGGTTTCTTCTTCTCCATTTCTAGTCGATGTATATAAATTCGCCCCGGCAAGAAAAACTATTGTACCTGCTAATCTCTAACTCCAAACTTTGTCAGCAAATGAAAAGAATTCACAGTAAATAAAAAGGCACCTTAGGGTTTAATTCATTAGCACAAAATGTAGCTTCTGTATTTGCTAGCTAAAATCTGCATTCTCTCAATGCAATGTAAGCAGGATGCAGATTTCACTGTCAGGTGAATTGTAATGCTCCGTAGTGTGTGTAAACTCTTAGGTCACAGCCTGGATTCCTACGTCCAACAAGCAAGGACATGAGGATAACAATCCCCTGTTAATCCTAGAGCAGAACAGAAATGAATGAGAGTTTTTTACAGGACCTATTTTGTAATGAAGAATGAGCAAATTCATCTACATCAAATATAACAGAATTAAAGTTGACAGACACCAGAGAACTCTTCTTCACAAACTGACACAACCAGATACAAGTTCAAGGGCAAAAGTCTATTAAAACACTACATGGCATCACTCTGAGAAGAAAGTCTCCATAAACCTATTTACTCCATAGCATCTGATGTGCCTTACCCCTAAGTAGTTAAGAGTTCCCAGGTTTTTCTCAAACTCCAAGGGCAGTATCAAAAACCCACATAATCTGATTCTATAGAACTCAGGCCCCCTTTTTTTGGGGGGGGAGGTTGAAAGAGGGAAGAGAGCGGGAAGGCAAAGTAACTCTTTTGGTTGCATAGGAAACCTTCCAAATATGGACTGAGTGCAAACCCACACTAACCCAAGGCAGGGTTCTTCACATGATTCTGCTGCAGACAGTCTGAAGTGGCAGCTCTGAAAAAGATGTATGTGACTGTCAACTGCTTAACTGGTATAATTTGACTGGTAACACTGAAATCTCAGGATGGGATTTTGAGAGCTTTATTTTCCAACAATTAGGTGTGGAACTGTGAGCCTGATTTGCATAACTGCAAATACATACACAAAACAAATAACTGCATGCAAAAATAGCCTAAAAATAGGGAAGGAACAATGGTGGTTCTGAAAGTGCTCTATATTAATATTTTCCCTACTAACCACTGCTGAATTTCAGAATGACATTACTAAGGACCCAATCCCCTGCATGCGGTTCTGCTAACAGGCACCCATAGGCCCATGCGGCATGCCACCAACTTCACTGATGCCCCACACAGGGTGCATGGTTCGAGCAAGCAGAACCCTGTGCAGGATCGACACCTGCAAATGAAGTAATATATAACGGTTGTACTGCCCTCAATCTTTGTACGAACATTCTACTGTCACTAGTAAGACATGTATACATGACAAACTTTATAGCCCGGGCCCCATATTTTGCCCATTTCATGGAATGAGGTGGACCTGCTGATTATACAGTCCTGCCTCTCACAATCACACACACACTATTTTTTGTGAGATATCTGGAAAAAAAGTTAATATCCTTTAAAAGATAAAAGTATCTGCATATTCAAATTCTATCATTATATGAACATATCTACCCTATCTGTCAATGGTCGGTAGAGACATTTCAATGCAATTTTTATTCAGCCAGGAGCACATATCAGAGAACAATATCTTTACTAGTATGTGCAGTATTATGGAAATACCGGAGGCATTTGATCAGTTTCCAGGTTCATGAAGATTCAAAGGGGGGGTTCAGACAAGTGTAAGGTGAAGAGAAGGTTTTAGGTGATATAAATATCCTGGTCCCTTCGAAAATAAACTGTACAACTGCATATTTGAGTATTTGCTTCTTTTTTTTTTTAAATTTAAAAGGCCAGTAATTCACATAAGCCACAATCCAATGAAGCATGTGCTTTAAGTAGGCTAGTATTCCTATGCACTTCAATGAGTTAAGCATATACTTAAGTGCTTGGCTGGATTAGGGCTTAATCTGAGTTTTGTTTTTTTTGTTTTTTTTTTAAAGAGTGTATGGAGGAGGGAGAGCTGGGAACCCTACTGCATTGCTATGGTCAAAGAGCCGGGGCTAATACTGTTGTAAATATTTTGCAATATAAACATAAGAGGCAGCTCCCAAAATGTTATTGATTCCCTGAGTCAAAAACATTTGCTTTCTTATTGTAGGATCAGGACGTTTGAGAAATTAAACATTTAGAGGAAATTGAGTAAACACCCTTATTGGTACATCCTGGAGTACACCCTGATCGGTAAGAGGATCTTTATTCTCTTCTTGTAGGTTTTGGATTTAGTAGACATTCTTCTGATATAACATTATGTCTTCTGCATTCAGGCGCAATAAGCATGTCATCAGGTTTTTTTTCCTCTGTGCTAGCCTATCACAGTCTAATGCTGATGTGTGGTCATACCTATACAGACAGACAGGACAGGTTCTGAACTGTGTTTCCTTCCAGCCTGATCTTCATTCTGTTGTAACAGCTGACAGCCTCCATGTTTTCACTTTGAAGTTCAGGAAATGAAACATCATAAAGAGATTTTAACTAACCGGGGGTACAGCAGTGACTCACTCAAATTAAAATCAATTAATCCAATCCAAAAAAAGGAGAGCGAGAGAGAGACAGAGCGCAAATGGGAAAAGACAGACAACAGGATGTAGAGAAAGAAAAGAGCAGAACAGGATAAGATCTTTGGGAGAAGATAGGAAGGAACTGAGGAAAAAAGAGAGACAGGAAACCTCAGAGGCAATGCCAGGGCCAACAGAGATAGTACTGACCTCAGCGGGTCCCATTTGAGCTGGTTGCAGGCCCCCAGTTTGCTCCAACCAAGGGACAACCCCAGAATTCCTATAAATATGGAAAAACCTCTGGGCCCCCTCCAGTAGTTTTTTCAGAATAGAATCCCTTTCAGTCACATTCACTGCTTCCAGGGTTACTGCAGTCTTTTTTCACTGCAAGTGGCTCACAGTTTAAGTGTCTTTGTGCCCCTGGCAATGTCTCTGGCAGCATTAATCAGAGGTATTTAAAATATCCAGGACAAGATTATTTTCAGGATACCAGGACAGTCAGAACTTGACGGCAAGGGGCCCATTCCCTAACTGACCTCAATCCTGACTTTAAATTCATGTTCCCAGAAAACTCAGCTGTACATTTAGAATGGTATCCATAGCCATCCTTCTTATATTCAGGACTCCTCTCCCTTAAATTAAAATACACAATTCTACATAATGTAGAGGGCTGCCTATGGGCAGTTATCCACCAAACCCATTTGAACACCTCAACCCAAAACCCAAATTAAAAATAAGTGTGTCCACCAAACAGGCAGACGAACAGCAGAAGGTAGAGCCACCAGCTACCAAATCTGCACACAAGATTCTAGGCATGCAATGACCTTGTGACACTAAAATTACATGTCCAAAAAAAAATGGAAGGTGCAATTTTGGGCACATACACTTAGATGCTCCTTTAGAAAATCTGGCCTACATGTTTCATTAAATCTAGAACTGCTGAGCCCATGTTTTGCTTCAGAAATTCTCTAGTTGGACTAGAGATTCTGTGCTATAATTTAGTCTTTTAAAAGTTCTGTTAGCCACACTCCCAGCATTACCCACGAAAGTAGGTAAAACCACCATAGACTATTACCTCTGCATGGAGCTTATAAGCAAAGTTTGTGCAAGAGGCAACATGGTCAAGTAGAGTGACAATTGGGTTGAAGCGGCCCAGATAGAGCTTTGACTTCACAGCAGTATAAAGTCATGCTGTGCTGCCATGTAGTGGTGGGGAAGTTATGGCACAGAGGACTAATTAAGTAGCAGTATTGCTGATAGACTTGGTCAGGAATTTTTTTGATAAAAGTGGTCTCTCACTGGAAAGGTTTCTCAGGTCTACAGGGAAAGAGACAGACCTCTTACCCCAGAATAGCAACTGGATATTCCCCTGGTATGTGAGAGATTCAAGTTCCTGCTCTGAATCAGGGACTTGAACCACCTTAGCACCAGGCTACTGGTAACTCTGAGGTGTCTCTCTCTCTAAATTGCAGAAGTTCTAGTTTTTGCTCCAATGCAGAATGAAACCAAATGTCAAAACATCAAAACTTCATGAAACAGAATTCATGTTGGCCAGCCAGCGCTAATTGCTAAGAACCAGTTTGTCCTATAGATTTCAGAGTGGTAGCCGTGTTAGTCCGTATTAGCGAAAACAACGAGGAGCCCTTGTCGCACCTTAGATACTAACAAATTTATTTGGGCATAAATAATTTTGTTAGTCGCTAAGGTGCCACAAGGACTCCTCGTTGTTTCTGTCCTATAGAGTTTTTCCTCACAGTTTCTACCCCTAGAGAAATTAAAAAGAAAACACCCTTCCTAGTCTTCTCACCCTCTATAGTCCACTTCTACCCTTATATAATGCAGTCATTGGGAGCCAAAAATCCCTACCGCCTTATAGGTGAAATGCCGTTATATCAGTGTAGCGGTGGCAGGGCTGCAGCGGTGATTTAAAGAGCCGGGGGCTCTGGCCGCAGGGAGCCCCAGGCCTTTTAAATTGCCAGTGGAGCCCCGCTGCCACAGCCCTGGGGTAGCAGCAGCAGGGCTCCAGCGGTGATTTAAAGGACCCGGGGCTCCCTGCAGCAGCTGGAACCCCGGACCCTTTAAAGCTCTGCTGGAGCCCTGCTGCTACCGCGCTATATGCGAACCCGTGTTATATCGGGTTGCGTTATAGCAGGTAGAGGTGTACTCTGAGCAGTGTCCTTCATTACACTGGACATTTATAAAACTGGCACAGGTAAGGCAAAAAATTACTCTAAAATGGTCAAATAAGAAAAAAAACAAACCTTATCCCAAATTGATAGAGCGATTCCACCTTCAACAGGTTTGTAGGCTTTGGTCAAGTCTAAAGTGGGAGTCTGAGATACTATGCAAGCAAAACCTCCCTCTCTATTCTGGCTCAGAAAGTGGCTTAATATGCAGTTCTGCTTACAGATTAAAAAAACAAAACCAAACCTTTTGACTTGAATAACTGTCAACTCTTGAGTTCATTCTAGGCATTGAAAATCAAGCTGTGTTGTTTTCAGTTCTTTCAGCACCAGCAGTAATAAACTATTTTGTAGGCTAAATTCTGCCCTTATTACATCTTTCCAATCCTCATCAAATCTCCTAGGGGTTGCAAAAATGTAAATAAGGGCAGAATTAATTGATGATGCAAGAGTCAGAAATCCAGCTCATTCTCATGTTGCTGTATTGACTACAGTGCTGACAGTAATGAGAGCATAGGAATTGCCATCAGACCAGTGTGTCTGACAGTGGCAATCAGAGGAAGCAGTAAGAAAACTAATATAATCAGCTTGTAAGAAGGTGGCATGATTTTCTGTTCACCGGCCTATTACTACTGTCATCCCACCATATTTCAGTAATGCCTACTTTATCAAGATACTTTATTGTCAGGCATTCCAGTTCACCTATTTTTGAATGTAAGCTTCTCACACTCATTTCTAGCCAGTTCTAGTTTTAATTTTGGGCTGTGTGCCTATATTAATTTAACTTTCTAATCTGATACCCTGTTTTTCTGGAATGTTCTTCTCTGATCAACCTGCCCTTCATATGGTTCAGCTGTAATTTCTGTCCTATCCTTTACTAGATACAGAGACACCTTTGTTCTATTGCCATCTCTAACAGATGTCTTTGCCCTGAGTTCTTCTCAGTACCTGTTGGCTTTCTTCAGCATTTAAATAATCCACCAAAATTATATCCATATTTTGTACAACAGTTTAGTTCCATCCCTTCTGTACTGGCTCATCCTGATCCCAAAAACTCCATGGAACCAAATAAATTTAAACTCTCCCTCTTCTCACCATCTTCTCATCCACATACCCTTGAAGTCTCCCTTGTCTAGCTGTTGCTGCATTTGGAACTAGAAGTATTAGTCCCTGGATTTATACCTTGGCTTTAATAATCTAAGACAAGGTTTCTCAACCCATGGGTCAGGATCCAAAATTGAGTCGTCAGAATGTTCCAAACAGTTGTGTGGCAGCTCCTGTCAGGGCTCGCTTTAGGAAGTGCGGGGCCCAATTCGAACATTTTCAGCGGGGCCCTGCAGGGATGACTTAAAAAAAAAAAGTGGAAAAAAAGCCTCTCATTTCTTTCATGTATTGTTTACTTTCCATAACTATATAAATAATAAAATTATATATTATGTACATTGCATCATCTATGCTGTTGACTGGTTATTAATGACTGCCGTTTCACATGTGGGTCCCAGCTGCTCCATGCCCCCCTCATTGAAGCAGGTGTGCAGGGTTACTGCCCTGGGAACTGCAGGGCACAAGTGGACATGGGGCTGGCTGGAGGCAGGGCAGGGGCTGACTGGAGGTAGGGTCTGGCTGCAGGCAGGGCAAGGGGTGTGGGGCTGGTTGGAGATGGGGGTGTGTGGGGTGGGCTGGCTTCAGGCAAGGCTGTGGGGGCATGCAGCAGGGGTTGGCAGGGCTGGAGACAGAGGAGTGTGAGACTGGATGGCTTCAGGCAGGGGGTGCAGCAGGGGTTGGCTGCAGACAGGGCAGGGTGTGCAGGGCTAGTGCAGGCAGCAGTGTGTGTGGGGGGCTGGCTGGCTTTGGGCAGGGCTACCAGGGTGTGTGGCAGGGGTTGACTGGAGACACGGCAGGGGGTTTGACAGGGACTGGCTGTGGGCACGGGGTGCAGAGCTGGCTGCAGGCAGGGGGAGCAGGGCTGGTGTGGGCAGGGCAGGGGGTGCAGCAGAGGCAGCTGGAGCCCCAGCCCTTTAAATAGCCCCCAAGCTCCCTGCTATCCCAGGGCTTAGGTGGCTATTTAAAGGGCCTGGGGCTCCCCAGCTTCTACCCCGCCCTGGACCTTTTAAATAGCCGCGGGAGCCCTGTGGAATGCATGGGGGTGGCGGGGCTCTGGCAGCTATTTAAAGGACTGGGGTGGCAGAGGCAGGCAGCTGGAGCCCTGACCCTTTAAATAGCCCCCGGAGCCCCTCACTACCCCAGGTGACAGACCCAGGAGGCTATTTAAAGGCCCGGAGCTCCAGCCGGGAGAGCGGGGCTTACCGCGCTCCGGCTGGAGCTCCAGCCGGGAGAGTGGGCTTGCCACGCTCTGACCTGCACTTCGCTCAAGGGAGCGGGACCACGGAAGACCCCTGAGCAGATCGCAGCCAGGGACCAGGGGTACATTTAAAAAAAAAAGGTGTCTAAGGCGCGGGGCCCTCTTAGGTGCGGGGCCCGATTCCTGGGAATCAGGCGAATTGGCCTAAAGCTGGCCCTGGCTCCTGTCCCACGGGGCTAGCTGAGCTCGCCTTCCTTTTGCAAGCACTGCAGCCTCTGGGTTCCCAGCACCATTCAGCTTTAGCCAAGCCATCATGATGGTGGGAGTCTGAGTAGGACAAATTTGAGCGTGTGACACTGCAACCCCATGAGCCAGGTCACAACTCCACTCACATAAATTTGGTCCAGTCAAGGGGGCAAGGCCAAACCTGAGTGGCACTGCAACCTCAGGGTTGCAATGCCCGGAGCAGATAGCCAAGTTCAGCCAGTCCCACAACACAGGAGCTGCAGGGGTGAGTGACAAGCAAGACCCAGCCCACTGGGGAAGCGGGCAGGATTTGACCGAAACCATGCCAAGGCCTCCACCCCCAGACTATTTACTGTTTCTGGCCCGTCATGACCCATTTACACTTGGGTCTTGAGCCCAAAATGACTGAGACCTACTGATCTAAAGTTGCTCCCATGCTGAGAAAGGCATCAGACAGAGCAAGTACAAGGAAGTCTGAACTGCATGAGAGTTTGGTGCCAAGAAGAATGGGATGCTCAAATAACTGTTAGTGGAAGAACGCACAGAAAAAATGATTAAATACATAAAAACTTCACTGTATCCAGTGGAGGTAGAGAACTAGCCATAGATTAGTCAAGGTAGGAGGGACTATGCAGTTCAGTGCCTAAGCCAACTTTCATTGAACTCAATGGAAAGTCCTCTGTTTACTTCAAAGGGAGTTGGATAACTCCTAGAGTGCACAATGTATTACTATTTGCCTTGTGGCCACATGTATGCACTCAGTGCAAGACAGACATGTCCCTCGGCATCTTTGGGACAGAGTTGCTGAACTGAGGGAGACAATTATTTACAGAGACAATGTGCAGGGGCACTCTAGGACACGCTTACCTCAGAAAAGACTGTCTTGATCCTCCAGTTGATGAAGTCAGTGTCATGACTGAAGGACACAGAGAAATATCAATAGCTGGGTGACTATAAGAGACATTAGATGACTTGTCTTCACAGCAAGAAGGTGGTAGATCTCACATAGGGTGACCAGACAGCAAGTGTGAAAAATCGGGATGGAGATGGGAGGGGGTAATAGGAGCCTATATAAGAAAAAGACAAAAATCGGGACATCTGGTCACCCTAATCTCACAAGACATGTACTGAAACTTCTAGTGAAATCTATTAGGGAGGAGCCTGTGGTTATGATACAGAATGGTACCAATAATATAAGGGAGTATAAGAGGGAGGTCCTGGAAGCTAAGTGTCCATTATTAGGAGACAAACAGTTTAAAGATTGTCACTAAAAGCCAAATACATGAGGAACAGAATTGCCATTTCACATCACAACTTTTCTGACTGTAATTCCATGTCAAGTAGCCACAAGTTTTAATGTTTTGTTTTAAAATATAAGTCTCTCTAGCATGCATTCATTCCCATGTGCTTCCCTCCTAGCATACTCATACACCAAGTCAAACGAGTTCACTACATGACATTTTTCTAATGATTTCCTTAAAAAGTCCCTGAAGCATAATAGCCCTGGCTGGGGAATTCAAAGGACCATTGCTGCAGCTAACTGTGTTTCCAAAGCTATGGAGCAGATAATCAGACCTGCTTAATGCAAAAAAAGTTCTGCTTCTACTGAAGAACAGTTAAACTCAGAATCTTAGGATCCTGGGCTTTAGCCCAACCACTGTCTTGGTTTTGTTTATATTTTTATGCTTCTCCTCACAACCCACGCACTTGCCACTTCATTTCTTCACTGCAAGGGGCCTGGCATAAAACTCACAAGCTGCATCCTCCAGCAAAATGCTGAATTAGCCTTTAAGGGGTGTTGGTCAAATGAGTATGCATGTCCTGCTTCCCCTCGCCCCCCCCAAGAGATTCAATCCATTGGGTATCTGTAATGCATGGAGTCTCCACTACCCCCAGGGATGAGAGTCAATCAGCTGCTAATGCTCAGTTTCTAACATGGCAGCCCACTGCACTATTACTATGCCATTAGGCCTCAAACTCTCTCTGGTGTCAAGTCTAGCTATCAGACATAGAAGTTATCAATACAGACAGCTTGTCCAGAATCCTTAATAAAGCTGCCATCAATACATCTGAGTCATTCTATAGCTTATTATATGGCATTCATCTGATCAGGCTATTTTAAAGCCTTTTAAATGTCGTTAGAGACACATAGTTTTAAAAAACTCAAGTTCTAGATTTTACTTCCCATTCTAACCCCATTATTTGGTCAGTAACACTTTCTTCTACCACAAGAGCCTCACACTTGTAGAATATTTAAAATAGACTGAGCAGCATATTACAATGTATTTCATATTAAGTTGCATGAATGTTAAAATAAAATGAACTCAGTTTACAGCTGGATGCATGCTAGATACAGCTTCTGCAACTCCTCACTAGTCAAGGACGTTGCCTATTACTCCCATAAGAGTTTGGGAGTGCTCATGCTCCTTGCAGTCTAAGGCCTGGTCTATAGTACGCATTTAAACCGATTTTAGCAACGTTAAACCAATTTAACGCTGCATCCATCCACACAATGAGGCCCTTTATATCGATATAAAGGGCTCTTTAAACCGGTTTCTGTACTCGTCCCCGACGAGAGGAGTAGCGCTGAAATCGGTATTACCATATCGGATTAGGGTTAGTGTGGCCTCAAATTGACGGTATTGGCCTCCTGGTGGTATCCCACAGTGCACCACTGTGACTGCTCTGGAAAGCAATCTGAACTCAGATACACTGGTCAGGTAAACAGGAAAAGCCCCGTGAACTTTTGAATTTCATTTCCTGTTTGCCCAGCATGGAGCTCTGTCATAAACAGATAGCTAAGGGTTAATGTTCTTTTACCTGTAAAGGGTTAACACAGGGAAACAAACACCTGACCAGAGGACCAATCAGGAAACAAGACTTTTTCAAATCTGGGTGGAGGGAAGTTTTGGGTGTGAGTTCTTTGTTCTTTGTCTTGGGTCTGTTCTTTTCTCGTCTCTGAGAGTGATCTTTCTATCTCCTGGCTTTCTAATCTTCTGTTTCCAAGTTGTAAGTACAAGAATAGTAAGACAATAGGTTTATATTGTTTTTTTTTGTATTTACATGTGTGTAGTTGCTGGAATGTGTTAAATTGTATTCTTTTTGGATAAGGCTGTTTATTCATTTTTTTCCTTTAAGCAATTGACCCTGTATATTGTCACCTTAATACAGAGATCCTTTTTTCATTCTTTTTCTATAAATCTTTCTTTTTAAGACCTGTTGGAGTTTTTCTTTAGTGTGGACTCCAGGGAATTGAGTCTGCAGCTCACTAGGGAATTGGTGGGAGGAAGAAGTCAGGGGGAAAATCTTTGTGTTAGATTTACTAAGCCTGACTTTGCATACCCTCTGGGTGAGGGGGAAGAGAGATTAGATCTCTCGGTACTTGTGTTTCCAGGACTGGAAGCAGGGAATCTCCTAGGTCATCCAGGGAGGGGAGCCTGGGAGGAAGTAACAAGGAAACAAGGGGAGAAGGTTATTTCCCTTTGTTGTAGACTCAAGGCATCTGAGTCTGGGGGTCCCCCAGGGAAGGTTTTGGGGAGACCACAGTGAGCTAGGCACTGTATAATTCCTACCTGGTGGCAGCGATACCAGGTCCAAGCTGGCAATTAAGCTTGGAGGTTTTCATGCTAACACCCATATTTTGAATGCTAAGGTCCAGATCTGGGAAGAAATGTTATGACAAGCTCTGATCAGCATAGGTGGCGATGCAGTCCCAAATCCAAAAAGAGCTCCAGCACAGACTGTACGGAAGATACTGGATCTTACCGCTGTATGGGGAGACAAATCTGTTCTATCAGAGCTCCGTTACAGAAGACGAAATGCCAAAGCATTTGAAAAAAAAGTCTCCAAGCTATGATACAGAGTCCACAGCACAATGCTGCGTGACAATTGTAACGGAAAGCCAAAGAATCAAATGGACGCTCATGGAAGGAGGGAGTACTGAGGACTCCAGCTATCCCACAGTCCCTGAAAAGTATTTGCATTCTTGGCTGAGCTCCCAATGCCTGTAGGGTCAAACACATTGTCCGGGGTGGTTCAGGGTATAGCTCGTTAATTTACCCCCCACACGCATGAAAGAAAAGGGAAAAAAATTGCGTGACTGTTTTCAACATCACCCTATGTCTACTGCATGCTGCTAGAAGACGCGATGCTGCGGCAGTGAACAGCAGTATCCTCTCCCCTCCCCTCCCCGGTGGCAGATGGTGCAATAGGACTGCTATCCATCGTCATCATCAGCCCGTGAGTGCTCTTGGCTGGTGTGACGTTATTGATATAAACTGGGACCATATAGAACATGGATTGCAACCAAGGTCCTGTAGTGGCACCAAATCTTATGTAAAGGGGGTCATATAAGGTGTCTAAGACCAGGTTACGGATTACTGGTTATGATTATGCTGTCTGTATGTCTGTAGCATTTTGGTAGTTGAAGTTATGAATATTGGCTGTATGCTGTCTGTATTGCAAACTTGTGTTGTGTTACTGGGAAAGATCCCAGACAAGTTGGTGTCAGCTCTGTTTAGCCTGCTTGATGGCCCATTAAGGACCATCACCTACACAATTGTCCCATCGAGAGAAGGCAGTTACGCCCTGTGACTCAACAGGGTGTGCAGAAACTGGCCCATGTGACTGCAAACTCCATTTTGCTGTAACTTTCCACAGCAGGAACAAAGGAGTGTTCTTACACTTGGAAAAGCCTATATAAGGCAGAGGCCTCATCTCCATTTGGTCTTCAATCCTGCTTCTTACCTCTGGAGGGATTTTGCTACAAGCTGAAGCTCTATACACGGGACTGAGGACCCATCCCAGTGGGGGATGTTCTCCAGAGACTTGATTTGAACCTGCAGTTTACTCCATCACTGCTACAAGCCTGAACTAAGAACTTTGCCATTACTGTATGTAATTGATTCCATTTAACCAATTCTAGCTCTCATCTCTATCTTTTTCCCTTTATGAATAAACCTTTAGATTTTAGATTCTAAAGGATTGGCAACAGCGTGATTTGTGGGTAAGATCTAATGTGTATATTGACCTGGGTCTGGGGCTTGGTCCTTTGGGATCGAGAGAACCTTTTTCTTTTACTGGGGTGTTGGTTTTCATAACCATTCATCCCAGGACGGGTGGCACTGGTGGTGATACTGGGAGACTGGTGTGTCTAAGGAAATTGCTTGTGTGACTTGTGGTTAGCCAGTGGGGTAAAACCAAAGTCCCTTTTGTCTGGCTGGTTTGGTTTGCCTTAGAGGTGGAATAACCCCAGCCTTGGGCTGTGACTGCCGTGTTTGAGCAATTGGTCCTGAATTGGCACTCTCAGTTGGGTCCCGCCAGAACCGCAACATCACAGCTGGCCTCAGGTGAAGTCAGCCAGGGGTGCCTGGGTAAAAATAGGAATGACTCCTGGTCATTCCCAGTCGATGGTACAGAACGGCTGGTAACTGTCTTCTTCATAGCAACTGGGGGCTGAGCTCCATCAGCCCCCTCCCTTTCATGTGTAAAGAAAAGATTATGTACTGCCTGGACTATCACAGCAGTGGGATGCTGGGCTCCTCTCCCCTGCACCATTTAGGGTCCTGCCTGGACTATCATAGCAGCTGGAAGCTGCCTCCCCCTCATTTTATCTCACTAAAACATCAGTGTTTCTTATTCCTGCATTCTTTATTACTTCATCACACAAATGGGGGGACACTGCCATGGTAGCCCAGGAGGGTTGGGGGAAACAGGGAAGCAATGGGTGGGGTTGTTGCAGGGGCACCCCCTAGAATGGCATGTAGCTCATCATTTCTGCAGGATCTGACACGGAGTGGCTGTGCTCTCTGGTACACTGGTTCTCTAATACACTTGCACTATATTCTAGGCAGGACTGACTATTTTTAGATACCATAAAGGAGGGATTGACTCGGGGAGTCATTCCTATTTTTGTCTTTGCGCCCCCGGCCGACCTCAGCCAGGAGCACCCATGACAGCAGCAGATGGTCCAGAACGACTGATAACCGTCATCTCATTGCCAATTTACAATAGCATGGCAGACCGTACAGAACAACTGATAACCGTCTCTGCTATCTTGCAAAGGTAAATGAATGCTGCTGTGTAGCCCTGCAGTACCGCCTCTGTTAGCGACATCCAGTAGACATACGGTGACAGTTTAAAAAAAGCTGAACAAACTCCATGGTTGCTGTGCTATGGTGTCTGCCAGGGCAATCCAGGGAAAAGGCGCGAAATGATTGTCTGGCGTTGCTTTCACGGAGGAAGGAATGAGTGACGACATTTACCCAGAGTCACCCGCGACACTGTTTTTGCACCATCATGCATTGAGGTCTCAACCCAGAATTCCAATGGGCGGGGGAGACTGCGGGAACTACGTGATAGCTACCCCCAGTGCAACGCTCCAGAAATCAACGCTAGCCTTGGACCATGGACGCCCACCACCAAATTAATGTGCTTAGTGTGGCTGCGGGCACTTGACTTTATACAAAGTGTTTTACAAAACCGGTTTATGTAAAATCAGAATAATTCAGTAGTGTAGACATACCCTAAGAACTCAAGGCAAGACAGTTTTCTGCACAATGTGGCACAGAAACATACCCATTGATATATGTAGCATGTATACAGAATCTGATATACCTATTATTACTACTGTGAGCAAGCTGACCTAAATTAATACTACGGCAATGGATTAGCTGGTGATGTCAGACACCAGCAACGCTGGCCAAACAGGATATGCTGGCACACAAGATTGAGCTGCCAACTCAGCTCAGAGCTGGCTCTGTTTGTGCATTCCAGTGATGTCTTTCAGTGGTACAGAATCCTAGCAATGTGATCACCCCTGGCTACAATGACCAACTGTCCATCTTCTGAGCACTCAAGTAATAATTGATAATGCAGTGATATTACAGTGTAATGTAGTATTACAAGCAGTGACCAGGTGGCTGAAGGGTGTTAAAATGGGTAAGTAGTGGACATGTGACTGCTGCGCACTCAACCAAATATGGTTTGCACACTATTAACTTGTCCTTCCGCTCAGCTGTTTGCTGGAACTACCTATTGCCTCTTGCCATATGTTTAGGCTATAAGCTCTTTGGGAAAGGGACTGCATTTTTAGACCTGTATACAATGCTTATCATAGTGGTGCCCTGATACCTAATTGGGGACTCTAGTCACTATGGTAGAACAAGTACTGAGTAATAGAGGGATAAGTCACTATGAACCTGGGACAAATGAACTTCAGCAATCATGAGATATTAAAGTAAACGCAGGAAAGACTTCTGAAGAGGAAGTGAGTGATTATTTATGCTACTGGTCATATTTGTTTGTCCCATGTGCAAACTAGCTAATGATTGCAAGAGACGTACCCTTTGCCCCACTCTTCCTTTTAATAATCTAAAATGAAAATCATATTTTAACCTGATATGGTGAATAGTGGGGTAAGGAGATGCTCTTTGACTTATTGTTTTGGGTGGTAGAAGGAGGAAATCAGACAGGACACATTGTTCTCTCTAAACCTGAATAAATATTTAAAATCTGTTTACAGGTGTAAGAATGTAGTGATGAGTTCAGACCTCATTATGTTTTACCAATCAGTGTGATTAATATCCACCATGTGCTTCTGGTAATAAGTGCCTTAGAAGGCTGTATCCCCTCAAACTTCCTCCACAGAGATTAAAAGAAGAGAAACTACACATAAAAACAGATTAATGTGTATGTGAGAGAGAGACACAACACCAGAGTATGAGTGCTTGCCAGAGAAACACAGAGACAGATGAAGAGGAACAGAAGAGTATTTGGGTATTACAGTGTTACACAGCTCTTGTCAAAGCTGAGGTATCTCAAAGCAGTAACTTGGATACTAGCAGTGCAGTGACTGTAAGCAAACATGTTAGTCATTAAGGGCCTGTCCTGCAAGGCGCTGAGCACCTCCTCCCAGGTGCAGAGAACCCACAACTCTCATCAACCTCTGAGAGACCTAAGGGCATTCAGTACCTCACAAGAGGCACTCAGCACCAAGCAGAACCATGCCCTAAGTACTCAGCAGTAACTCACACAGGCAGCCTTGGACATCAGAGCCTGTTTTATAGAGAGAAGGAATGTTGGCCAGGATAAGAGAGAAAACTGGAAAGAAGGAGCAGCATTGCAAGAGCACAGCACTCTCAGGTATGGAGAACAGCCTGTAAGGGGGCCCCTTTATAAAGGAAACAATATAAAATACCTGGCTGGGAAATACCTCCCCTCCTTTCCTGAGGGAAATAGCCAACACACACCTCCGACGGAGCTCAGGAGGGTTAAAAAAGCTCCCACTGGAGAGAGAAGGTCTAACACTGCACCAAGAGAAAGAAAAAGGAAGGATTTTACATGCAAAGTTATGAGATTATGGAGCCAGGAGAACATTCTAGGGTGGAGCCAGTAGGACTTAAAATAACCATGAATGATTACTACTTGTTTTATGGGAAGCTCAGCTAGGCAACAGCTAGCATTTACAACCGCAAAAATATGACTTTTGCAGAAACCATCGCTGAAAGACAACCTTAACTACATCACACTGGTGTCAGGCCACCTGCGAAGCAGCATTAAACAAACACTAGCATGTGCCAGGAAGTGTCTGTCAGTGCTGGGTGGGAACATTTAAACTTTGCTTCCAATGGAAGATCTTTGCCTATTTGTAGCTGCTGGTCAGTGAGTCTTCAAAAAGAGGAAAAAAGAACAACAAGAAGGTGCAAGGGGCAGAACATATCATGGTGACCATATAAAAACAATAGAGAAGGGGAAGAGGGTGAGGTTCAGAAAGGGAGCTGCCTCTGATGTCTCAGTGCCACCAACTCAAAATGTTTACAAGTTGGCAAAGCTGCATTTGATAAAAATTCTTGATATTACTACTGCATATATTGAAACCAATTAATACATATTTTTAGACTAATACAATACAGACCAAACCCTGCCTTTTCAGCATGGTGAGTGGGAGGAGGGATGCTAGCAGATACACACTCTGCTCCAGGCATCTTGCCAATCAGGGCAAGTTTCCACTAGTCAGACTTGGGCTCCATGGGTTGAGGATGCATTTTCTTACTATTCAGAAATGTGACTGCATGTACCCCTAACTAAAGCATGCACCTGACCACAATACATGCTAGACACATCCCTTGGCCAGCAGACTACACTCCCCCATGGGTGGCCATTGTAAATAAGCCAGAAGTATAACAATTTGTAGCATTTAATATTTGAAGTAATGTGCAAGTAAATTGTAATTACTAATATTTGCAATAGCATATTGAGATCCTGGGATGAAAAACACAGTAAGTCTTCTTATTAATTATTATTATTGCAAATATCTTGGACAAATAACACATACATGTACTTTCAGATGTCACCACTCAGCCAGATGTTAAAATCATGATCAGTCAACTCCCATTGGCTATTTGGTAAGTATGCTGTAACTTGAGGGATAATTGATATTTTTAAATACTGATGGTTGATTACAAATGTGCACTGTGTTTGCTGTCAGTTGTTTAATAATGTTAAGTTTTAATTACTATGTTCCTGTGAATTATTTAAATACATTTGTCATTTCCAGGAAAATGTGGAGGTAAACAATTTAGAAACAATTCTGCTTAAAATGTCACCTATTCCATTTTGTATTTTGTTTTCTTGTTACTCTGAATGTTCGTAAAACAGTAACTTTGTTACTTAAGGGTTCTGCTACTTTTGCTTTATACCCTTGTTGAAGTAATAGTCCTATTTTTGACAACAAAACAATTCCCATGTCAAAACTTCTGTTATAAGGCCCTACCAATTTCATGGTCATATGCTTTTAAAAATAGTAAGTTTCAAGGCTTCAGATATTTAAATAGCAAATTTCACAATATTGTAACTATAGGGTCCTAACCCAAAAGGGAGTCATGAAGGGAGTCACAAGGCTATGGGTGGGGGGGGCGAGGTATTGCCACCTTCACTTCTGTGCTGCTACTGGTGATGGTGCCTTCAGAGCTGGGCTCCCAGCCAGAAGCCACAGAGGTTCCAGGAGGGGGATCTCATCTGGCCCCAGGGAGCAGCCCCTACAGGGAAAGAGGAAGTCCCTTCCCTCCCCAACCTGGCCTGCACTGGCAGCTGGAGCCCTGCTCACAGTAGGAACCCCCAGCCCTGCTCCTCCCTCACACTAGCCAGATTTCATGGGGGAGATCAGATTTCACAGTCTGTGATACAGTCATATAGGATTAATATTTTTGAGTAGAATAAGCCTCAAAAACACCCATCAGGGGCTTGTTCACCTGCACATCTACCACTGTGATAGATGCTATCATGTGCCAGCAATGTCCCTCTGCCATGTACACTGGCCAAACCAGACAGTCTCTATGCAAAAGAATAAATGGACACAAATCTGACATCAAGAATTGTAACATTCAAAAACCAGTATGAGAGCACGTCAATCTCCCTGGACATTCAACAGACTTAAAATTGGCAGTTCTCCAACCAAAAAAATTCAGAAACAGACTTGAACAAGAAACTGCACAACTGGTATTCAGTTTGCAAACTGGACATCAACAAATTAGGCCTGAAGAAAGACTGGGAGTGGCTGGATCACTACAAAAAGTAGTCTTCCCTCTGCTGATACTCACCCCTTCTTGTCAGCTGTTGGGAACAAGTCACATCCACCTTGATTGCACTGTCCTTGTTAGCACTACAAAAGTAATCAACTGTTGAGAATAGGCCACTAGTACCTTAATTGAATTAGCCTTATTAGCACTGACCCCACACTTGGCAAAGCAACTCCCATATTTTCATATACATACTGCTTACTGTATTTTTCACTCCATGCATCTGATGAAGTGGGTTTTAGCCCACAAAATCTCATGCCCAAATAATTTGTTAGTCTGTCACATTTCTTAGTGTGTGACAAGATGGCCAATGTAGTATGATGTGTCCTGCCCTTTTCTTGGTGGGGAGCTAAGATGCCACCCCTTGCACCTGCTCTTGGGGCACCAAGGGCCCTGCTAGTGGCCAGGAAGGTGATAAAGGAGGGAAGCAGGAGAGGGGTCTGGATTTGCTCCTTACTCAAAGTCCCAGACCCTCTCAACTCCTGCAGGTTCTTACCCTCTTCCTCCCTGGGTAGGATACCTTCAGTCCTTAAGCACTGGAGGAGGAGAAGGAGGATTCCCTCCCCTGTTGTGGCAGAGTCCCACTCCACTCCACTCCACTCCACTCCACTCCACTCCACTCCACTCCACTCCACTCCACTCCACTCCACTCCACTCCACTCCACTCCACTCCACTCCACTCCACTCCACTCCACTCCACTCCACTCCACTCCACTCCACTCCACTCCACTCCACTCCACTCCACTCCACTCCACTCCACTCCACTCCACTCCACTCCACTCCACTCCACTCCACTCCACTCCACTCCACTCCACTCCACTCCACTCCACTCCACTCCACTCCACTCCACTCCACTCCACTCCACTCCACTCCACTCCACTCCACTCCACTCCACTCCACTCCACTCCACTCCACTCCACTCCACTCCACTCCACTCCACTCCACTCCACTCCACTCCACTCCACTCCACTCCACTCCACTCCACTCCACTCCACTCCACTCCACTCCACTCCACTCCACTCCACTCCACTCCACTCCACTCCACTCCACTCCACTCCACTCCACTCCACTCCACTCCACTCCACTCCACTCCACTCCACTCCACTCCACTCCACTCCACTCCACTCCACTCCACTCCACTCCACTCCACTCCACTCCACTCCACTCCACTCCACTCCACTCCACTCCACTCCACTCCACTCCACTCCACTCCACTCCACTCCACTCCACTCCACTCCACTCCACTCCACTCCACTCCACTCCACTCCACTCCACTCCACTCCACTCCACTCCACTCCACTCCACTCCACTCCACTCCACTCCACTCCACTCCACTCCACTCCACTCCACTCCACTCCACTCCACTCCACTCCACTCCACTCCACTCCACTCCACTCCACTCCACTCCACTCCACTCCACTCCACTCCACTCCACTCCACTCCACTCCACTCCACTCCACTCCACTCCACTCCACTCCACTCCACTCCACTCCACTCCACTCCACTCCACTCCACTCCACTCCACTCCACTCCACTCCACTCCACTCCACTCCACTCCACTCCACTCCACTCCACTCCACTCCACTCCACTCCACTCCACTCCACTCCACTCCACTCCACTCCACTCCACTCCACTCCACTCCACTCCACTCCACTCCACTCCACTCCACTCCACTCCACTCCACTCCACTCCACTCCACTCCACTCCACTCCACTCCACTCCACTCCACTCCACTCCACTCCACTCCACTCCACTCCACTCCACTCCACTCCACTCCACTCCACTCCACTCCACTCCACTCCACTCCACTCCACTCCACTCCACTCCACTCCACTCCACTCCACTCCACTCCACTCCACTCCACTCCACTCCACTCCACTCCACTCCACTCCACTCCACTCCACTCCACTCCACTCCACTCCACTCCACTCCACTCCACTCCACTCCACTCCACTCCACTCCACTCCACTCCACTCCACTCCACTCCACTCCACTCCACTCCACTCCACTCCACTCCACTCCACTCCACTCCACTCCACTCCACTCCACTCCACTCCACTCCACTCCACTCCACTCCACTCCACTCCACTCCACTCCACTCCACTCCACTCCACTCCACTCCACTCCACTCCACTCCACTCCACTCCACTCCACTCCACTCCACTCCACTCCACTCCACTCCACTCCACTCCACTCCACTCCACTCCACTCCACTCCACTCCACTCCACTCCACTCCACTCCACTCCACTCCACTCCACTCCACTCCACTCCACTCCACTCCACTCCACTCCACTCCACTCCACTCCACTCCACTCCACTCCACTCCACTCCACTCCACTCCACTCCACTCCACTCCACTCCACTCCACTCCACTCCACTCCACTCTCCTTTTCCCCTGACTGCCTGAAGCAGGGGGTTTTATTAGGTTGCTAACAGGACCTTAATTGACTACAGGTGCTCCAATTAACCTGTAGCAACCCTCTAGCCTATAGGGAACCACACCTTAATTAGCCTAGGGCCTATATACTTCCCTTAGATCACTGCTTCCTGGCTTTCCTGTAACACAAGGATGAGTTCTTGTTTTTGCTGATACAGACTAACATGGCTACTGCTTTGAAAAGATATAGATGGGAATTTTTCCAACTAAATGAGTTTTTGTCAGCAAGTGCAACAGGCAAGGACCCAATTCATCAAAATCAAAAGGTGTCTCAGGTCCAGAATGCAATTTCTGGTCAAAATGAGAAAGATATTGGACCCACCTCAGAATAGTCCATAGGGCACATTGCAGGTGAGTGCCTTGAACATTGGGCTACAGAGTCAGTTTCTCTCTGTGGTCTAGTGAATATTTAATTATTTATACAAAGTGGAACAGCTCTAACAGGAGAGCCTGAAAGGGAGATTGACTCTGTACACTGCCTGATTCAGGGTCTCCCCCATCCCCCTGAGTACCCTGATCACTTGGCTTTTTGTTTTTGTTTTTTTTGGGGGGGGGGCAAAAATGTTTTCGGAGGTCTAGCCTTTGTTCCAATGTGGAACAAAACCAATCATTGAAGCATCAACATTTTTTCATGAAAGGGAATTCTTGTTTTTCAGCCAGCCTTAGCTGTAGGCTTGACACATAGATTTTTGGAAGAGCTTTTAAGCATAGCTGAGATGGCTTGGGAAACTCTAAAGAGACCAGGTCACAGAGGTAGGCAGACAAGTGCACACACACAAACTCCCCATAAAAAATCTGTTAATTGAGAGTTAATGTTGCTCAAATGCATTGCATACTAATGAGTTCTTTTTAAAACCAGGAATCACTAGTTAAGACAACATTTACATACACACCAACCTCAAATATGCTTTACCACTCAAACATCGTAATTAGAGCTGGTTGAATAATGAAAACCTATTTTCATACACACACAATTTCTGAAGTGGTTTGCATTTTGAAATGTTCTAATGATATTTTTTCTTTTTAAGATGGGGGGGGGGAATCTTCAATTTTTTAAAAGAAAACTTTTTGAAAATGAGATGGTTGTTGAGACACTTTGTTTACCAGAATCCTGTGAAAAAAATTTTTTAAATGATTACAAGAGGCCTCTTTTTTTTTAAGATGGAAAAATTTCAATGTCAATTTATTTGCAAACATTTTTAAAAGTCCATTTTTTACCATAAAGTAGCTGTTCAAAAGTTTTAACCAGCTTTAATCATAATGCCCAAACACACATTGTCTGTTCAACTCCCTAACCTCCCTCTCATTTCCACCATAGAACCACCTGCGCTGCACACACACAATCAATCATAGAAGATTAGGGTTAGAAGGGACCTCAGAAGGCCATCTAGTCCCACCCCCTGCTCAAAACATCTAAGTCCTCATAACAGCTAGAACATTCATCATACCTAAAGACGAATGACCACAAAACATGTGTAGTGGTGAAGTTTGTATATGAAAAAATATGAAGTCAAACTTGAGGTTGGGTTGAAGAAAGCACAGAGTGTGAGTTGCTGCAAAAATCAGGCTTGACAACCCGAACTTGCACTCATGTAAAACCCATCTCAGTAGCGCAACTGTGGAGGAAGAAGGTGCATGGATTAGGGAGCAGGCTCTCTGCTAAGCAGCTTGTCTTCCTGCCTTCCCACAGTCAGGAATAGGGGAGATACATGTGAGAAGGAGGACAGATAATGAGTTAGGGAGTCAGGCCAGACAAGAGGGGAGAAAAATAGCAGCTGGTGGATCCAGGCAACTCTGGAAGTGTTTCCATGCAAAGCAAATTAAATTATAGCAAATTAGGGAAACTGCTCTTTTGGGGCCTGATTGTGATCCCTGGCAATGCTCCTGTGCAGGGCACCAAGGCGGCATAAACATTTCAAGGGCAGCAGCATGGTGGGAAAGAGACACTGTCACTGCAGGCAGAGCTTTAGTTGCTCTGACAACGAGGGGAAAGTGGATTGCCCCAGGAAAAAGACTACTGCAGAAAAAGACTACTGCAGAACTTACTTCCCTTACAGAGCAGTGGGGGAAACAGGGACTAAACTGTGACCTTCTGAGTCACAATCCGGGCCCTATTCTACTGTTGGTACAGCGCAGCTACATGCTTCCTCCTACTGGAGATGGATTGTGAGGTGCCAATTCAACCCTTTATCTTTAAATATACAATATGAAAATGACTTCTCAAGTTACATTATGAGAAAGGGTGTGGGTGTGCAGAAAGGGGGGATGGAATTTGTGGTGATAGTGGTGGTTTGGTTACAGGGAGCCAAAGAAACATGAGACAGGTCAGGACCAAAATTCAGTAAGGGATTATTTTAAAGTCTGTCTTCTGACCAAGCTAGTAATTGCTTCACACACACACACATGCAATTAATTTTCCTTTGATGAGCTATTGTGGATAATTTCAAGACAAATTCAGTTATTAAAATAGGAAGTAGAGGGATTTCGGTCCTGTTTTGAGTACAAATCTTAATGCACATTTAACTATGGATTTGCTGCTGATGCCTCCATACCAAACGATGCTAATGCAGGCATAGTGTGGGTTAGAAACCAAAAGGAAGTTACCAAATAATTTTGTGTCTCATTTTAAACTTGAACATTTTACATAGTTTTTATTTCTGTAACAGTTTGGCATTAACCTGTACACTAAATAGGGACCAATCCAACAAAGCATGTTGAACTTTAAGCACATTAATTGTCCAAATGGCAGGGACTGCTTAAGTCTTTGCTGGATTGGGGTTGTAAATAACTTGTCTCTCTTATTTTTCTTCTTCTATTTCCCTTATTTTCATAATGTACGTTCTCTCCTTTTACTATCTGCTGGTGTTTCTCTGCCTTATGTTTAATAATCTCCCACCTTTCTATTCCTGTGTTTGTTCTCTCCTCTTCCCAGCTCTACCTGCTGCTCCATAATCTTTCCATTCCTCTCTCACCTATTTGTCATTGATTTTTTCCCATCTTCCTTATTGCTCATTCCACTGTCTCCACCCATCACTAATCCTCTGCATTACCCCACTCCCCATCACACCCAGCCCTGCTACTCTCTCTCAAACCTCAGTCATATGCACCCGCATGCATATACACAAGGTAACCTTTGAAATCCTTAAATGAGATTCTGATACTTACACAGCACAGAATACAAACCAGAATTCGTACCATGAAAAGCCCACTAGGTGTTTACAGCTGCTTGCATATTTCATGAGGATATTAATGCCCAAAATCTATAATCTCTTCCCTTCCCTCATCCATCTCCCCCACATAATCTATTCTCATCCCACACTTGCCTCTGAAAATATCAGGTGTTTTTAGAGTGCCTGCATGAGGCCTAAGACAGTGATAGAAACTAAGTGAAACATGGCTGGGTTTATCTTGGCAGCGAGGCGTAGGCTACTGGAATTCCATCAAGGTAGCCCTAAGCAGGGAGGGTTTCTGTGCTTTGTAGGAGGAACGGGAACCTCACCTTATGCAAATCAGTCCTTCTAATTACTAGCAGGCAGGAGTTTGGGGTAGTGGAGACACAGTCAGCTGATGCAGCAGGAAGCAGAAGCCAGCAGGGTTTTGCATTGGCTGACTCCATATAGACTCATAGACTTTAAGGTCAGAAGGGACCATTATGATCATCTAGTCTGACCTCCTGCACAGTGCAGGCCACAGAATCTCACCCACCCACTCTTGTAACAAACCCCTAACCTATGTCTGAGTTACTGAAGTCCTCGAATCATGGTTTAAAGACCTCAAGGTGCAGAGAATCCTCCAGCAAGTGACCCGTGCCCCATGCTGCAGAGGAAGACGAAAAACCTCCAGGGCTTCTGCCAATCTGCCCTGGAGGAAAATTCCTTCCTGACCCCAAATATGGCGATCAGTTAAACCCTGAGCATGTGGGCAAGACTCACCAACCAGCACCCAGGAAAGAATTCTCTGTAGTAACTCAGATCCCATCCCAACACAGACCATCAAGCATATTTACCTGCTAATAATCAAAGATCAATTAATTGCCATCGTACCATCTCCTCCATAAAATTATCAAGTTTAGTCTTGAAGCCAGATATGTCTTTTGCCCCCACTACTCCCCTTGGGATGCTGTTCCAGAACTTCACTCCTCTAATGGTTAGAAACCTTCGACTAATTTCAAGTCTAAACTTCCTAGTGTCCAGTTTATATCCATTTGTTCTTGTGTCCATATTGGTACTAAGCTTAAATAATTCCTCTCCCTCCTTGATATTTATCCCTCTGACATATTTATAAAGAGCAATCATATCTCCCCTCAGCCTTCTTTTGATTTAGCTAAACAAGCCAAGCTCTTTGAGTCTCCTTTCATAAGACAGGTTTTCCATTCCTCGGATCATCCTAGTAGCCTGTCTCTGGACCTGTTCCAGTTTGAATTCATCCTTCTTAAACATGGGAGACCAGAACTGGACACAGTATTCCAGATGAGGTCTCACCAGTGCCTTGTATAACAGTACTAACACCTCCTTATCTTTACTGGAAATACCTCGCCTGATGCATCCCAAGACTGCATAAGCTTTTTTAACAGCCACATCACATTGGCGGCTCATAGTTATCCTGTGATGAATCAATACTCCGAGATCCTTCTCCTCCGTTACTTCTAACTGATGCATCCCCAGTTTATAACAATAATTCTTGTTGTTAATCCCTAAATGCATGACCTTGCACTTTTCACTATTAAATTTCATCCTATTACTATTACTCCAGTTTACAAGGTCATCCAGATCTTCCTATATGATATCCTGGTCCTTCTCTGTACTGGCAATACCTCCCAGCTTTGTGTCATCTGCAAATTTTATTAGCACAGAACCACTTTTTGTGCCAAGGTCAATAATAAAAAGATTAAATAAGATTATTCCCAAAACTGATCCCTGAGGAACAACACTAGTAACCTCCTTCCAGCCTGACAGTTTGCATTAGCCTGCCCAGCGAGGCACTGAGGTGCATTAGAGAGAGGGGGGAAACTGGCCCAGCAGCCCATTGAAGTGACCAATATATTAAATGCCTGGTTACTTGGTAGCCCACTGGTTTAATTTGGAAGAAACATGCAAAAGTTCAGATCTCATGCCAAACTCTTTGGCATGGAAATGAGGCTGGATTATTTTGCAAAAACATTTTCAGTCAGATTTCCAGTTCTTACTGGTCTGGGCTGAGTCAAAAATACCATTTAAATTTCTTATTTTCTGGCATTTCTGTTTCCTTTCCTGGCCAGAACCAGGAAATGGACAGAAAGAGTACATTAACACAACTAAAAAAGGATCAGCCTTTTAAAACCACAATAAAGTTTCTAATTCACTTCAATCATTGTTTTAGAAGAGGGTGCCAAGTGGTTTTTGTTTCATTGGAATAGTTTGCCCTTCCCTATTCATGACGTCTTCTCGCTTGTATTTTTTGTTTATCCATATTACATATCACAGTTTAAACACACAATACGACCTATGTTATTACACAATACAAAGTCAGAAGTATTATGTTTCTCACTTCTTTTAATCAGACGGGGGATTATGTATACTCTGCCTTGCATTTCACATTTCAATTACAAAAGTTACAATTTCAGAAGTTAGGGTGCATTCCTCTCCCCATTCCTATATACACTTTTCAAGAAAGGTTTCATTCCATTCTCTTCACCTTGTACGGCCAGATTGCAGACTGCTATTAGTAAACATATAAAAAGGGAAATTTTCCACTTTTCTTGTGTCTATTTATTAAAGGCAATATCATTCCTTCTGTTCCACCGGGATTCAAGCCTTGTCACTATTCCCTCAATCACCGTGACTACATGGTGGCACTTCTCTGACTGTGTAAAACGGCAGTGTTCCCAAATTTCTCTCAAGAAAAAAAAAAAAGTTTTCCTAGATCTCTTCTCTAATGTTAGATTTTCCTCTTTCTGTCATCAACTGACTCATCCATTTTGATTTCTTGTCTAAATTCAGAGCTACAAACAACCTCCATTCGTGAGGTGTTTGTGCGCATGGCTACATTTGCAAGTTAGAGCACATTAAAGCAGCCCCTGGAGCCCTAACTCATGACGCATCCACACTGGCAAGGCACGTAGAGCGCCCAGACTCCGCAGCTAGAGCACTCCTGGTAATCCACGTCGGCGAGTGGAATAACATTTAATGCATCCCTGCTGGAACGTCGCAACACCAGTGTGGATGCCCTGGTCTATTAATGCGCTCTGATCGGCCTCCAGAAGTGTCCCACAATGCTTGTTCTCTAGCCATTCTGGTCATCACTTTGAACTCTACTGCCCTGCCCTAAGGAGACCAACTGCCAGACCTGCCCTTTAAATTCTCTGGGAATTTTGAAAATCCCCTTCCTGTTTGCTCAGCAAGGAGTGGAGTGCTCTCAGCGAATCTTTCCAGGTGACCATGCCTCCATGTGCCAGGCGATCCCCAGTATGGAGCAATGGTGAGGTGCTGGATCTCATCAGTGTTTGGGGGGGAGGAAGCTGTCCGGTCCCAGCAGCGCTCCAGCCGTAGGAATTACGATACTTTTGGGCAGATATCAAGGGACATGATGGAGAGGGGCCATGACCGAGACACAGTGCAGTGTTAACGTGAAGGAGCTGCAGAATGCCTACCACAAAGCCCGCAAGGCAAACCGCCTCTCCGGTGCTGCCCTCGGGACCTGCCGTTTCTACAAAGAGCTGGATGTGATACTTGCGAGCAACCCCACCTCCACTCCGAGGACCACCATGGACACTTCAGAGCCAAGTTCAACAATGCAGGAGGAGGAAAGCGGGAGCGAGGGTGCTGAGGAGGAGGAAGACACCCCGGAATCCCTAGATGCATGCAGCCAGGAGCTGTTCTCAAGCCAGGAGGAAGGTAGCCAGTCACGGCAGCTGGTTCTTGGGGAAGGACAAACAACAGAGGAGGCTCCCGGTAAGCAGCTTTTATTTTGGGAAGAAAGTTATTCAGTGCAGGCTCTTGGGGCGAGGAGGGTTAGGACTACATGCATGCCTAGAGGCGGAATAGGGCGTTGATGTGCACTCTCGCATCGCGATAATCTGCCTCAGTAATCTCTTCAAAGGTCTCAACCAGAAGTTGGGCAACACGCTTGCACAGGTTTCTTGGGAGAGCCACTGTGGTCCTTGTCCCAGTCAGGGTAACATGTCCACACCACTGTGCCATGAGGAGCAGGGAGACAATTGCTGCACACAGGAAAGCTGCATATGGGCCAGGGTGGAAGCCGCATTGTAGTAGAAGACCCTCCCTTGCTTCCCAGGATGAACTCCTGTGGAAAATGTGGGGACAGTGTTCAGTATAGGGGCCCCCTGCAGCTGTTGGCTCTCCCCAAGGCACAGAAACCCAGAGGACAGTACAGCCATAAAACAATCAATGCCCCTTGACCCTGTGCTTACTCACCATTTTGGGGCCCCCATGGGTTATGTGCACTCGCTTTGAGAGGGGCAAATTATGCTATTATGTAGACTGTGCTTGCCCTTAAGTATGGGGAAAATCATTGCTCTGTCTGGTGGGAACAATGCTGCCTCTGTTAAGTGTTGCATTTTGCCTTTACAGATGCAACCTTGAAATCTTAGCTGTCCGTATTATCACCAGGCAAAAGACTCCAAAGAATTAGAAACAGGCCATGTAGAAGCAAAGAAGACATGCTGTATGAAGTAATGCAGCAGTCCTTTAACGAGAATCTAAAAGTGCAGGAGTGGAGGGAGAGTGAAAGGAGGATCCGCCAGCAGAATGAGAAGCGCCGGCAGCAAAGCACAGATGGGCTGATAAGCATCATGGAGCGCCAAGTGGACTCGATCCAGGCGCTTGTAGCCCTGCAGATGGAGCACTGCCATGCCCGCCCCCCCTGCAGCCCTTGTCCCAAAACTCTTTCTCGTGTCCCCATGTCACCTCCAACCCACTTTCCCCAACATCCAGGTTCTTATTGCCACCAGCTGTATCCAACATCTATAGCTTCACTACCCGGCCCTGAAAACTACAACCCTTACCCACTGCACTCAACCCCCATCACCATGCATTATAGCCATCCTAAAGTGCAGCACTCATTGCACAGCACTCCAGACAGGAAGGCTGAGTATGATAACAGGACATACGCAAATCTGTGATTGTACCGCTCCCCATCCCACCCCCTTGCCCTTTCTGTTTCCTAAGCAGTTATGTTTCTTTTCAATAAGTTAATTTTTTTTTTCAATAAATAGATTTTTTGGTTTTGAAAACATTCTTTATTATTGCAAAAAGTAAAAGATACCTTAACCCAGGAAAGCAACAGGCACTGCAAGTCAGCATAGCAAACACAGATTCCTACTAACATTGGAACCACTGCACTTCACTCCTGTGCTGAGCACCAAACATTACTGGTGGCTTTCAGCCTCAAATTGCTCCCTCAAGGCATCCCTAATCCTTGAAGTCCTGTGCTGGGCCCCTCTAATAGTCCTGCTCTCTGGTTATTCAAATTCAGCCTCCAGGTGTTGAACCTCCGAGTTTCATGCCTGAGTGAATCTTTCACGCTTCCCTTAAAAAATGCTATGGAGGAGACAGCACGTGGATATAACTGTGGGGATGCTGTCATCGGCCAAGTCCAGCTTCCCACACAGAGAGCGCCAGTGGCCCTTTAAATGGCCAAAAGCACACTCCACAGTCATTCTGCACCGGCTCAGCCTGTTGTTGAACCACTCCTTGCTGCTGTCAAGGCTCCCTGTGTAGGGTTTCATGAGCCATGGCATTAAAGGGTAAGCGGGGTCTCCAAGGATCATAGTGGGCATTTTGACTTCCCCTACGGTGATCTTCTGGTCTGGGAAAAAAGTCCTGGCTTGCAGCTTCCTGAACAGGCCAGTGTTCTGAAAGATGTGTGCATCATGCACCTTTCTGGGCCAGCCTGTGTTAATGTTAATGAAACACACATGGTGATCCACAAGCACCTGGAGAACCATAGAGAAATACCCCTTCCGATTAACGTACTTGGAGGCTAGGTGGACTGGTGCCAGAATTGGAATATGCATCCCATCTATCGCCCCTCCGCAGTTAGGGAAACCCATTTGTGCAAAGCCAGCCACAATATCGTGCACATTACCCAGAGTCATGGTTCTTCTGAGCAGGATGTGATTAACGGCCCTGCAAACTTGCATCAACACGATTCCAGCGGTCGAGTTTTCTACTCCAAACTGGTTAGCAACAGATCGGTAGCTGTCTGGAGTTGCCAGCTTCCAGACTGCAATCGCCACCTGCTTGTTCATCGTCAGGGCAGCAGGGTGGGGGTGAGCTCATCACACTGTCCCATGAAAATGGCTTTTCTCATCTGCAAGTTCTGCAGCAACTGCTTGTCATCTCAGACTTGCATGACCCAAGCCTAAAAATGGCGTTCCACGGTGGTGAGCATGTCCGTGAATGCCACATGCAATCTCGTGTCATATGCGTTACCCGAGTAGATATCATCGTCGGACTCCTCACTGTCAGTTTGGATCTTAAGGAGTAACTCGACTGCCAAATGCGAGATGCTGGCGAGATTCCTCAGCATATTCCTCAGCAGTTCTGGCTCCATTCCCACAGACCGAAAGGGAAGACAGAGCATGCAGTACAAAAAACGTTGAAAGATGGCGACAAATGTGGATGAAAGCACAGGGATTGCTGGGATGCGAAGTGATGCATCACGGGGCATTGGGACAGGACCCAGCATGGCCAGCACACCCCACCCACTTCCCACAAGCCACAGCGCCAGAATGGGAAGAGGTGCTCTGTGGGATAGATGCCCATAATGCATCGCTCCCAATGCTGTTGCAAGAGCTGCTGATGTGGCCATGCCAGTGCGCTGTCAGCTGTCAGTGTGGACAGATTGCAGTACTTTCTCTACTGCGCTCTCCGAAGGCTGGTTTAACTCAAAGCACTTTACATTTGCAAGTATAGCCATGCCCTGTAACTCTCAAATGTTTATATCTCTGATAAAACATTATGGTTGTTCTTTCAAAAGTTTACAGCTGAACATTAACTTAATACAGCTTTGAAACTTTACTATGAAGAAGAAAAATGCTGCCTTTAACCATCTTCATTTAAATGAAACAAGCACAGAAAGTTTCCTTACCTTGTCACATTTTTTTTCATTAAATTTTCCCTCTTTTTTTAAGTGGTTTATGTTTAATACTGTAGTGTACCGTATTTTGCTTTTTGTGTGCGTCTCTCTCTCTGCTGCTGCCTGACTGTGAACTTCCCGACCAAATGAGGTGTGCGGTTGACTAGTCAGTTCGTAACTTTGAGGTTCTACTATATAAAGGAATTACAATAGCTGGGGTGTTTCTTCTATTAGCAACTCCATTTCTATTGACAAGAAAGGAGTCTCTCTCCTTCTGGCTAGAAAACAAAGCTAGAAGTGTCCTAACACTGCAGTGGGACTAGCAGCAGATGACATTTGAGCAAAAGAGAGCCCAAGGGTATGTCTACACTATGGGATTATTCCGATTTTACATAAACCAGTTTTGTAAAACAGATTGTATAAAATCGAGTGCACGCGGCCACACTAAGCACATTAATTCGGTGGTGTGCGTCCATGGTCCGAGGCTAGCATCGATTTCTGGAGGGTTGCACTGTGGGTAGCTATCGTGTAGCTATCCCATAGTTCCCGCAGTCTCCCATTGCAATTCTGAGTTGAGATTCCAATGCATGATGGTGCAAAAACAGTGTCACGGGTGATTCTGGGTAAATGTTGTCACTCATTCCTTCCTCCGTGAAAACAACGGCAGACAATCATTTCGCGTCCTTTTTCCCTGGACTGCCCTGGCAGACGCCATAGCATGGCAACCATAAAGCCCATTTTGCCTTTTGTCACTGTCACTGTATGTCTACTGGATGCCACTGACAGAGGCAGTACTGCAGCGTTACACAGCAGCATTCATTTGCCTTTGAAAGACAGCAGAGACGGTTATCAGTCATTTTGTACCGTCTGCTACTGTCATGGGTCCTCCTGGCTGACCTTCGCTGAGGTTGGCTGGGGGCGCAAAGACAAAAATGGGAATGACTCCCCAGGTCATTCCCTCCTTTATGTTGTATCTAAAAATAGAGTCAGTCCTGCCTAGACTATGGTGCAAGTGTACTAGAGAACCAGTGTACCAGGGAGTACAGCTGCTCTGTGTCAGATCCCCCAGAAATGATGAGCTGCTTGCCATTCTAGGGGATGCACCTGCAACAACCCCACCTGTTGCTTCCCTCCTCCCCCAAGCCTCCTAGACTACCATTGCCATGTCCCCCCTCCCATTTGTGTGATGAAGTAATAAAGAATGCAGGAATAAGAAACACTGACATTTTAGTGAGATAAAATGAGGGGGAGGCAGCCTCCAGCTGCTATGATAGCCCAGGCAGGACATTAAACGGTGGGGGGGAGAGGAGCCCAGCACCCCACTGCTATGATAGTCCAGGCAGTACAGAATCTTTTCTTTAGACATGAATGGTGGGGGCTGATGGAGCTCAGCCCCCAGTTGCTATGATGAAGATGGTTACCAGCCGTTCTGTACCATCTGCCAGGAATGACCGGGAGTCATTCCTATTTTTACCTAGGCATCCCCGGCCAACCTCACCTGAGGCCAGCCAGGAGCACTCTCGGGATGATGACGAGGACGGCTACCAGTCCTTCTGCACTGTACTGTACTGTCTGCCACCGGGGAAGGGAGGGGAGAGGATGCTGCTGTTCAGTGCCCCAGCACCGCATCTACCAGCAGCATGCAGTAGACATACAGTGACATTGAAAAAAGTCAAGAAACGATTTTTTTTCCCTTTTCTGCCCCGGACAATGAGATATACCCTGAACCACTCTGGACAATGTGTTTGACCCTACAGGCATTGGGAGCTCAGCCAAGAATGCAAATGCTTTTCGGAGACTGAGGGGACTGTGGGATAGCTAGAGTCCTCAGTACCCCGTCCCTCCCTCCATGAGCGTCCATTTGATTCTTTGGCTTTCCGTTACGCTTGTCACGCAGCACTGTGCTATGGACTCTGTATCATAGCCTGGAGAGTTTTTTCAAATGCTTTGGCATTTCATCTTCTGTAACGGAGCTCTGATAGAACAGATTTGTCTCCTCATACAGCGATCAGATCCAGTATCTCCCGTACGGTCCATGCTGGAGCTCTTTTTGGATTTGGGACTGCATCGCTACCCGTGCTGATCAGAGCTCCATGCTGGTCAAACAGAAAATGAAATTCAAAAGTTCGCGGGGCTTTTTCTGTCTACCTGGCCAGTACATCCGAGTTCAGATTGCTTTCCAGAGTGGTCACAGTGGTGCACTGTGGGATACCGCCCGGAGGCCAATACCGTCGATTTGCGGCCACACTAACCCTAATCTGACATGGCAATACCGATTTCAGCACTACTCCTCTCGTCGGGGAGGAGTACAGAAACCGGTTTAAAGAGCCCTTTATATCGATATAAAGGGCCTCGTTGTGTGGACGGGTGCAGGGTTAAATTGGTTTAACCCTGCTAAATTTGATTTAAACGCGTAGTGTAGACCAGACCCAACTCTCATCTCATTCCTCTGGTGACAATATCTCTATTGCAGTCGTGGAGTTACTTCAGATTTACAAATTGAATATCTGGCCCTTTATCTCTCAGATGAGCGGGAGCCAGATTAGTAACACCACAGACTGAAACAGATTGAAATCTGGTTCTTCTTTTTTAATAGAAAAGCAGAAATGGTTTTCTAGTTCACTCCCTTGCATATATACTCACACACACACATTGTGAACTACAGAACAGCGATACTACTACTGAGCATTTACGTAGTCCCTTATAGTTTTTTCCAAAGCACTGTAAAAAGGATTAATTAATCCTCATGACACCTCTGAGGTAGGCATTATCCCCAGTTTTCAGATTAGGACAGAGAAGGTGAAGATCAACATTTTCACGTGAGCGATTAACACTGGGCTCCTAAATTTATGTAAAGTAAGTAAAAGTGGCTTGATTTCCAGAAGAACTGAAATGTAACCACCTAATAGTAGGCAGCCAGTGTCAGAACCAGCAGGGGGCTGGCTAGAGTAGAAACAGGCATAGGACGAAGCAAGAATGGAAGCAAGGGCTAGCTGGAGCAGGAGCACAGGCAAACTGTCAGAACTACTATGCTGTGGGAGTACTCCCGACCAGGTACTGAAGTTGCACAGACTGGAGAAACTGCTTCCCTTAGGAGTCTACGTACCTGCCTTAGGATCACCCAGGTGGGTTCTTGCCTGTGGACTGGCTGAATCTAGGTAAATGGCAAGGAGTCTAAAAGGTAATTGCCTCCTAGTACCCCTTTGTAGTTCCCTAGCTTTGCCTGCAGCCTGGGGCTTTGCTAGGCTGGAGCTCCCCAGCATCCTCTGCCCTTCCCCAGCACCACTCCACCCTAGGTACCCTCCTCAGCTTCCCAGACAGCCAGGTCCTTCTCTCGCTAGGAAACTAGAGAGAGTGTGTGTGTGTCAGTCTCTGGCCCTCAACCCTCTTATAGGGCCAGCTGTGGCCTGATTGGGGCATGACCCCACCTGTGGCTGCTTCTCCCAATCAGCCTAGCTATTCCCCCACTGCAGCCCTCTCCCAGGGCTGTTTTAAGCCCTTCAGGACAGGAGCGGGGTGACTACTCCACTATAGGGTGAAAGAATAGAGGCAGGGAGGAACCAAAAACATAAAAACTGAAGTTTTTTTTTTTAAGTTTTCCATTTTTCATCATAAAAACCAGGACAACATTTTGACCAAAATAAAAAGTTTCCAAGCAAATTTTCATTTCAGTTAAAAAGAATAAGATTAAACTGCCACTTCAATGCAAATGCACTGTTGACACTCTTGCTTTTAGCCCTGGTGACACTGGAATTCAAAAGCATGAAATATTCCAAAAGAAAAAAATGCAAAGGATACGGGGGAGGGGGAAGAATTACAGGAAAATATTTCATAAGTGTTCTGAACATTCTGGAATTAAATGTATAGGGCCATATGGAGTTGTACCCATTTATGCCAACTGAATATCTGGCTTATAGTGCTGATGTCAATGTCTACCTAGCTGCAGGGTATGAACTACTCTTATCTATATGTGGCCCCTTCATCTCAGGTTTGCAGCACAATACCCGAGCAATGAAAGGAAGTTTGTTCTGCCATTAACTGAGCTGTACCTGTTCTGTGAATAAGAAACTACAGGCTCTATGGATAATTGCATACCTTTCACAAGCACTAAAAATACACTAAAATAAATAATGCTAAGGAATAAATATACACACTGTATTTAGCCTAAAGTTCAAGCATCAAAGTGAACTTTTTAAAAACTGAATGTTAATTTTGCAAATAGTTCATTATCTAAATTACAAATAAAATTGTTTAAATATTTCAGATTTTGTTGCAAATAGAAGTTATTGTCTATTCAGCTAGCTCACTTCCAGGAAATTGTTAAATATTATAATTGGATATAAAGCATTTAAACAGTATTAATTGTCGTGATGATGACTGGAACACCAGAATAGATAAGGATTTAAAATGGAAAGTGAATGATCTCATCTTGATGATAAAGGCCACAAAGAAATTATTAGGAGTCCGGTGACATCTTAAAGACTAACGGATTTATTTGGGCATAAGCTTTCATGGGTAAAAATCCCACTTCTTCTTCAAACAAATTATTGAAGTACACAGCAATAGCATGGAAAGCACATGCCACTGCTATAACTACATTTCCTATAGGCAATATTTCTTGTGGTGATTTACAGGGCTTTTACTCTTCATTAGAAGGTTCTACTGTCAACAACTGGAACATGGGTAGTCATGCATAGTAGTTGGAGCTGGAGTTGGTAGCCAGGAATAGGAGCCCAGGGTCAGAACCGAATTACAAAGTCAGGAATCAGAGCCGAGAGTCAGAGTTGAGTTACTGCAGTGAAACAAGGCTGGGGCCAAGGGAGGGGCAGGGTGTGGGCAAATACTTTGAGCAGCCACCAAATTGCTGCTGCTGCTGGGCCTAAGAACTGTTCTGCTTACTCTTATCATCAGTTGGGTAGTGTAGCCCATCAGGCAGCCTACTTCAGGCCAGTTGTGCTCATTAGGTTGTCCAGACACTGGATTTGCTGCAGGCCCTAATTCCTGACAGTACTCCCCACTCAAGGGCACCTCCTAGGCGCCTGGTTTTTCTGGGTTCTTCCCATAGAGTTCTCACAATAGGTCCAAGGCATGCATGTTCTCTACCACTTCCCAGACCAGTCATCCAGACTGTAGCCTTCTAAGTCCACCAGATCCTAGAGTCTTTCCCTAACTTGCCAAGAGCAGAGGATTTCGTGAAACAAGTACCCCTTCTATCCATGGACTATTATCGGTGGCAGTGCCGGATTGGAGCCATTTAGGTATGGATTCTCAGTGTAGGGCTTTAAAAGTGAAATGTGAAAGACAGGGTGGATCTTCAAGGACTCGGGCAGCTGTAACCAGAAAGCCACTGGGTTTACCCATTCTGTAATCTTGAAGGCCCCAGGTATCAATAATCCAGTTTGGCAGATGAGCGGCTCTGCCCAAAGCCTTAAACTGAGAGCAACACCTTGTCCCCTCCAGGCAGATTTGAGACAGCCCAACATTCCTGGTCCACGTGTTGCTTAAAGGCTTCTTTGGGAAACTGTAAGTGTTCCTTATTCTCCCAGTGCAGGTGGGAGGCAAAATCCACAGTGGTCAGCACTGAGGAATTTAAGGGTAAGTCTGGATGGAAGCAGAGGTGAGAGTCATAGTTTGCAAAGAATGGGCTATGTTGGGTCAAGGCATGGTTTGCATTGTTATATGCCAATTTGGCATAGCAGAGGGGGACCCAGTCATCCTGGTGGTAACTCAGAACACAGTGAAGAGACTTCTCCAAGATTTGATTAACTCTCCTTGTTTGCCCATTAGTCTGCAGGAGATAAGTTGATGAGAGAAGAGATTTGATGCCAACGAGTCCAAGAAATATTCTCCAGACTCGGGAGATGAACTGAGGTCCCCAGTGTGATACAATGCTTGTTCATAACCCTTGGTAGTGGTCGACATTTTCCAGGAAGAGCCAAGCTGTCTCCCATGCAGTGGGAACAATACAATATGGGATGAAGTGCACCATCTTTGCTATGAAGTTGATGGCAATCAGGATTACCGAGTGTCCCTGAGTATGTGGCAGTTCTAAAGTGAAGTCTATTGATATGGTAGACCAAGGCAGTGGAGGTGTGAACGGAGAATGGAGGAGTCCTAGGGATTTTGATTGTGTGTCCTTGGTATGGGCACAGAGGTCACAGGTTACTTATATAATCCTTAATGTAAATTGGTAGGCCTCGCCAACAGAAATTTCTCTAGACTAGATTCCAGGTCTTTAATTGGCCAAAATGGCCTGCAAGTGATAAATTGTGGCACAGTTTCAAAACCTGAAGCCCAGATTATCCCGCCCCCCCAAACATAAATACAACCCCTGCAACAGAGAAGGCCTTTCTGAAATTGGAACTTGGAGTCAGATCGGATACCCACATCATTCAGGGTCTGGTAGATCTGGGTCGCAAACAGGTTGTCAGGGAGCAGGGAGCAGATGGAGGATTTCAGACTGCTGCCAACTGTCCTGTTGACAAAGTGGGACACTTGAGCATGGTGGCAGAGGATTCTTTGCCAGGTTCAATATATTCATCTTTGCAGGATAGATCACCCACCATCCCATTTCTTATCCCTGGGCGATAGGTAACTGTAAAGTCAAAGCAAGCAAAGAAGAGAGATCAGCAGATATGGTGCTAGTTAAGGCATCTAGCAGTCCATGGGTAATCGAGGTTCTTGTGGTAATCAGGACTTGGACTGGGAATCAAGCCCCTTCTAGAAGGGGTCCTTCGTGTTAAGACTGTACTGCACATATAGCAAAATTAGAGACATCAACCTTTACTGTAAATGGATTAGTGGTATCTGGGTCAATCTTGATGGATGCTAGGTGAATGTCGATCAAAGGTCAACTGAGCCTCCATGTACCAAACAAACCAGGCTCTCTTTTCAAGGAGTGCCATAGAGAATCCTTTAATAAATCACTTGTAGAAATTGGTGAACCCCAGAAATCGCCGCACTCTGCATTCATCCCTGAGTGAAGTCCAGCTGAATATTACCCATCTGGGTTGGACAGGAATTCTAACTGTGCCAGTTCACCTTAATGTCGTTATTTAGGCTGAGCTGAAAATGATAATGCTGGGTGGCACTGTTCCACTCGGCATCTACTACAAAGCATCGGAACTCCATGGTGTAGCTAGCAACTGGCTGGCATCACTGCAGCAACACCTGAAGTGTGACTTTGACCCATGTCACGAGCGTATGGCCATCGACGATCACCTCCATAGCCTGAACAAAGTCCTCAAACTGTCCCAGAAGTGGGCTTGATTCTTCCGGAAGCAGAGAAGCCCAAGCCAGGGACTCCCCACTAAGCAGGCTGATAATCAGCCGCACACAGGCTTGGTCAGTAGGTACAATGTAGCAGAAATAGGAGCAGATACAGATTTAGGAATCCACAAAATTTGCCATGATAACCTCAAACTTGCCAGGTGCGGGAGCTTGGGTTGGATCTGAAGGAGTGGCAGGACGGCATTCTGCACCTGCAGGATGGCAACCTGGGCCTGCAAGGTCCATAGGGCTCCCCCACACTGTCAGAGAGATAATGGCCTTTGTAGGGTCCATAGTCACCATATCAGCTCCAGTTCCCTGTTTTGGGGCTGCTCAAATTGTCAGTGACAGACGTGGACAGTTGTACCTAGTGGTTAGAGCCAGAGCCAGCCGTCAGGAGCCGGAGCCGAGGGTCAAAAGCAGAGTCAGAGGCCAGATGCCAGCACTGAGGGTCAGAGCCAAAGTCATAAGTCAGGAATCAGAGCTGAGGGTCAGAGCCAGGTTATGTGGAGTGAGGCAAGGCTGGGTCCAAGGCAGCAGATGGGCTGAGACGAAGGAAACAGAAGGGCTAGCTCCAAGGATGGAAAAAGGCAGGAACAGGGCTGGGATGAGGCAGGTGCAGCAGCTATCACGGCTGTGGGTGAATGCTTTGAGCACCCACCAAACTGCTGCTGCTGGGCTTAAGAGCTGGTCTGCTGACTTCCCACCAATCAGTCTGTGTAGTCAATCAGGCAGCCTTTCTACAGGCCAGTTGCATTTATTAGATTGTCCTGAGGCTGGCTCTGCTGCAGGCCCCTATTCCAATATTCTCATCTATCAGCTGCACCTGTGGTGTATGTAATAGAATGTAGGAGAATACATTGTGGGGGATTACAGGGATACTGCAAGTATGATGACAGTGTAGGGGGGCCAATATATGCACACATTTCACACTGCTAGCTACAGCCCTACAAGCTGGTTTTAGTCAAGTAGAACACACCCAGGGAGCAGGCCCATGCAACTCTATTTAGTGCTATTTAATTATATAAGATTTAAGGGTATAGTCTCCCCTCATTGCTCACGTGGACCTTCGCTTCTGACACTAATATGGCCTTGGCCTTGCCAGTGAGAGTTCTATGCTGAGATCTGTAATTATTTTACCAACAATGCATTCCTATTCATAGCATATTGTGATTCCACCATCTTTTAGGTTCAGCTGCTCACAAACACCTTAAAATGTGAAGGCTTATCCTGTGAAGGGCTAAGTATCTCCTGAGTGTCCTCCACTGAGAATGGAATCAGTTAGAATTGAGGATGTTCAGAATTTCACAGAAGGCACTCAAAGGGGATTTTCAAGAGAGCTCAGCATTGATCCAACTCTGTTCCAATTGGAGTCAAAGATAAAACTCCCTTTGATTTCAACAGGAGCAGAGTTTGGCCAGTGCTGAGCTGTTTCGAAAATTCCACACACTGTGCTTTGCAAGTTTAGGCTCTGAGTCACGCCTTCTTAATCTGATATATTTTGTGTGTTCACTCATGGTTCACTAGTATGGAAATATCTAGGAGTCAGACTTCGCAAGAAAATGTCACAAAAGGCAAATCTAAAATGTTTCTAATTAAAAATAGAACATATAAAGATACAACAGGTTTCCTCTTACACTTGTTCTCAGACACCACATTCTATCCAATATTCGCTTTGTGTCCCTTTCTATGATCTCACTTCTCTCTGCCTTTTTTACGTTGCTTCCCCCTAAGCTTTGAAGAGCCTTCGCCTTCATTTGCGACAGCCCTCCTATATCTCTGTGTGGAAATCTCTTCTGAAAACATAGTTGTGCATTTAGACTATGGCGGACTGTTCCAAACCAGTAGCCTGCATAGTATTCATTTGATTCAAGTTGTAATTTGCTTTGGATGGGAATCTATCAAAACTATGTGTATTGTAAAACATTGACACATCTATGGCACTTTTAGTAAGATAAGCACTGAAATTTTTATAGCAAGATGTCTAATACTAATAGGACTAAAACATATGTTTCATTGTATACGACTGTATTACTTCACACCATTACTTTGCAATCTTGGTTCTGAAACTTGCTGTAAACCTAGAAAAAATAAGATCTGAAACACCGACATTTTAAAATCCTGTATTCCTACTTCAATGCTGAGAATTATTTACAAAAGAAGGCAGTAGAAAATACTTCCCATAAAAATTAGTTTATTCATACAAGAGGACAAATACAGATGTTTGTAACTATCAGCTTGTAAAACCTAGGAGTAAATACAGAGACAATTCAAATACTCACAAAAGTGTAAACTCATGGAAAGTGCTCTTATAGAAACAACAGATGTAATTTGCATTTATAATATCTTTCTACAGAATGTCTCAGGCAGCTTTACAACTAAATAAAACAAAAGTTATCAGCACTTGGTATGGTTAAAAGCCACTGCTGAGATATTTTTGTGGAAAAAGATCTTAACAGAATACAGGATATGAATTAACTGATATCAGCACTCAATGAGAAACTCAATATAAAAATGGTTAAACCTAGAGGGTATGAACCAAGGTCCCTCAAGAAAGCTAGCTGCAGTAACAGAGCTCATGACTATACACAGAGTTGTAATGGTTTAACTGAAGGTTTGATTTTAAACCAATGCCAAAGGCGGCGAGGACACTTATTTCAGTTTACTAGGCTTATTTTGGTTTAGTTTAAGTCGATTAAGAACAGGTTTAAGCTAAATCAAAACAGGACACCTTTAAATCAGTGTGTCCATATTGGGGCTTGCTAAACTGAATCAGTTTAACATTACACCTTAAGCTAAACCAGTGCAACTTTCTTGTGTAGACAAGTCCTCAGAAAATTGTTAAAGGGGACTTACTGGGTTTAAGCACTCTGTTTTATCTGGACGAGGTCTGACTAGTAGAGGAGCCAGCTCTAATGGACACTCAGGGTCTAGTGAAACCTGTCTGAATTCCTTTATATTGCAGAACAGCTGCTCTAAAGGAGGGTCAGTGCTGGGACCTGCCCTTACACAGCCAAAGGCTAGCGACTTTGGGAGAAGGGACTTCCCTGGTGAAAGGAACAGATGATGATGGAGGTGATAGTGTCCTGAAAGCAAGGAGACAGCAACCAAGGAACAAAGAGATGGGAATTCATTGCTGCTGTGGAATGGATCAACGGGTCCATCACAATCAGTCCACAATTTAGTGGAGCCCTATATGCTACTCTAACCTGCACCAGGGCTAGGATTGGGGACAGGCATTGCCTCCCTTCTCAGGCCTTGTGCCAGGTTCATCACTTGTACCAGGTGAAACAAGTCTAGAGAAGAGAGTGGGTTGTTTTTTTTGACGCTGGTGTTTTAGTTCAAATTTCTGCAAGTGGAATTACAGAACTTCTGTTCAAGATAAACAGGATTTTTGTAAATACATTAAATCAATGGCACTAACAAATACCCTGATCCAGTGTCACCAATTCCTCTCCTAAATGGGAAACTGATCTGCTATCGGTGGGCAAAGGGGTAACAGGCTCTATCAGGCTCAAATGTCAAGAGAAACTGGGCATCCTAACTAGTAATGGATAGAAATTCCATTATTGCAAAATAGTTAACATAAAAACATAAGAATGGCCCTACTGGGTTAGACCAAAGGTCCATCTAGTCCAGTATCCTGTCTTCCAACAGTGGCCAGTGCCAGGTGCCCCAGAGGGAATGAACAGAACAGGTAACCATCAAGTGATCCATCCTGTTGCTCATTCCCAGCTTCTGGCAAACAGAAGCTTACAAAGGGCCCTGGCTCCACTGACATAAGCAGAGATAGGCCCAAGCCATAAAATTGAGAATCAAATTTTTCCCAAATTTCTGAGACGTTCAGATCTGGGTTTTGGCTTTCAGTGCATCTCTAAACACAAGATTACCATTGGGACAAACTAACATGTTGATTCTGATCATAATAAAGGGTTGGGCTGTCAGTGGGATTTGAAAGCATCTAGCTCCCCACAGGAGAAGCTCTGCCCGCTTTGTTGTTGTCTGTCGTGAGATGCTATGTACAAAAAGAAAGCTACATACAACAATTTGTTATTTCTAGTCAAACTGCAAGGGAAGAATTTATTCTGGTGACATAGCTGTAACACTGAAAAAGTTCATTCTGTACAAGAGTTGTTACCAATTCCCACAATATTCCCCATTGCTAAGCACAGGGAATCTCTTTTCAACCAGCAGAACCTTTCAAAACAGGAGACTCATTTTCAGTGCAACCACCATTTATTCATTTAATATATGCATGAAATAATTCATCCCTCATTTTTCTTTTCCCTTGCCTTCTCTCTTTCTCTCTTTTCAGATGTTAACAACGAGTTATCCAGATGGGGTGCAGGTGCTGTAAAATGATACAAAGGTACAGCAGAACAAATGGTGCTTGGAATCAGAATAAAATAAAAGCTTGTTAAAAATAAATCCATTCTCACCTGCATTCATCCTTTAGGTTAAGGATATTTACCATGTTGCAAATAATCCAGGAATTTACAGTTTAGATCAACTAAGGCATTTTGAAGCCTAGAAATACTGATTTCCAGTAAACTTCATGTTGGTTTATTTTAATTGAGTTTCATCTCTTTAGCTGCTAGCCCACAGAAGCTATGTGGCAATGGAGGCAAATTCTCACTGTAGCGTTTTCCCACCTCAGTGGCAAGAAGCCAGACTAGTTCAGTGCATGGGGGAATCTGTGGGATCCATCATCTTCTAAACACTGGAAATGTTCTGTAAATCTGCAGGTAGGGCAGAGACAGCTCTGTGAAATCCCCCACCTTCCATCCCTGCTTCCATTGTAGCCTTTACAATAACTGGCTTTGGGTAGGTCACATGGTAAAGGGCTTTCAATTTAGACAGCCCAAGCTTCTCAATGCTCCACTCAGCCCTATGTGAACGCCATCCTCATCACAATATATTCCTGGGAGAATTGTGCACCACTGCACATGCACATAATTTAGGTCCTCTGCAGATTTTTTTGCTTCCCTGCAGAAAAATATGACTTTCTGATGGGGAAGCAAGGGGAAGCCACAAGAGCAGTCATGCAACACTCACCCCCACGCCCCAGCAGTATGTTTTGAGTACCCAGGGGAGCCAGCAAACTGGTAGGGCAGGGGGAAGGACGAGGGACTAGGGAAGACCCAGCTCCTAACCCTGTGCCGGAATTAGCTACTAGTCCTGGCTGGGCTAGGGAGGATGGGACTTCCTCTTCCCCGGCATGGCATCCAGGGCTGGGTCAGACCCACCCCCCGATTTCTCCCCCAGCTGCAGGAAGCTCTGAAAACTCTCTCTCTCCCCCCAATCCACCCAGCTCCTGTGCACCTAGACTCCCTCATATTCAGATCCTCCCACCTGATAAGCCCCACTCCCCCTGCACCCGGACCACTCCTATGAGCCACCCTCACCCAATCCCCAATCAGCCGCACCCGGATCCCCACCCCACTGAGAACCACTCCCCCAACATCTGACCCCCCCACTAAGTCCCCCACACCCAGACCCCCCACCGAGCTCTATCCCCCCCCCCACATTCAGATCCCCCCTACTGAGTCCCAACCACCTTCACTTGGACCCCCTGCACAGTCCCATTACAGTTGCATCCAGAACCTCCAACAAGCCCCTGTGGATCCAGATCCCCCCACACCCAAATCCCCCACTGAGCCACCTGCACACAGATTGCCCCACACAGAACCCTCTCAGTCCACATCTGGATCCCCCCACACTAGCCCCTCCACATTTGAATCCTGCCTTGCTGAGCCTGCCTGCCCACACCTATTGCACCTGGCACCGAGGGGGACAGGGCTCTCGGGTGTTTCTGGGGCAGGCCCGGTCCTTGCTCTGGGTCAGGGTTGGATGCAGCCTCACCATTGAGTTCATGTTCAGGGTTGGGGGAGCTGCACAGTAATCTCCCACCTCCATGCAGCCAGTGGTCTGTGCTCTCCAATGCCATGCTGGAACCTCCACATTTGACAAATAAAATTTGCAGAATTTTAAAATATTGTCTGCAAAATTTTTAATTTTTTGGCACAGAATTCCCTCAGTAGTAACCATGGTGAGTGAGGGAAATGGGGAAGGAAACTGAAACTACCAGAGAAAATAAAGGAGGAGGGGCATCGTGAAGACAAAACAAGAACACCTGTGTCAGAGCAATTAAAAAAAAATCAGAAATGGAAAAGGAGCAGAAGGGGTAAAAAAAAGGAATGGAAAAAATAAAAAGAGAGGGGAAACAGAAGGGAGATGTGAGAGATAAAATGCTCAGAGGACAGGAAAGATGATGGCAGTTGGGTCAGGACATGATCACAGGGAACATCTACGGGGTGTCCACCTGCTAATCGAGCCCTCCGGGGATAAAGGTTGGGAACAACTGCGTTGTTATAAAGGTGGAAGGACTTCTTATCCTGTGGCTATGACATACCCAGTGAGGCATTCCATGGCCTCTCTGTCCCCTTGTGGAGCCTCTGACCTGGAGCCTAATTGTTCTGTAGTATTCAGTCTCTTGAGAAAATGACCTCAACTAAGTATGTGTATTTTATGCTTAGTACACAATACTGTAGTTTGGGTATAGTTGCGTTAGTTGTTTAATCTCAACACGTCAAAGTTGGGTGTAATCAGTTTCCAGTTTCTAAACAGAGAAAATATTAACTGGTAAAATTTTCCTTTCCCCAGCTATTTCTTTGATCCAGAAGATGTACAATCCTCGAGATACCCCAATGAAGTAAACAGTTACAAACCAGACAAGAAAGACAGCAGTAAATTCAAAGGCGATCAGAACAGTGAAACTCCGGTGCATAAAAATGAACTGCAAAATGATGAATTAAAGAGAACAGAAAATAAAAACAAGTTCAATAGCACAAAAGAGGCCTTCTGGAACCACAGAGGAACTGCTCTTGACGAGGAAGGCCTAGGAAACTGTGTTGAGAAGTTTGACAATGCCCACAGTGGTGGCAATTCCTGTCATGGTATGCATCTCCTTCCTAATGACAACATAAACCGAACCAAAGAAACCATCACACATGGAAATTCCAGCCAGTCAGCAAGTTCTTCTTTAGCCAACAGGACAAGAGACCTCTGCGCCAATGGACTCTCTTTACCAAATGAATCTGGCAAAGAATGTGACCCAGGAACAGGCAATCACAAGAAGCTGGAGTCAGAAGAGCCAGAATGTTCTATAGATGAGAACTCGCCATCTGCAGGAGAAAACAGCTCTCTCACAGAAAGTGCAATACTGGAGACACAAAACAATGCCATCCAATTACCAGGCCTGGATTACCTCCCACATGGTAGCCAGACTAGAAACTATCATGCTCCTGAAAAGGATAGTTTTTCAGACAATTACACACATTCAGACCAAAATGCAGAGTGTATAGTGATAAATAAGGGTGAGGGCCCTAGCCTAAGCCTGCCTTTGCACATGAAGGAAAATTATGATTCAGTGGAGGAAGCTCTTAAAACTGAGTCTGTTAATGTGTGTGTCAAAGAGGACATGCCTGACGGTATTCTATCTGAGGGCCTCATAACAGAAGCACAAGAGGAAAAACACATTAACCATAAAGAAATGAATGGAAAAATTGAGGAGGAGGAGGATGCAGAGGTGGCAGAAGCTCTTGCAGCGCTGGAAGCTGCAACTGCAGGGGAAGATTATGAAGAGGGTGAGGAGTATTAGATGGAGAGTTCTTTCTAACACATTCATAGTAAACTTAGCTCTGGAGCTACGTGACACACTACGGAATGCATGTGTTGTACAGAACAGACAATTATTGTATAAAGCACAAAAACAGAAGGAGCTGGGACTAGAACATTGATCATTTTAGCTGCTAAAACACAGTCCTTTACCACCTGAACTGAGGAACTCCCTTGGCTTCTGGTAGTAATAAGGCCTATATCTTTCCCATAGGCCACGAACAAGGGCATAGCATCACTCACACAAAGCCAGCATGTTACAATATAGTTCACGTGAAGGTTTTCTTCAGTTGACTCGAGGGCTTGCACACACCTCAAGTTTCAGGTTCAAATGAATCTCGAAGCACAACTATAAAAACCAGAGTTTCTCCATTTCCAGTAGAAGCCATACAAAAATACAGAACTGAATTATTTCACTGTAAAAAAATATACAATTTACCCTAGGTTCAAAAAACCTTTCAGCAAACTTGACCTGAGATTCTAGTTTGTTGCAAAGCATGAAACCAGACAAGTTTCACATAGTTTGGGTTTCACTGTGACTGCATCTCACAGCTGTGCTAATTTCTTAGTCACAATCTCTTGATTCACCAATTGTTTACAAATGGATTTTGCCTCAGAGCCTCCCAGAAGCACCAAAACCCACTTGTAAAAAAATAAAAATAAAAAAAAAACAGTGAGGGCTAAATTCATCCTGCTGTAACTGGACAGCAGTCCCTAAACTTACAGCAGGGAGACAGATGGCCCCAAATCAAAACCCTACACTTTAGAACTTTTGAATCTCTACTTTCAGAAACATTTCCCCTTTCTGGATAATTTCATATTTTTAATTTTTGGTTAGTATGTTAAACTTCCTCTCGTACGATTTCTGATCGGAAACCCAGGAGATATGGAAAATAAACACTTCATGTTTAAAGTCGCCAAATGTTGGACGTTGGCGAATGGCTGAGATAGAAAATGTGCTCCAAGTTTTATATTGAGAATTGGTGGCTCCTGAATTGATTATAAACTGTTAATAAAATAATTGTTTTAAAATTTAAAGAACCATTATCTGTTGACTTTTATACTGTTAGGTTTCTAAATTATGCAACAATTGCTAAAAAATAAACTTTCAAAGAAACTTAATATAAAACCCATCCTCAATTAATGTGTGTGAAAATTACCAATTGTTATGTCACCTTTGCCTGTGCAATATATGCTATTTTCCGCCAGTCTATAGGCAAACAGTATATACAAGTGAGGAAATGATAGTGGTACTGTGCCATTGTAATTCTGCTAATTTTAGTCGATGGATCAGAATTCTGAAGGTAGAGCTCGTATCTGATCTATCCTAAAACCTTTAATCTGTAGTCTTTAATTAGACCTAAACTATACTGAAAAGTTAAGTCGACATCGATACTTTGGTCAGGGATGTGAAAAAAAACAACACACCCCTAACGGACCTAGCTATGCTTACCTAAATCCCAGTAAAGATGCAGCTATGTCAACGGAATGATGCTTCCGTTGACCTGGCTACCATGATGCAGGGTGGCGTTGTTCCCACGCTGTTGGAAAAACCCCTTCCATCCATCTATGCTGTGTCTACACAATGAGATTAGGCCAGCATAACTAGAGCGATATGGCTATGCCAGCAGTCACCAATGCATAGACATATCTTAGTTCTTCCCAAATAAGTACTACAGTATTAAATCCATATTTCTGCTTCTCAAAACACTACACATATTCCTGCTACTGGTGATTTAAATCCCTGTTTCAAGAAAGCTAAACATGACTGAAAATGAAATAGTGGGCACATTGTATCTTTAAAATAAAAAACGCTCCATGTGTCCTTAATACGGAACATTAGTCTCAAAAGACTGTCCCTTTTTTCTGCCTCCCCAGCAGTGGCTCCATTTCAGTGAGAAGTGAACTTACTCTTGTATGTGTATAGTCTGTAAAGTGCCCGGATGAAAAGCACTGTATGAGTGAGATATTTTGGTGAAACTGAGACGTGTTAAATGATAATGTTTAGTAAGGCAAAGTTATACTTACAAAATCTTTTCATATGTGATATATAGAGAGATAGATAGATACACACACACACACACACACACACACACACACACACACACATATATTTACTGTATTACCAAGTTCCACTTGTAGACAATTTGTACATTATAGATAAACCAGACATACTAGGAAATTGCATATATGCCCTTATATTGTGAAACTAGATTATTATGTAAATATAAAATCTGAATATTCTTCATATTTCTCATACTGCAGCTGCTTAGTAGGAAGGAACTCATCTGTTCAACAAGGCTTATTAGAAAACTCAATGAAGGAACAATATGTTCTGCATAAAATATAAAAATCAGACTATACTAAGTTGTACACCGTAATTCTGCTGTATAAAATCAAAATGACATGTTGATAGTGTCTAACGGACTATACGACTTGCGGTATATTATTGTACTGTATTCTTTTTCTCATTGCTGATACAGTATGTAGGCAGCATTGCTAGGAGACAGTTTCTCACACACACAAATAAGCAAAGGAAGTATTTGCATACTTGGACTGCCATCTGCATATAAGAATTTCAAGGCAACTTAAAGCATTGGATTTCCACTTCTTGGATTTAGTCAGTTAATAATTTGGGGGTACTTTGGAGGTAATGGAGTTTATTTCAGTATTTCAAACTAACTTCCTCCATTACTTAAATAGCCTCATTTGCACAGTAATTTGATAATTAAATGAGCCAGTCCCACTTCATTGAAAAGTGAAATGGACCCTAAAGTGGTTTCACACTTGTCATTTTTGGCCTGATCCAAACCCACTGAAGGGAAGTTTTTTACCGACTTTGGATCAGGTTCCTTATGAACAGCTGCTTTTTGTTTCCGGCTTAGCTGTTAACATGTTATGTAAATAAAGAGCAGAAAGCAGTATAAACAGTTTACTGGAGTGCCAAAAAAACAAAAAAAAGAGGGAGATAGAGAGAGACGCTAGTGGGTCTTTAGGTAATTCAAAAAAACACATACACAGACCAAGTATCTTGTATAAATATGGAACATTTAGAGGTTTTATAGGGCTCTTTTCCAGGCAACTTTTTTTCCTCACTTACTATGATTTGTTCTCCACTTAAACACTCCCCATTTCTCAAATTATTTAACATGTTTAAGAAGCATAAGTGTCCGCAGCAGTAGCCCTAATTCTGAACCCTTGGGAATTTTGTGACCCTTATTTGCATGTATTTTAACCCTAAGTTCTCCTGTAGAGTTCACCTTGACCAGTCAAAACATGTTAAAATACACCTTGCCCTCTATATAGGATTTTAAAACACCTTAGTTCAAACTCGTTAGCCAACATATTTTAAAATACACCTTTTACCCTCGTACAGACATACCCTTTGTAACCCATGCCTGCTTGGTGTGGAACTCTGTCCCCATGTTACACCTTTGAAAGCAAATCTACTCGGTTCAAGAACAGAGACCTTGATTCCTGATTTCTTGTGAACTCAAAGCTCCCACTGACTTTAGTGAGAGTTCTGTTCACACAGGGAAATGCAAAATAAGGCTCAAAGTGCACATGCTCAGTTTGTAGAAAAGAAAAGCACTCTATGTTTTTCTTCTGTATAAAGCATGTGGAGGTTAACAAATTAACAAAAACTGAGACCTGGAGTCTGCATGCTGCAATTTGCAAGGAACAGAGTTGGCAGGGAATAGGTTGGAAAAAGGAGTGGAGGTTTGAGGATCCACAATCTAACCCTGTGGAGAACAGGCAGCTGCGTGGAAAGGCTCCCCTGCAAGCTGCCCTATGGTTACTGCCACCCCACATGTCTACCGCCAGCCATAGCAGCACAGGAGGACCAGTAGTTTCTCTGCCATTGGTTTACTGTCCCAGATGGGCTCTTCTGCCATGAGTCAGAGCACTGAATTGAGATCAGTCACAATTTTGCAGAAGATCATGCCATGTAGTATTGCTCCTATTCCCAACCTCCGGCATCATAATTGGTGGGAACTGAGGGCTGCCTCCCACTTAGCTGCTTTCACGATCTGCAGGGTCATACTGTGGTTTTATGGGTAGATTTGCTCTCGCTGTCACCCCTACCACTGAGCAGCTAAAGCAGCATACGGGCCAATGTTACAGCCCCTTTCACTGACTACAACAAAGAACAGTTATTAATTAATAACAACCCATATCAAAAGGGAAGAGAAGCAACTTACCTCTGAAATAACCCTGAACTTCCCCTTATTCCACAGAAGCACAAATTCTGTACGTTTTCCCCCATAAGATAAGTTTTAAATAACTCTGTAATCACCAAGCCTTTTTCAGCCCTTTAAAATGCATTCATGTAGAAATGCAAATGCTATCAACTTTTACAGTCCATGTTATTTTTGCATACAACCTCTTATTCCAGCCATTAGTAGGAATAAAATTTACTACCTTGGGAAAGTAGAGGACATAAGCAACGTTCTTTGAAATGTGAGCATAAGCTGCACGCACAAAACCACACCTTTTAAGAGCCCCTCTCCTCTCTTTGTATCAGTTAAAAAAATCCCCAAACACACATCAGAAACAGCTACATAATAAAGAGCAGAACTACAAGTAATGTAAATATCATTTATGCTCCTTCTATTCAGAGGGATCCGTTATAAAGTAGAGCTCTAAAAGTTGTAGTCTTCCATTGCTAGCTTTCATGTAAGTGTAAGGGAACCTCTTGTCCACCTGTGTGCTAGGGGGAATAGACACTTTATGCATTTCAATGTGGCCTAATGTAAAATCAAACTTATAGGAACAAAGAATGCAGACCATAACTACAGGGGGGCACGCTCTATCCTGGGAAGCTATGATTCCGAAAAAGACTTGGGGGATGGTGTGCAGGGAAAAATCAGATGAAAATGAGCTCCCAGTGTAACTCTAAAGGCTAATGCACTCCTTGGATGTATAAATAGAAGAGTACTGAACAGGAGTAGGGAAGTTATGTTACCTCTGCATTTGGCACCGGCACAACTGCTATTGGAATACTACACCCAGTCTGGCATCCACAATAAAAGAAGGAAGGCTGAAAAAAATGAAGAAAGTTCAGAGAAGAGCCATGAGAAAGATTAAAGAATTTGAAAACACACCTCATAGTGAGAAAGAGACAAGGTCAATCTTTTTAATTTATTAAAGGGAAAGTTATGGGGTCACTTGATCACAGTCTGTAAGTATATACATGAGAACAAAAATTTCATAATGGAGGGCTCTTCAATCTAGCAGACAAAGGTATAACAAAATCCAATAGTTCGATGGTGAAGTTACACAAATCAGACTGGAAATAAGGCATTTATTTTTAACTGTAAAAGGTAATTAACCACTGGAACAAGTTATCAAGTCTTGTGGTGGATTCTCCATCTCTGAAAATTTTAAAGCCAAGATTGGATGTTTTTCTAAAAGATATGCTGCAGGATGGATTAATTTAAATCAAAGTGATTAAATCACAGATTTAAATAGTAATTTAAAACAGCAAGCAAGAAACCTTGATTCAAATCATTGACTTTTCCTTAAGAAAATAACTAAAAAAATAAGATTGATTCTCATTGCTTGGTACTTCTTTTGCTAGCCAACTCTCATTCATAGGAGATACCTATGCACATTGATTTAGGCAATTACATAGCTTAACATACATTTATTCAGATTCTTAATTTTACATTTGTATTATGTTATAAAATGGTGAATGACGGGTTTCTTATCTGCTTAAGGGATGATTAATTTTTTATGATTTGTGTGAATCTGCACTTGAATGAAAACTGGAATTCAATTTAACATGCTCTTTCGTGCAGTCAAATTGTTTTTATAAGTTAATTATCTTAAATGTGCAGGATATATAAGAAAAAAGTATGTTTATCAAAACATGTTTTGCATTTAAAACCAACTGATTTATTAAACAAAGGGAGTATTGTCCATAGTTAGTGAACTGAAATAATTGTTTCTGGTTACCATGTTCTTCAAGATTTTAGAACTAGCAGATCATCCTGTCACATTTCATGTTTATTAGAGCTAGTCAGGAATTTTCCATCAGAACAATTTTCCAATGGAAAATGCCTTTTTTATAAATTTGAAGCATTCATGGGGAAAAAATTATTTTTCCATCAGGAAAATCAGAATAACAGCTCCCCACCTACCTGCCTGGAAGATCCTATGTATTTCTTTCAACCTATGGTGAGAAAGTTAAATTGATAAGGCAAGCAGCTGGGTAGCCAAAACATTCATGTTGGCTCTCCCAAAACAGAACTGTACTGGAAATCCTTTCCTGTGAAAAATGCCACATTTTTTACTTTTCACCCCAATTGGGATATTTTTTTCAAAAACACAAAATTTTTCTGCACAGCTCTAGTTTTTATTCAGAATGAGAAAAAATGAACTTTCCTGCTATTTCAACTCTCATTCAGTTTCTCAGCTTTGAATGAGCTAGTCGTTGAATGGAACTAGCTGAACAATGTATTTAATTTAAATCTAAAAAATATTTATCCACAAAAACAACAAGGAGTCCGGTGGTACCTTAAACGCTAACAGATGTACTTGGCCATAAGCTTTCCTGGGTAAAAAACAGTTCTTCAGATGCATCTCTTATTATGCCCAAATAAATCTGTTCGTCTTTAAATTAATTCAGGGACAGCCCATGGCCTGCATTATGCAAGAAGTCTGCCTAAATCACAATGGTCCCCTTTTGAGGGATCTGCAGTTCATATAGAAATTAAATAGAGCTGCAATGGTGCTGAGCACTTGCACATCCGGCTGTCAGTATTTATAAAAATCAATAATGTATAGCAGAGCAAATATGAAAGAACTCTGCCAGTGAGCAAACAAATTACACCACAGTCCTCATGTGACTTTTTATTTATTTTTTTTTGCTTCCTGATAGGAAGTCAGCTTGTATTTCTTGAAAGTCTCCTTTCCTCTCACTGCTTGTGGAATAAAGGGTCATGTCAACTGACAATATGGAGAACTGAGGAATTACTGTAAAGTAGGGCAAGAATCTATGCTAGGTTCAGGTTTTATTTTATAAAGTCATTAAGAATCAAAAGAGGAGAAAAGAGCAAAACTGTGCAACCTCTGCAGGGCTTGGTTCACGCTCATGAACTGAACAACACAGTGCAGATTACAAGAGTTTGACAACAACCTCACTTCTTCAGATTCACTCAACTGTGTCCCATGAACTCAAAAATCCAAGGGACTATACCGTCTGCACAGGGGGTAAGGAGAGTGCATGATAGCTACCCATAGATGTTGGAAAGGTGTAACTACTGAAAAGAAAGAGGAATTTAGGGTGAAAAAGGTAATATGATTATATGGGATGAAATTAGGAAAGGAAAAAAATAGACTAAGCATCTGGAAATACCTACACAGTTATGTATTAAAAGCACTAAAAGATATACTGTAGTGAGCATTCCTTAATTGGCATTTGGCATGGGGATAGATTGTTGTTGGTAACCTATATTATTAGGCCTTTTCCATCTCTAGTTTCTAAGAACCTATGAATAAAGACTGGATAACATCATAGTTCTCATTTGGGGATAACAAAACTATCAGAAGATGGTGCTAACCTGAGAAAAGCGTAGGTGTGTAGGAAAAAGGTGCTGGATTGACAATACTAGGATATTGATATTCTCTACCCATAACACAAGCCCACAGTGGTCTAAACCACTTTACAAGCTTCCTCATTCTGCCTGTCTGTGACCTAGAAGGACCATCTCCAAGACTTAGGCTTTGTCTACCCTGCCACTTTATGTTATACCAATTATATTAGACCAGTCTTGCTGTGTCACGCTGCCTCTGGGTTTAGATTGATCACCCATCAATTGCAGGCGTGACTTTCAGCCTTGGACCTGGCTTTGATCTTCCTTCTGTTGTTCTGTTGTCCTTTTCTTTTTAGGGTGGATGCTTCTTACTTTGTTTAGGGCTGTTGTCTAGGCCTTCAGCCGTTAGTATTTGAACTTTATCTCATCAGGACAGGCTGGGGCTGGAGGTTGATTCCATCATTCATACATACCTCATTCACACATCTAAACTAAACTAATAAGATTACAGCAGGGTTTGCAAAAATGAAGATTGGAGGAAGCTTTTACAAAATGGAGTGAGTGTTTTAAAATGGGGTTTGAACAGAAGTTACAGTATAGGCAAGTGTAGTGAATGGTGAACAGAAGTTACATTAATAAAGTGAAACAATTTCATTTATCAGTTCTACATGGTCCCCCTTTTGACCCTTCAATCCAGGGGCATTGAATGGGTCACATTTTATGTAATTATTTTAAGGCAGAACCAACATAACAGTTAGGATTACTAATAGGACAATGAGGGGATGAAAAATTATGTTTAGAACTGCTGACCAGGTGGGCTGCTTCTACAACACTTTGCCCCTTGATTTATGACCATTACAGTAGTTGTTGACATTGTAGGGCAAGGTGATCTGTTGCAAACAAACCAAATAATTATAATTAGGTGAATATAACTAAACCTGTTACAATTGACTAAACACCAGATATAACCTACACATAAATGAAAACAATTATAGTTATAATAATTGGGAATACAATAAAACCATTACAATCATTGGGTACATTGACAAATAAAATGAGGACCAAGTTTGATGCAGCAATAGCCGTCAAATAATAAAAGTTACTGAAGTCAGGACCTTTTTAAGCACACACAGCAAATAAGATTTTGTAGGAGGACCACAGTTGTCATGCAAGGTTAAGCTGATTTGGACTTAAACTAACATTTTGTTGCTAAAATGTTGCAGAATCCCCTATTTTTAACAGTTGTTTTCAAGAGGTTTCTGGGGACCTGAAAGATGGGGCCTTACAATTATGGGCCAAGGTCTTACAGGTTATGGGGGCCCAAGAACTACCCTTTAGGGCTTGGGGGAGTAGAACCAGAGTGCATAGAGGAAAGTGTGGAATTAACAATATAAGCAAATGTAACTGACAATACAAATGTATCAATAACAAAAATTAACAGCAAAATGACTATTAGATAACCTAACAAAAAATAAACCTGATGCACTGGGGACCAAAGTTTTTTGGACACAAGTGGTGATTGCTAAGTTGGATGAACTTGGGGGAAGTAGAGAAAGGAAAAGACATTTGTTCTGTCTAATGTAGTATTTCTTTTTTTTTTTTTTTTTCTGGACCCAATGCTAGCACAGGACACCACTAGAGACAGACACAGAACATGCAACACACAACACTATCCTCTAAACATTTTTAATTTTGTTCAGCAAGCAGCACTGCTGGCCCCAAGGACAAGCTGGATCTCTGTTGGGCAGGCACGGATGTCCTTCCATGTTGGCAGCAGAATGTTACCCAGAGTCTCTCATCTCACCCTTCTTTTTTATAGGCTTTTAGTTTGGATTCAAAGTCTATAGGTCTTGCTGTGTCATGCTGCCTCTGGGTTTAGACTGATCACCCATCAATTGCAGGTGTGACTTTCAGCCTTGGACCTGGCTTTGATCTTCCTTCTGTTGTTCTGTTGTCCTTTTCTTTTTAGCGTGGATGCTTCTTACTTTGGGTATGGCTACATTTGGAATTTCAAAGCGCTGCCGCGGCAGCGCTTTGAAGTGTGAGTGTAGTCAGAGCGGCAGCGCTGGGAGAGAGCTCTCCCAGCACTACATGTGAACCACATCCCTTACGGGTGTAGCGTGTTTAAGAAAAGGCAAGGGAAAACAGTCTCAGAGGAAGGAATGGAGTCAAAAGTAGCTTCTACCTCACCTTTTATTAAAGAGATAATGCCTTCTAAACAAATCCTGCAGAGATATGGGCACAGTCCTTAGACTGAACAAGCCCTTGCAGATATCTGCACCATTTTGGATTTAGAGGATAGCTTGGCCCAATATATCCTCATATATAAACCCCCAAATGCAACAAAAAGAGACGCTGCAGGGATCTGGCTGCTGTGGGAGGCTTGTAATGACAGCGACCTCCACCTAACAGCCTGTAAAAAGAAAAAAAAATCTCTAAAAGAGAAACTATTCCAACTAAAAGAAAAAGGAAAAGAAAAGAAAAAAAAGAAACATTTGAGACCCCAGAAGGGGCAGACTTTTGGGACCCCTCTGGAGAATGGGAAGGGGGATATTTGGGTAGATTCCTCCTCCCAGGGCCAAAATGCCATTGCAACAGTAACAACAGTGCCTGCTTCTGCCTCAGACCTCCAGGCCATGGCAAAGCGGCTGGGGATTTTAAAATAAAAAATTTAAACTCAAAAAAATGCACCACTTAATTAGCATTTGTGCCCTGCCCTGATTACACTGACGCTTTACAGCGCTGTATCTTGCAGCGCTCAGCGGGGTGTTTTTTCACACCCCAGTTGCAGCGCTGTAAAGTGTGAGTGTAGCCAAGGCCTTTGTTTAGGGCTGTTGTCTAGGTCTTCAGCCGTTGGTATTTGAACTTTATCTCATCAGGACAGGTTGGGGCTGGAGGTTGATTCCATCATTCATACATACCTCATTCACACATCTAAACTAAACTAATAAGATTACAGCAGGGTTTGCAAAAATGAAGGTTGGAGGAAACTTTTACAAAATGGAGTGAGTGTTTTAAAATGGGGTTTGAACAGAAGTTACAGTATAGGCAAGTGTAGTGAATGGTGAACAGAAGTTACATTAATAAAGTGAAACAATTTCATTTATCAGTTCTACACTTTACAGCGCTGCAACTTTGTTGCTCAGGAGTGTGAAAAAACATGCCTGAGTGCTGCAAATTTCAGTGCTGTAAAATGGCAGCATAGCCAGTATAGGTAGCTACACCCCTTGTGGGGGTGGTTTTTTTTACAGCACTGAGAGAGCTCTCTCACAGTGCTGGTGTTGTGACTACACAGCCACATTAAAGCACTGCATTTCATAGAATAATAGAATATCAGGGTTGGAAGGGACCTCAGGAGATCATCTAATCCAACCCCCTGCTCAAAGCAGGACCAAGCCCCAGATAGGCCCCTCAAGGATTGAACTTATAACCCTGGGTTTAGCACACCAATGCTCAAACCACTGAACTATCCCTCCCTTTCAATGTGGTTGAAGCAGTGACACTTGAAGGTTAACAATCTAATAATAAATTGCAGGTTTTGTCAAAACAATACCACTGGCTGTTTGGGTTCTAGTTAATTTTTACTGACAAAATCCCCCATTTGTGCCGATTTGTTAAGATACAAAACAAAAAGATAAAATTACTGCCCAACTAGGTTGGCTGGTTTTGCATTTACGATAAGATGTTAATGTGACAAACATCCAGCCTGTGAGAGTCAAAAAAGGACTGTACTAAAAACAAACCTAAATGATCATAACAAAAACAAAGCTCACAAAAGTTGTCACATGAAAATCTTTAAAAATCATGGTCATAATAAGGACACTGGATTTGTGACTAATTACAACAATCACCTACTAACTAACCTACTCCTTTATCCCATGTCTGGAGAGGTGTTAACTGCCCACTGCACCTTGAATAGTCTCACAACATGCATTAACTCCTTACGCTAAACATTCTGTTCCACCTTGTATTTAGCTGTGACACTCCCGAGTAGCTTTCTTAAACCCGAGGAAGCGCTGTGTGAGCTCGAAATCTCACCTCTCTCACCAACAGAAATTGATCCAATAAAAGATATTACCTCACCCCACCTTGTTCCAGACACACAAATTAATACTGTAGCCTACAAAGGGTAGGTAACTAATACACAATCAATAGACCAGGCAACAAAACTAATGAATAAAACTAGAGTTTTGACATGAGGGACATGGATCTTGTTGTTTGTCTTGGTGGTGTTTGTTTTAAAAGAAGAAAGGAGGAGGGTTGGGGAGTGGTTGTATGTTCTTGTTGTTTATTTGTTTTAATACCTAACAAGTTAAATTAGGATTATGTTGGCATTACAAAAAGTTTGTTTGAATAATCAGCAAAAGCTGCAACAGCTCCCTCTGCTGTCTGCACCTATAGATTTCAGATTTATCTGTGCCTGACCTGCTCATTTAATATAGGTAAAAATATCATTTAAAGTTTTCAGAATCATAGAATATCAGGGTTGGAAGGGACCTCAGGAGGTCATCTAGTCCAACCCCCTGCACAAAGCAGGACCTAATCCCTAACTAAATCAAAAGAATAGATAAGTATATTTATTTGGTTTTCATCTATTGCCATGTTTTGTTGCCATTAATGGTTTTAAAACATTTTTATGGCAAATCAAAATACTGAAGTCCAGTACTTTGGGTGGTTCTGTCTGTTCCTTTGTGGCATTTGCTATTTCCATCATGACCACACAGTGAATGTTCTAATAGTTTGTCATGACAAAACACTAGCACAACTGAATTCTCTACTCGAATATTACTATTATGCTCATTCCCATGTTATCTATATAGGTGCCTAACTTGAAGCAATAACAATCAGACTGGAAAAAATAAACAGCAGTCTGCTGAAGCCCCACCCACTGATGAAAACACAGACCCTTTCATTCTGTTACCGAACACCCATTACTTGATAGACCCTCCAGACACACAACTGACACAGACCACCCTACGCAGCACAAGCACAATTGATGCAGATCCCCACACGCTGCAGATCATAACCACAACCAATTCAGGTCTCCCACAACTGATACACATTATGCAACAATGCACCTTCCCCCACCCCTTTTACTAACATACTAACACATTCACCAGTCCCCACACTGTTATTCAGACAGACTAGTCTCCTCTTCCTGACACACACAAGCCCTCCCAGTGACATACTCCTGTCCCCAGCAGACCCATCACAACTGGATTCTCTCCTCCAGCGCCTCAGACCTGAGGGAACAACAGCTCTCCACACTGGCTGCTGAGCTTGTGCTCCCCAGCCCTGTGCTTGCAGGAGTGAGCAGTAGCTACTTTATGTGCTGAGAAACATATGCACATGGAGCAGGTCTGATCAGCCCCTGGAGTTGAAGGGAAGGAGACACAGAAGTTCCAGTATGGGGGTGTGGCCCTGTTTCTGAGCCCTGGTTTCTGTACTAAACAGTTACTAATGAACAAGACCTTATTTCACTCTTACTAGAACCATAAAAATAATCAAATTGAGGGAAGATCTCACCCACTATAGACTTGGGTTCTAGTTCCGCCATCCTTACTCAGGCAAAATTCATTCTGAAGTAAATGCAAACTGCGCAGAAAGAAACCTACATCCAGCTGCAACAAATAAATTTTAATCTACCAGTCCAGTAGGATGAGCAAAACATTGTGATAGGTAACGATTCTGCATTTTATCATGGGGCACTACCATTCAGGGATACTGAAGACGAGAGAATAAACTGAAAAGAGTGAAGGGGAGACATTCAAATGGTTAAGCATCCAGGAGATGAAATGGCTGAAACTTCTCCTGTGTACCTTCTGCTCTCTCCAACTCCCCCAGCCCAACTCCAACTTCCTTCCCTCCTTCCTCTCCCTCCCATACAACCCCAATCCACCTCCCAAACATGCTCCTGCAATCCTGCCCTTCCCCACTGCAGCTCCAGCCTAAAAGGGAGGAACTCCCCCTTCTTCAGACTGGGGTGGTGGCTGCTGCTGGCCAGCGAGGGGAGGGCGGGTTCACAAGTGCAGCCCCCGCTCCAGGGACTCTACCCCATTGAGTGCATGCAAGGGCACTCCGCAGGCACTGGGAGCAGCTAAGGGCCAAGGCTACCACTTTTGAGCACAGTTGTTTCTGGAGGCAGAAGGGGGAACTGCAGCAGACAAAATTACTGAGCTGCCTGTGGGTGTTTGTGTAATACATAGTAACCTCCCCATGCAAGGAGCGCGAGGTAATAGAGGCTAGGGGTATGTGGGCAGCAGCTGCTGCTAGACACAGGGTTTGATTAATTATCACACCCACCTTGAGAGGGCATAGAAGAGAAGACAGACTGAAAACCATGATTTATCCTTTTTAAAGTCTCACTACTTGTAGGCTAATCTCCAGAGTTTCTGTAGCGTTCCAACTCCTGATTTTTGCAATACTGTAGATATGGCTATTGGGAGTACATGTGTGCGCATGGAGGCAGGGCCGGCGCTACCATTTAGGCAGGCTAAGGCAATTGCCTAGGGCGCCAGAATAATTGGTGGGTGCTGTTTTGCCGGAGGGGGCGGCAGGCGGCTCCGGTGGAGCTGCCGCAGTGGTGCCTGCGGAGGGTCCGTTGGTCCGCGGCTCTGGTGGAGCTGCCGCAGTCGTGCCTGCAGACAGTCGGCTGCTTGCGTGGCTCCAGTGGACCTCCCGCAGGCACCACTGCGACAGCTCTCTGGGAGCCGAGGGACCAGTGCGCGGGGCGCCGAAATTGCCGTCTGCCTAGGGCGCTCAAACTCCTAGCGCCGGTCCTGCATGGAGGTAGTGGGTAACTAACAACCCATTGTTCTTTGTACTTCTGGTTACATTCCAAAGGAAAGAACATTCATGTTACAAACTTTCAGTAAGTTTCATTTTGCATTATTAGGGCAGATTGCCAGGTCTATAAATGCTCAGCAAGCCACATGTATTGCCTTGAAATAAGGTTTCACATTTCACAGGGTTTTTTTTGTTTTTGCTCAGACCTGGGAATCAAACCATGGAGCTGATCCCGGCACATAAATCTGTTGCTTTAGCCTTCCCCTGTCGCACCCAGTACCCCTTTGGGGGAGCCAAATTTAGAATGGTATTTGCCACAGTTTAGCTTTCATTTTACGCTCACACCTAATTGTTCATGACCTAAATAGAGTACACTGAGCATGCGCAGACAAAGGAGCCAAGAGGAACTGAAAAAAAAGGATAGCTGCATGACTCAAAGGGTTATGCCTAGTCTTTGATTATGAACTACACAGTGTCAGTTCAAGACCAAGCCCCCTCCAGGACAGAAATCTGGATGAGGGGTGAAAACCTGTTGCTAAATTCTGTCTTAGTCAGAGTCTCTTTTCATTATTATTATGGGGTAAGGTAATCAATGTGATTTTGAATAAAAAAAATTGGACATGCAAATACTTGGTGAGATAGAAGACAGGAGTTGGGGGAAATACAGGGAGAGAGAATTATGGGGAGGGGTAGTAGCAGGGGGCTCAGCTGAGAGAGCAGGAGAGGAAGGACAGGACACTAGGAAAGGGACAAGAGGGTGAGTGGCTGGGAAAATATAGGTTTGGGGCACTTGTCATCAGTCCCACAGCCTTCCCTCATGTATGGGACCAACTCTGGGGGTGGAGGGTCTTAGCCCCTCTCCTTACCTTTGTGTACATGCCAGGATCTGGGGCCCCTGCCCCTATAGGTGACTAAATTCCCCTACCTACCCACCTTGTGTGAGCTAGGCAATAGGAGGCTTTGACCCTCTAGGGATATCTCAGCCCCACTCCCTGACCTGTGTGTGTACACATGCACCAGGATCATAGAATCATAGAATATCACAGTTGGAAGAGACCTCAGGAGGTCATCTAGTCCAACCCCCTGCTCAAAGCTTTGGTCCCTTTCCCTGTTTCCTCTTCTCTGAGCTGAGTTGTGGGGAGGGATCTAAGCCCTTCTCAACCCCTCTCTACCAATGTAAGCTGGTATCAGTAGGACCATGTCCCTCTAGGTCTGAACCCTGCTCCCTATGTGAGCCAGGATCTGGGGAAGCCCTGGCCCCTGGGTAGGGAGCTGAGAAATACAGGTATGCTGCAGAAATACACCACAAACACATTCCTAAGATTGGAGTGATGAGTTGAGAATGGCCAGCACAGAGAAGGGGGAATGGGAACACTCAGCTCTCTGGAGCCTTCTGTGCTTCAGAAGGATGTATAAAGCCCCTTCCCTCCTTCAAAAGTCCCTCTTTCAGCATTACCCTGTACTGGGGATCTGGATCAGCAAAGCAACTGACGATGATTGATTTCATTCTACATTACAGCAGAAGCACCAGCTTTGCTTTAGTTAAGGTTGGGAAGCCCTTCCTCTTTAAAGAAGAACTCTTCCAGGTGCTCACATGGATTGTCTTCAAATTTCCCATTCCTCCTGGGAGAGTAGGGTAGGGTAAGTCAGTCATGGTAGGGCTTATTTGAGCAAGGGATTCCTGAGATACATACCCTTGGGGGAAAAAATTTCCTACAATTCACAGTCTAGCAACTTTGACGTTTGAAACCCATTCTGCACAGAAGTCTGAGAGTTAACGATAAATATTTGAGTAAAATCCACTTCTGCCAAGTTTCATTTTTTTATTTAATTTTATTTTGGAAAAATGTATCTGAGAACAGCAAATAATTGAGAAGGTACCCAAATTATTTTTGAAAAGAAAATACATTTCACAAACAAATGGTAGCTGGGACAGGTGATTACAGATGGAAAAGAATAAGAGGAGTTTGGGTGTAAGGCCCAGCTGGGGATGAGTAGTGGGGATGACCGACCTAGCCCAGACTTTAGAAACAAGGAAGTGGGCAGCCCTCCAGTAAGCTGCTGCCTGCGATGTGGACACAGCAACAGAGGAAACAAGACAGCAAAGAGCATCTTCTTACATGCCAACAGTCTCTACAGTGCTTACTAATGGCTCAATGAGATGGGAAGAAGAGAGTGAGCTGGAAGTATTGGTGCATGTGTGTGTGGGGAGAGGCTTATCTATTGTGGGGAAAGGTGGTAGGGTAGATGACACACAGCTGTCTTCTCTCGTGCACTTAAAAGTTATGGTAGCCACCATGCAGTAAAACTGTTAAGATTCTATGCCTCATGTAGGCCATGTCTGAGAATTCTCACATGGGCACTGTTAGCAATTAGACCTTCTAAGCACAATTATTCCCATTCCACTATAAACTAAAGGTAGAGCAGGGGGGAGGAGCACAATCACACAGCAACTATGTGGCCTGGTAAAGAGACCCGTATATTGGGCCTACTCAAGACTCTGCCACTGGCCTGCTGAGAGACTTGGTCAAGTCACTTCATCTCTATCTGCCACTCTTTCCCATCTGTTAAATGGGGAATCAATTTATATAAAAGTACTTCGAGATCTACTGATGGAAAGTGTTACATAAAACCTTGGTCTTTTTGTTATTACCTAGCCCCACTAATGTATCAACTGCAAACCTAGGTGAGGAACAGCCTAAATGACCATTAAGTCAAACTTTTTTTTTTAATAAACAAAAGAGATTCACTGACAAAAAGTTTAGTTACCATAGAGTTAAAAGTTGGCTGAAGCTCTCTCAGGCCCTTCCAGAATGCTGAGATCTCAAGCCTCTGAAAACCAGGAAAGGAAGCGTTAAGTGAGATACATATTTTGGATAAATGTGTGTGTCATGATGTCTGGAGTGTAGCTCACAACTCAGTGTCCCAAACTCAGGTGAGACTGTCAGAAAGCAGTGAACACACCCAAACTGGTGGTATAGTCTATAATTAGATTTTACCAAACCAGTAACAAGTATGCACTCCTAAATTACTATATTAGCCTTACCATGGAGCTACACATGGTCCCCTTAGGCTCTCCAGCGTATCTTGCCACTCAGACAAACTGGACTTTTGTGAAGAAAGGTTATTAAAACCAAAACCCACCATGCATTAGGTTACACCCAACACCAAAGGGTCTGTCATTTACCCGATGTCAACGGATGCTCTGGATCTCACCAAAAACAACGCTATAGCCAATCTGTTAGTAAACGAAAGATTTATTAGCTAAGAAAAAGAAATGAGAGATATTGAGAGGTTAAAAAAGATAGAAGTCAGAATTTGTAAGTCCAAATGATGGGAGCAATGTGGCAGCTGCTAGTTTCCCATAGGTCTCTCAGGGCTGCCCAAAATGGTTTTGGGGATCTCTGTCTTGTATCTGGAACGCCTCCTGAAAGCATCCAAATAGATCAGAGATGCAGAATCACTCCCAGGGTCCTTTCTTATAGCTGAAAACAGCCTGGCAAGCGTTACCATCACAGCATGGCTCCGTATTCCCCATTGCAGAACACAGAATGACCCACCAAGCTTTGAGGTAAATATGTTCCTTAATTAACATAACCAACACTCCAATCTCCAATGGGTAAACATAATGTAAATACAAAGTGACAACCAGAAACAATTCTTTATTAGTTTTCATGCAGCTTACACATCAAGTCAATTCACTTTTATTTAAACGCTAACACACATTTCAATCTAAGGCTAATTAAGTACACGCCACAGATAGATGAAAACAATACAATCAATGTCTCTCTTGACTTCTATCAGAACAAATGAATTGGCCTGAATATTGATACTCAACCCTTCTTTGATATTCATACACAAATGAATTGCCTTGTTGCTCTATTCTGAGCTAGTCTGTCTGCATGACAAAGCTGGAAACCTGTTTAGACAGCATCACAATTTACTCCCACTTACTCCAATGATTATTTATTTATTATTTATCCAAGATGGAACATCTTCAACAGGAGAGATGGGGAGAGACCCACATCAAAATATCCCATAGCCCAGTCAGTATGACGCTTACCTGAAGGGGGGGGGGGTCAATCTTGTTTAAATCCCCACATTCAGACAGAAGAGGGAACTGAACCTGCATCTCCCACATCCTCAGTAAAGGCTCTAAACACCGGACTAAAAGTTATAAGGGAGGCACTTTCAGCATCACCTCCTCCAGCCATTTCTTGCAAAGAATGGCTTAGTCACTTATCTCTAGGTGAGGGTTTCCCTGCTGTAAATCCCAAGCACAGGGAGGGATCTACATCTTGGATTTAGGTGCCTAAATTCCAGAGAGAGGTGGGGCTAAGCAGTACTGACAGAAGGGATGTGTCATATTGGCTAACTTAAGCAGGGGGCTGCCTAGGATGCTTGCTTTTGTGGCACCTAACTCAGGCTTTGTGGATTTCAATGATTTTCTTCGTACCTAAGAGTTGGGCATTGCAACACAAAGACCAGTTGTGATCTGGGGCTAAGCTCTTTCTAGGGTGCTCCAACATTTAGAAGAATGAAACAAAAGGAAAATGGCTCAACCTGCACCATAGACTGCACTACTCAATTTAAAAAACCAAAATCCTTCACAATAGCTTGAAAAAGGCCTTGTTTTCATGATGTAGGTAGAAACACTGTAGCACACAAAAGTTTATGCTCAAATAAATTTGTGAGTCTCTAAGGTGCCACAAGTACTCCTGTTCTTTTTGTATAAAATAGCAAAGGTTGCAGGACATACCTATCCTGGTGGCATATTGATAACCCAACATGGGTTAATCCCAGTAATAACTTGCTTTGGGCTTCCTCCTGATCCACCCTGCAATGAAGTCATAATTGTACAGTTGCCATAACAGTTATTACAGCTGCTGTCATGGAGATTGCAATGTGACAAGGAACTTTGTAACTTCATTGCAGGCCAGGCTGAGAAGCAACAAATACAAATAGCTTCCTGTCATTTGTAAATACCGCAAGAAAAATTCCATGTGAAAAGTAAATTGAGAATTGTGCACACCTAATATATTTGGCACCGATTCTTCAAGTCTTAGGTTTAAAGCACGTCACCTGTCTTCCTACATTAAATATATTTCAGAAAAGGATCTACAGGTGGTCTTTCACTGGAAGTTAAGCAGTGAAAGTGAAAGTGTGGCATAAATTCCTTGCCACCCCACAGAGCTTGACAATTTCACTATAATGCAAACACAATAGCTACAAATACACAGCATGTATACATTTTTAAGAAGTAAGGTTTTTTAAAACAGGAACACAAGGGAATTTAAGAATCAATTTATTATTATTATTATTATTTTTTTACTACTTTGGTAGTACAAAAGTCTTATACAAACCATATTGTTAAAAATACAGTTGATGTGCAAGATTAAGAAAAACTGACTTCATAAAGTTTAGGTTTATTTGGTTTTTTGGTGATGACAATGTTTGTACCACTGAAAAATGCTGTTAGTAGTGTTTGTTATATACAATAAGATCACACATTCACCAAATTATTTTGCTAAAGTGGCAATACACATTTTACTTCCCACAAACATTAGCCTTATGTACATAGGTAGAAATTCATGTTTAATAATTACTAGATCATCTCAACTAATAAGATTTTACATGTTGAATGTACTGGATATAACATTTTTGCATATTTCCAATGGAATCAAAATAGCAACTATTGTTAAATTAAGTAAAAATAGCATATATATATATTAAACATTTTCACTCTTTTGAGCATATTTACTCACAGTGTTAAGCCACATATTACTAAAATGTTCTCTTATCAGAATAAAATCTCAATTTTTAAAGTTTTTGGGATACTCTACAATTATGCATCTTCATATTCAAAACAATGAACTGTTTAGTTTGGCTGTGTAAGTACAAAACAACTTTCACTCTAGAGTCCACAGTTTCATCCAGTAATTTTAATATTAAAAATACTGTCACATATGTACACTTCAGTTATCTAGTCTCTCAATATCCTGGAATCCTGAAATTAATATACTGGCACTATTTAAATTCCTTCTGCATACATTTTAGTATGCTATAGAGCTGTTCATGAAAACAGAGTGAAATCTGCAAACCTAAGGGGGAAAAAAAGTAGGCCAAGGATTTCTCAATTTAAGTGTCTCTTTTAGTAGTTTTAAGATTATGTTGGTAGTCTGAGTTAAATCTGAGCGAAGAAAAATATCTTATTTACACTAATAATGAAAAATCTATTAATTCTTTGGATTTATTCCCAAGTAGCAGTCGGGCTCAGATAAAAGTTACTTTTGGAACTTAGTTCTTGAAAACTATAAATAAAACATTTGTTAAAAGACTTAATTTTATTTAGAACTGACAAAAAAATGTGTTTCTCTTATAGGTCTGAGCTGTATGGGCTACATCTGCCACCTATGGATCAAGTAGAGCACAGTCAGCAGCGTAAACTTCCCTATACACAATGTTGCCAGCTCTCATGCGTCTCAATTGTTTTCCTAAAGCCCCAGCTCATGGAGTCAAGGGATGTGTGATTTCAGCCTTCATTCTTAAAGAAAAAGTAAGTTTCTAGCCGCCATGGCTGTGGGGAGAGCTTCAAAATGTGAACTCCAATGCACCCTGAAGACTCAAAAAGTGGGAGGCAAATAAAAAAACATCAAATCTATTATTTTTACATAATCTCATGATGATTTTTAGTGAGCCTAACTCATGATTTTTCAATATTTGGTGTTGGCAATACGGCTACAATAACGCACCAACGTGCCTCATTTCTGAGCTTTAAGTGGCAACTTATGGGGCATGTGAGATGATAGCCAGGGGGAAGTTCTTTTGCTGTTACACATATTGCTAATTAACATTGTATGAGCTGATGGAGAAACCTCACTTTCAAAGATAAAGAAAAATATTAGAGCACTTACTCAGACTAAAGAAGATTGATGGTATTCATTTAAAAAGACAAGGTGGGTAAGGTAATATCTTTTATTGGACCAACTTCTGTCTCTCTCAACAACAGAGTTGGTCCAATAAGAGATATCACTTCACCCACATTGTGTCTCTAATATCCTGGGATTGACACAGCTACAAAAACATAGCATTATTTTAAAACATGAATCAGTTACAAAGACAATTATTTACAAGAGGTTTGTGAAGCAGACTGAACTGCTTTATAGTTTTCTCATAATTTAGTATAATCCTTACTGACATGCATTAAAGCTACAGATTGATGTGTATTCTTGTTAGGCACACAGCAGAGCAAAGAAGTGTCACTTTTCATTTTCTGTTATACAGCAAAGTCTGCCAAAATATCACAAATGTTCCCAATTAACAGATCATTTCTAAGGCAAAGTGGTAATCATGGCAAGTAGATCCAAACAACAATTAGCACTGCTTAACAGTCATTGATTTTCTGTCAGTGAGTCACACTCAAATATGACACATTATGACTTAATAGTTGGCACTAATGGATTGAGGGTACCTATTTTGAGAGACAGACACTCTGAAGGACATGGGGCTGCTCTATAATAATATTTGAATACTGTATTGTGTGCTATATGTTTGATAGTTGTCAGGGAAGTTTACTTTATGGATGTTGGTTTAGTTTAATAACAGGCTGTTGTAAAAAAAAAAAAAAACAAGCAAGAAGGCAAAACAATGACTCAAGAGGTGGGCTTGACCTCAGTGGAGCCCACCAGATAGGTTTTGAGCAGCAGAGTCAAAGCACAGGAATGTGAGAAGACAACTTCTGGCTGGTTAAAAAGACTCTCTGGCCAACAGACGCTTATCGGGAAGTTGTTCAGGGGAAACAGACTGACACCTGACTTAGTGTCTGACAAAGCTAAGCCTTTCTAGTGTCCTCTCGCAGGGTGGAAGGGCTTAGATGAGACAGACAATACGTAGGCCTTTTGTTGTTTAAAAATCCTCTCTCTCATGTTTTACTTTGTTGCTAACTGTTAAGATTAAAAAACTTTTGTTTACAGAAGGCTGCCTGGTCATTGTATTAGCCACTGGTAACAAGCTCCCAAAGGAAGACCAGCAGGTGCTGAATGTAGTTGGACCTGCTGGCATAAGCATACTTTATCCAATGTAGCACATGACCCACTTTAAATGTGGGAGAATCACCACCCCAGAGGAAGTAAACACCTCAGGCTCGGGACCTGAGGGGGTAACGCTCTGAGACCAGACAGTGGTCAAAAGTGCAGTTATCCCTGTAACCATGACAGCCATCATGCCATAAGTTTCTTATTTGGCAATAAAGGATAAAGCTGTCCCCATATAATACAACCGGCCTATGTTTTCCATTGTTTACATTGCTGAGCTCATTAAATATTTTAATTTGGACACAGCAGTGAGGAAGTTTTGGTAGAAGAACTTTTGCTTTCCCCAAGGGTTACATGAATTTTTCTTTTAAGATGAAGGCAAATGAATAGGCTGTTGATCACAGGATCCAACACTATGTTAGTGACTGGAAATGTTTTATTGGCTACAAATCTTAAGTATTTAGGACCTACCCCTGCATAGATTCATTCACAGAAACTATAAAGAGCTACAGTGACATAAATACATTTCCTATAATAGTACATCTCCTAAGTTTTCAGTTTCAGCACGTTATCAAAACGCTTCTAAAAACTCTATCTGCGACAAACAAAACTATTTACCCCACAATAAAACTGACAGGCTGCTAGTTTTCCTTTACAAAAGTTGCATTGTCAACAACGTATTTAAAGTAACGAAATGCCACTCATGACAAGTGGCCTGATTCACTGCTATATTGAAGCTACTCTGCACCACTTTAGGTGCACAAAACAATTCTGAGTCCAACTTAACTGGTAACTGAATGATCTCTTGATCACTGAGCTCCTAGGCCACCCTTAATTCCAGCTAGAGGGGCTCTGGTGAGGAAAAAAGTGCCGCAGGACCAGGAACGTTCCTTTATCTGGAAAATTCCTGGCCGCTGTAAGGGCTCAGAGGGTCACTGGCAACAGATAGATTAAAGCAGTTTACAGGCTACTCTAACACCAGTGTCTGGACAACCCACAATTTGGGAGGAGGGTTCTCAGACTGGAGAAGATAGCACACTATATTAAACTAATATCTTGAACAGTATGTGTGCAGGCTTTTTTCAGCATGCTCAAATGTAAGTAATTGCCATGTATTTAGATTTACAGAACTGTAAATAAATAGCAGGTGCCTTACAATTAAACTTACAATTAACTGGGGAAAAAAAAACCTGTATGCATACCTTTCAATTATACTGGGGTTAACAATCTGATTGTGAATGACTAAACTATGCGCAGGAATGCCCCACGAGCCCTGCCACCGAATTCAGATATGTTTGATCCATAGTACAATGAGCAAGAATACAGATCAATATTTTGAACAGACTTTACGAAGTCAACCGGTAGAGAAGAGTTGCTTGAGTTTAGTGCTTATTTACATTCCTTACTCTGGGTCTTTTCTTCTCCTCCTCCTCTTCTCAATGTGTTTTCTCTTCCTCCTTGTTGCCTTAGATAACTAGGTCATCTGATGATGGCAAAGACACTGGAGTCAGAAAATGGCAGTAGAGCACACACCCTAATACAGGTTTCAGAGGGGTAGCCGTGTTAGTCTGTATCAGCAAACGAGGAGTCCTTGTGGCACCTCAGAGTAACAAATTACTTGGGCATAAGCTTTCGTGGGCTATACCCCACTTCATCAGATGCATAGAGTGAAAATACAGTAGGCAGGTATAAACATACAGCACACAAAAAGATGGGGGTTGCCTTACCAAGTGGGGGGTTAGTGCTAGTGAGGCCAATTCAATCAAGGTGGATGTGGCCTATTCCCAACAGTTGACAAGAAGGGGTGAGTATCAACAGAAAGAACATTACTTTTTGTAGTGACCCAGCCATTCCCAGTCTTTATTCAGGCCTAATTTGATGGTGTCAAGTTTGCAAACTAATTCCAATTCTGCAGTTTCTTGTTGAAGTCTGTTTTTGAAGTTTTTTTTGTTGAAGAATGGCCGCTTTCAAGTCTGTTATTGCATGTCCAGGGAGATTGAAGAGCTCTCCTACTGGTTTTGAATGTTACAATTCTTGATGTTTGATTTGTGTACATTTATTCTTTCGCGTATAGACTGTCCGATTTGGCCAATGTACAGTCTCTACGCAAAAGAAGAACTGTTGGGAATAGGCCACAACCTTGATTGAATTGGCCTTGTTAGCACTGACTGACCTCCCACTCGGTAAGGCAACTCCCATCTTTTCATGTGCTGTATATTTATACCTGCCTACTGTATTTTCACTTCAGACACCTAATGAAGTGGGTTATAGCCCACGAAAGCTTATCCCCAAGTAATTTCTTAGTCTGTAGGGTGCCACAAGGAGTCCTCGTTTTTACACCCTAGTACAGAATCTGTAACAGTGCTGATGCTAGTTAAGAGTGCATTTTATTTATTATGAACAATTCTCATTTATGAGTTATACTAAAAAAGTGAAAGATACGGATGTGGGGTTTGTTTTTTTAAGTGAACTTGGCAGATTTACCTGTGCTAAAATTTTAATGTATATCAGAGTAACTTAAGTGTTCTCAGAAAACCCTAGGCAAACAATATGTCCAAAATTTGAAAATGCTTTTTTTAATATTAATATAAAATGACATTCCTAAAATTTTAACCGTATCCTGTGCAGAGATGAGAATTTTACCAAGTGGGTAAAATATTACAAAAGACATTCAAAGAGCATATAAATACACATCTACCTTAATAATATCACTTCTCCACAGCGCTGTGGTGCTGAAAGTTTAAGATGACACTCATTAGTGGGTGTGACAATGATTGTACCTACTTATCTTTTGGATTTCTATAAATCCTGTTATGGTTGTATCTAGTTTATCTGTACTGTGATTTATAGATTCCCCCCCGCCCCCGGTAAAAATTAACATTTTTTGCTTGCAGCACATGGACTATTTGATATGAATTGCACTTGTTATTCATTTAGTAAGCTTAGTACCGTCTCTCAGTACTGTGTTATCTACCAATCTTAAACAAGTAAACAAAGGTTATCCAAGTGTAAAAAAGTAATTAACTTGCTAAAGATACCTTTAAGAAAATGTCAAAGATAACAGATTCCATCATTAGTTTTAGGATGAAGCAGGCAGGCATTCAATTTAAATGGCTAAACTTCAAAGGGATACTTTGAAATGGGAAGGTGCCTTTTTGTATTCACAGAGATTGGGAAGAAGTTACACAAGGTTTGTAAGATTTTAATTAACTATGGTGTAATAGAGACTATATGGTTATTTAACGTAACAGATGACAATGTCCAAACATGCTAACCACAAATTTTAAACTCCTTAGAAAAAACTCCACAGGGCAACTGGAATTCAGTTGGAGGGGGAGAAAAGAGGACACTGACTACAGATACTGAACTGTCTACCAGTGAAGTTTTTATCTTATTTATCCAATAGATTCCAATCCAAATGCAAGGTCTGAGCTTGCTATACTATCTGCAATATTTAGACTAGTTATGTTTATATTCTGCATAAAACTTTTTATTATTTTCTCTTTTTTCTTATATGCTAAGTAAACTTACACTTTCAAAATAAATGAAGTAGGTGGAACAGACTGCTATGCTGGGGATAAACTCTGGAAAGCGGATTTCTCACTTCCAGGAAGTTAGCATTGACACTCAAGCCTAAACTGGGCAACTGCAGAACTAACTTCAAAAAAGTGCTGAGACTACGCTGGCTACAGGCAATTTGAGCAGAGGGAAAACTTCAAGGATATTAGGGCAACTGTTGGCAATATTGTCCAAAACTGCCCTAAAGCAAGAATGCCCCCAGCATATGGGAATCCTCAAGTGGCACAGCGATGCTGTCACAGCTCCTACACCAGCCCAAACCCTGCAGCTGATGTCAGGGCACAGGGCTGCCTCTGCTATATCCCAGTGATCTTCAGCAGCCAGAAATGTCCCCTTCATGCTGGGTGGGCAGCTGGTGCATAGCTTTTAAGATGCTTTTGCGCCTCCCTGTCCTGCAACTGCATGAAGTCCTCTTTTACTGTAGCTGAGGATCAGGGTCAAAACTCTCTAGATGTGAATGTATTTCATCAACATATGTTTACTGGCTGCAGTCACAAAAACGCTGAACAGGTACCTATCTCTGTTCAGTTTCAGTAAGTCAGGATATTTTCTTAGGAGAGAGTAAAAGGAATATGTGGGTTACATTCCTGAAATGACTATTACTGCAATTTTTGGAAACACAACTGTGAAACAGGATTCCGATTCAATTTATATTAGAACAGCTTTTTGCCAGAATAAACAGAAAAAAAACAGGAGTTTTTAACTACGTTATGGAAAAGTGTTTTAGCCATCAGTCCAGACCTGATTATGACCTAAAACAGATGAGTTGCAGAACAGTTATGTCAGACTGTCATGAACTTTACAAAAGTTTTCATTGAGTCACTCCTCCACTACCGACATTATTTCTGTTTTCAATATAGAGCAACCACTTAAATCCTATGGGAGATTCTACAATACAAACAGGGTTGTCTTAGATGGACATTCAAAGTTTCTAGCATTCCTAGAGTACAGTCTATTTTTAAATTTAAAAAAAAGATACAGTAAATTTGAGAGAGCAGCTTTTAGGTAATATGCAGCAATTATTGTTTTATTTAACAAACGGAGTCTTAAAACTATCAAGTTGTATGCTATCAAAAAGATTAAAAATATACAAAACATGTTTGATGTACAGTTTTGTATAGGTTTGAAATAAGACTTTTTTACGGTAACCCTCCAAATGTACTGGAACTCAATTTTTACTTAAATGTTGTGTGTTGTTTTCCTGCTGCTTCATGATATACATTAGAAAGCCTGGATTTCTTCTTTATTTTTTATTTAAACAAAAACTTAAAAACTCTGCACGCACATTAGTGTGCCCAACCTTGTCTTATCCTGGAAGACTTTATGGAGACAGAAGAACCAGCGAAACAAGAGTCAGAGTCAAGAAACAAAGATGAGAACTGAGGGTTTGGTTAGACTAGGAAAAGGAGTCAAGGTTAGTCCCTAGTGTAGAATTAAGTTATCACCTCAGGTTAACTGGCAGAAATAGACTCTAAAGGGAAGCAAAAAAACCCCACTTTTTAAAAATTAAAATAAAGAAGTGTTCAAGTCACCATTTTACCGCAAAAAAAATTTTAATTGAAGTCCTTTGTAGGTCACTTTATCCCTCATTGCAGCAACAGCCATTAAAAAGCCAAGATCTACCAACACAAGCAGAGGCACCGTTTCGCCCCGTTTCATACCGGAGGTCTGCTCATGGCACACACCCCAGCCCCAGGCGGAGCTCTTATCTGCAGTTATATGCAGCCAAGTCCTCTCCTTCAGGAGCCAGAATTCTCTGGCTCCTGCAGTCAGTTTCCTCCACTGCGCTAGCTCACCCACTCCTCCCGCTCCTCTGTCTCCACTAATCAGCAGCTACTCTCTTCCAATGGGATGGAAGGATGGGGATTCGAACTGAGTCTGACAGCTTGGAAAATGAGGGGCTCGCACAGCCTAGCCCAATGGGGTCAAACGACAGCAGGACTGACACAGACAACTTAACAGGCCCAAGGCAAAGAGAAGAGGGTTGGCTCCTGGGAGGAGCCAAGCCTCTGGGGGTGGGGCAGGCAAGGAAGGGGTCAGTCAGGGTGGAATGGGGGAGCACTGGGTCCCCAGTGGTGGTGGTGGGTGGCAGGAAGAAGCAGAGAGTCTCCAGTGGTGAGGATGGCGCAGAGGGAGCACAGAGTCCCTTGTGGTGATGGTGGGAAGGAGAGAGTGAGCACAGGGCCCCCAGTGGCAGGGGGAGAGGGTGCTGGATCCTGGGGGTGGGGGGCAGTAGGGAGGGAAAGAGGAGTCAATCTCCATGGCAAGGGAGGGGTGAGGGCACAGGGCTGTGTCCCGAGGGAGGAGGCAGTGAGGGGGAACAGTCCCTGCAGCTGTACATCTCTATCAGTGTTATAGAGGACGAACAATTTACGGAGTTTACCCTCTTAAGCTTTACACAGGGTAAAATGGATTTATTTGGGGTTTGGACCCCACTTGAGAGATAGGTATCTGAGTGTTAAAGACAGGAATACTTCTGTAAGCCACTTTCAGTTAAGTCTGCAACTTTAGGGCACGTGGCTCAGACCTTGGGTCTGTGTTGGAGCAGTCTAGCATGTCTGGCTCAACAAAACGGGGTGCTGGAGTCTCAAGCTGGCAGGGAAAGCAGGGGCAGAAGTAGTCTTGGCACATCAGCTGGCAGTTCCCAAGGGGGTTTCAATGATCCAAGCCATCACAGTCCCCTTCAGCTACCACCAGCAGGCATCTCAACAGCTGACTAATGTTACACTAGGGACCAAAGTCCTTAAATCAGGAGGAGGCCCCCATTGTGCTAAGCACCATACAAACCATTAAGAAGGTCCAGTTCCTGTCTCCCAGATCTCAATCTAATCCTTATAATTCCATATGGCAGGCAGGCAAGTATTATTATTCCCATTTTACAGCAATGAGAACTGAGGTACACCATCTAAACACAGACTGGAACTTTAAAAACGTATGTACAAACTCTAAATAATAAACAAGACTCCATTTTTTCTCAACTTTAAAATGTGGAGTTTTCTTGGTGTTTGGTTTTATATAATCTCCTTTGAGAACTTCAACTCAATCACTGTAGTGTGTTTAAGAGCCTTTTGGAAAGTAAATAGCCTTTAAACAGAAGAGAAAGTGACTTGAAAATGTTAGTTTCACTCCCATTTAAAGTCAGTTTCTAGTCTATTATTATTTGTACTACCCTAACACCCCTAGAATCCCAGATAGGTGCTGTATAAACTCACAAGGCCTTGCCCTAGTAGGGTGTTTCCAAAAGTTAAATGATCGATTCCAATTTTGGGATTGGGAATATCTTGCTATATTATCTCCCCATTGTTCTAAATTTAAATATAAACTTAAATGTGGCTTTAATTGGTGTTTGTATGTATTTTTTCTTTCTTTATATAGGAATTAGATACAGGGCTCCTGTCAGCTAATTTCTAAGTTATTATCTGAGATCACGGTTAAAGTTGCCTTTCGACCCAGACCAAAATCTGAAATGGTGCTCCTAACATGGTATGTGCACCATATAGAGATATCCAAGATTCCACGATTATGGTACCATCTGATACAAGAAGCAATAACGGCAGCACTTAAACTATAGGAAATAACAGGCATCTCAGATATTCCTGTGAGGCTGTGATCTGCAAGTCTTTTCACAACCACCATTACAAATAAGTTTGGTTCCATGCCCATTCAGTGCTTTGAGCCTCTGCTGACTGCCCAAGTATATTCCAGTTAGTGCCAGTAGTGATAGTGTTTTTGTACTGAGGACATATTCCTCACCAGCACCTGGAATGAAATCAAGTAATTTACAGAGAAAATGAGTAAATACAGATGTTCTTTTACACCTCTTCATTCTTTGGATTGTGGAAGCCACCATAAAAGATAAATGGATTTTATTTCAATGTAAACGTTAAATATAGAATATAAATAAATAATTGGGTAAGAGTCAGGTTGGTTAAGAATCTGGCTGGGGACTGTTAGTCTTGACAAATTAAGTAAAACGTGGTAATAAAATTTGGATATGTATTTTCTCTTTGTGACATTTTATAATTAAATATGTTTAAATATGTGGCTATCCATATTCTACCTCTCAACAAAAGAAATCAGTGAGAACGTATCTGACCCTCTCACCAGATCCTACTTTCCATGTCCGTCTATAATCTTTAATACCCACCTATTATTCTGTGCCAGTTCTCCCTCTTGCTCCTTGTCTGACAGGTGTGGCAGGAACTTCTCTTGATCCATGTTTGACAGGTGTGGCAGGCACTTCTCCATTGACAACTTCAACACCATTAACAGACATCAAGCTTTTCCGCTCTTTGGATGTAGATTTGTGCTCTACTTTTGTGACTCTAAATCTGAAACAAGCAATACAAGAACCCACTTAGGATAGCTTGGTTGGTTTTTCCTCCAGAAATCAGCTAATCAATCTTCAACATCCCAATGAGGCAAGTATTATCCCAACTACATAGATGGAAAACAAGATATTTTAAAGGGGCTTTCCAAGAATACAGCAGGAGGGAAGTCTAAAGTTGGGAGTTCCTATCTCAGACTCTAGTGTTTGGACCATACCTACCTCTCTTGAAAAAAGAAAGAAGATCTCTAATTTTAAGAAAAGACTACACTATTGGTTGAGCAATCATGAATAGTCCAAAAGCCAAAAAAAACTGAAACTAGAGGGAAAACTGCATCTTCTGTATTTGATACTTACTGTAAAGAAAGTCAAGAGAAGGATGAGGATCTATCTGTAATTCTTGCTCTCTTTTTAGGCAATTGTGTTACTGGATCCACAGCTATGAAGGGATTAAAAAAATTTCACAGCACAAAATTCTAAAGTCACCTGGCTCTGAGGCAAAGTATAATTCATTAGTATCCTTGACTAGATTAAAAAGAAACATATTAACCATATTAGCCCACACTGAGGTGAAATTAACTTAATTTTGCTTCTTAAGCATCTTCCATTTCTATCCCCTCAAAGAAAGCGTAAACACTTGGAGACATACAACGTCACAGATATCAGGGTCCACATGCAATCCAAGCACTAAATTGCAAATACTCATGTCAACTTGCTATGCACATGAGCAGAAGGGAGGAAGAACCTGAGTCCAGGTCTTCTGCAGTTCCTATGATGGCGGAGGCATTCAGCCATAAAAAAGATCCGATTATGAGGAAAAATTGGAGCTTGTAGACTTCCCCACCTAAGAGTTAGCTCTATCAGGATGTCGGGGGGGGGGTGGAGGGAGGAATAATATGCACACGTGTGCTGGAACCCTGAAGCTCTAAAGACTCAGTATAGACCTGAATGTTATTGAAGTATGGGGACCCATCAAGAATTTCATGACAACAGCAGATTAGCGCAAGACGCAGGTCTTCAGGCCTCATTTTGTGCCTTCTGGGAGGTGGTACTTTAACCTCTAAACTGAGCAAGGAGACTGTGACTAGGATGGGAAGCCCGAGGAGTCGTGATGTGGCTAGGTGAAGAAAATGGGATGAGGAGCCAAAAGTGGACAAGAAATAGGACTTGGAAAAGGCCAGGCTGGAGGGGACAGAGCAGAAGGGGTCAAGTTGGGTGGTTGACAAGGGGGTGGGGGGGGGGCACAGAATGGGCAGACAGGTGTTATCACTAGAGAACATGACTTCCCCTCAGGGGCTTCATTTCAATCTAAGATTCCCAAATCTCATCATTCCTTTGGTGTCAGCAAATATCTGTGAAAGGCTCTGGTAAAGTGTCTCATTGCCCTCCACACAGAGGATGACAACAGTCACTTTGCTCAAATAGCAAAGTTCCATGTAACAGACACTGATGACGACCCAGGTGTGTCAATATGATGTCACATGATAGAATTTTATAAAAGTTTGCTTTTATAAAAACCAGCAGCATGCGAGCGCGCACACACACACACACACACACACACACACACACACACAGACACACTATAAAAGAACATGAAGGTTGTAAAGTCAAGCACTCAAAAGATAGGAAATGCCAGAATAAAGATTTCTGTGCAGCCTTAATTCAGCCCTCTAATGTGTATGTCTTGTGATACAATTTCTAATTACGCACTAGATCTTGCCTCCGTCATACCCATTCACAATGCTGCTGCAAAGATAATTTCCTCTCCCACTGCTTTGACCTCTTTGCATCCCATCTCCCCTCTCTATGAATCCCTCCATAAGCTCCCCTTTCTCTCTCCCAAGAAACATAAGCTACTTACTTTCACTTTCACAGTCTTTCATAGCCTATCCCCACCCTATCAATTCTCATTCACTACCAAGGTGTTCGATCACACTTCAATCAGCCCATTGACCACTTGTTAAATTTTCAAATAAACATCTTAGTGCATTTTCCCATGCTGTTCCTTCACACCTGGGAGGAGCTCCATATAAAATATCTGCAAAACTAGCTCATCCTCCTCCTTTAAACTCTCCTTTTCCACAGGACCTACAAAAGCCCTGACAATGGTTAGGTTCACGGTGTGCTGAGACCACTGCCTATCATGCTGACCAATGCTGTCTCATTGTTTCCTTGTACTTCCCCATCTATCATCTTTTGTCTTACACTAAGGACTTGTCTACACTTACATTTTATAGTGCGCCAATTTGCTGGCTAAGGGGCATGAAAAATCATCCCCGAGTGCAGCAAGTTTGAGCGCTTTAAAGCCTAGTGTGGACAGACTCCCATCACTCAGAGCCTTTCCCCTCATGGAGGCGGATTACCAGAAGCACTGGGAGAGCTCTCTCCCAGCACTCATGTGTGACCACGCTCACCACTTCAAAGTGCTCCCACAGCAGCACTTTGAAGTTTAAGGCTACGTCCACACTGCAAGTGTTACACAGCTCACCAACAAAGGTGTAGCTACAGTGCTGTAGCATATATGCTCACTACAGTGACAGAAGGGGGTTTTCCATCACTCGATGGGTGACAGCTGGCTTGACAGAAGAATTCTTCCATCTTGCATCTACAGAGGGGTTAGATCAACCTAACATCACCACACAGGGAATGAAAATGTTGATTGCCCAGAGCAATGTAGTTAGAATGCCCTAAGTTTTAGGTGTAGACCAGGCCTTAGACTGCAAATTCCTTGGGGCGGGGGCTGTCTTTTTATACTGCATTTGTACAGCATCTAGCATAATGGGGTCCTGGTCCATCACTAAGGCTCCAGACACTAATGGTAATACAAATTAATAATTAAAATTCTTCAGCTTGCAGTATACTTATCCGAATCCCAATTTAAAAAATTTGATCAAAAAGAGAACTAGTGAACTGACAAGTTTGGATTTACAGGTCAGACATCTGATGTCTAGTGAAACAACACAATGCCTCGAAAGTTAATTACAGTCTTGCAATTCAGAAAAATCCACGTGCTGGGTTGTGGCAAGAGTCATTACAGAAATAGGTGATAGCACAATATAACTAATCTAACAGTGAGAGTCAGACGAGATAACGTAAATAAAGCATGAAAAAAAAAAACAGAAGAGAGTCTTACCTTCCCACAGAAAGTACTGTAACTTCTCCTTGGCGGCTTTTTCTTGGTTCTTTAGATTTGTTGGTTGGCTTTAAAAGGTGCCATCTTTTGTGACTACAGCGACTACAAACACCCTTCTCTACTACTCCCCCAACTGTATGCAAGTGATGGCCACGACAGTTATGTTTTGATGGAGTATCACCTGGTGACAAAGGAGTGCCTGGACTTGTAGGACTGCCTGGAGTGGTAGGAGACACAGGGCTATTTTTAAAAACAAAACAACAAAAAATTAACTATGTTTAACTTTAATTGCATATAATTGTTCTTCTTAGAAATAGGGTTTCTTTAAATAAACCATCCCACTTTATTCTCTGATCACATACCCTAGGGTTGTATTCAGCTAGTGTTAAATTTAGGTTGTTTTTTCCCCCCACAGAAGGTAGTTTTAGCTGACAAAGATACTTTTCCACAGCAGACTAATGTCAATGATTTATTCCAGCCTTCCCCCCACCCTCCTTTTACTAGAGAAGACCAGCAGACACCCCGCTCCAGCAAAAAAGGCAGTTTTGCAAATTCACACACACACACATCTTCATTTTCTCTTGTGAAAAGTCAAAGAGAAGCCAAAACCATTTAGTTGTTCAAATTTTAAGTCAATCACATACTCCTGCATCATCAGCAAAGATTATTTTGAAATTGGCCCATATTTGAAAATGGACTTCTCTCAAGATTGTAAAGATATTTTCCTCAAAAAATTGCTCCAAGTAAAATAGGAGGTAAAATGAAGGAGAAGGAACAAAGTGTGTAAATAATGCATACAGAGGGCTGATTTACACACAGGCTTTGTACTACTATAATTATATTTGGTTAGAAAATGGTATAATTAAAAGTGGAACAACCCTCTCCTGCATGGATGCAGCTGTACCAACCTAAACGTGTTTATATTGGTGCTGATATAGTTAAATATGTTTTATCAGTACAGGCACCAGCACCTTTAGAGACTGGTACAACTGCATTCACACTAAGGGTATGTCTACACTGGCGAGTTTCTGCACAATAAGTTATACCACTTTTATTAAAGTGCTGGAATTAAACCGCTGTTGCGTATTCACACTGCGCTCCTTGTGACGATGGAGCGCATCCATATTAGCAGCTCTTGCAATGGCAAAGAGAGCAGTCAGTGCATTGTGGTAGTTATTCCATTGTGCAACTGGCAGCAGGGTGCTTTGGGAGGGGTTTGCAATGCCTCAGGGGGCAGACACAGCATCACATGATGCAGGTTTCCCAATCCTACTGTTCCATGGGCATCCTACTACATTGCCAGCTGCTTTTCAACTGAAAGGGGGGGGGCAGAGGGTGTCACAGGAAGAGTGTGTGTGTATAGAAGTGGGGAGAGACAGTGTTTTGGGGTACAGAGTGTGTCAGCATGCTGTCTTGTAAGTTGGGACAGCGGCAGGAAGCAACCAGGACTGGGGGGGGGGGGGGAACCCCAACATCAGCCTCTGCCTCCCTCCCTGGGCTCTGCACAGCAATCGCTCTCTCTCACACACACACACACACACACACACACACACACACACACACACACCTACCTCTCAGCCTCTGCCTCCCTCCCTGGGCTCTGCACAGCAATCGCTCTCTCTCTCTCTCTCTCTCAAACACACACACACACCTCTCTGTGCTCAACAGCACAAGCATTCCACATTAATGGCTTGCTGTGTGTCCCGGAGCAGATCAGCACAGCATGCAAGGGCTGTCAGAAATGGAGCTTTAAAAGGGGAGGGATGCATGTCTCCAGGGCAGCCAAGTTCAAAACAATGAGTAGAGCAGCCACTTGAGGGATTATGGGACACTTCCAGAGGCCAAATGATTGCTTTCTGCGCTGCAATGTGTTTACACTGCCAATACAGCACAGGACCCTCTGCGCTGTAAGGCTTATGACTCTTGTCGAGGTGGTTTTTTGGCAACGCTGCAACTGAGGAGTTTTGTGCATGAAGTGACTTGGCAGTGTGTACACGTCAGTAGTTACACCACAGAAAGCTGCTTTACTGCACAGAAACTTGCCAGTGTAGACAAGGCTTAAGGAGGGTTCTTCCACTTTAACTATCTCATTTTCTAAAACATATATAGTTGTATCAGTAAATAAAACTGCGTATACCACCTCAAAGTATATGCACATTTACAACAGAACAAATATTCTAAGAAAAAAGAAAGATGTGCATTTTTTGAAGTCAAGTTTTGTACAAATCAAGCCTCTAGAAAGCTACTCTCTGTTCCCCTCTGATCTTTCAGATCAGCCTCTAGAAATCTGGGTTAGTCCTCTAGCTCAGAGATCAGCAACCTTTCAGCAGTGGTGTGCCGAGTCTTAATGTATTCACTCCAATTTAAGGTGTCGCATGCCAGTAATACATTAACGTTTTTAGAATATCTCTTTCTATAAGTCTATAATATATAACTAAATTATTGTTGTATGTAAAGTAAATAAAGTTTTTTAAATGTTTAAGAAACTTCATTTAAAATTAAATTAAAATGCAGAGCCCCCTGGACTGGCGGTCAGGACCTGGGAAGTGTGAGTGCCACTGAAAATCAGCTTGTGTGCCGCCTTTGGCATGCGTGCCATAGGTTGCCTACCCCTGCTCTAGCTGTTAAGTGTTGGTTTAGGCCCTAGCCTTGTTTTAAAGAATTAAACAAGTGTGCAAAGGCACTATGAGTTGCTGTCAATTTTCAATCCTCAGTATGATAGATTTCTGCTGTAAATCTCAATGCATACACACAGAATTGAAAGTTCCTCAGAAAAGTTTCTCTCAGAAGAAAGAAAGGAAATCTTAGTGACTCAGAAAAATAAGACAAATGAAATCAAAATATTTTCTTTTCAATCAAAAGCAAGAAGGAACAAAAGAATAGAAAAAGCTTGATTAGCAAATAAAGTAATTTGTGGCAATCCGTACTTTTTCTAATAAGAGATACAGATTGCTGCTTTTACATAAAAACAAAGTAAGAGTCCTGTGGCACCTTATAGACTAACAGACGTCTGTTAGTCTATAAGGTGCCACAGGACTCTTTGCTGCTTTTACAGATCCAGACTAACACGGCTACCCCTCTGATACTTTGTTTTTATAAAATCAAATGTACATTTCTAGTTTTGATAAAAATGGATACTACATAAACTTACAGGAGTAGTGTTACAAGAATGTATGCATTTTTTTATTTTTTTTTTAAAAAGTAACTGCATCTTTGAAGTAGTATCCCTGTGATTAAGCTCCCAAATGACTGCTATTGAACGTTATTCAATCTAAACCTAGAGTGAACAAACTTTCAGTTATCAAAATAGCATTTAAAGGATTCAAATTTCACTGAGATTTCAGTTTTAATTAACATAGAATCATTGGCAGGGTACATCTTGACATGCAGAGAAAATATACACAGTTAAAATAGGAAGCCTTACCTTTCAGGATCACACACACTGTTATCTGCCACCATGGCCTTTAACATATCAGCATTTGCTGCAAAAAGCATAAACAGACATTGTTATAAGAAATGTGTTGCTATGTCCTTGTATAATCAAAAAAGATAGTAAAAAGTAAGCAAGCTGAAGATTCTAATTTTGACCCAGAACCCACTTAGCTAAAGTGCATTAACAGCAATCTCACAGCTCAACTGAAGAGTTCTGAATTTAGTTCCATCTAGACTAGAGAAGTCTGCATTATGGAATCTCCAAAACGCAAGATGCCAAAGGCATCAAGGTCCTTTCCAGTCCTACAATTCTATGAAATGCCCAATTACTGAAATTTATGGACGTTTATATTGAGAAGGTAAAGTTACTCTTGCTATAGAACACATATCTCAGTCCCAATGCAAAGCACATATATTACTGTCTATGTTATGAGAATGCTTGCCATTAATAACATGCACACAATCTATCAGTACTGATCACTCTGCCTAAAAAGCACTTCCAGGCCACAAGTCAAAGATTAGTAGAGTTAATGAATATTTAATTATTTGGATGGATTTCAAATGAATCATTTCAGCCACTACTAAAATAATGCTGCCTTTTGGTAAAATAAGCAGCTGTGTAACAGTACAGACTAGTACTACACAACCTCAAGTAAACTACTAAGAATTATAGGCAGATGACACATTCAAAGCAACATATTGAGGGCCAGCAACTCCCAACCTGCACAAAAAAAATATTCCAATTATAAACAAGTTAATTCTGAACTGCCACCACATTCTCTCTTCAGGGTATTTATGAATGTACAGAAAGGCCTTAAACTGTGAAAAAGCCCAAGTTTCCGGAGGAAAATCTGGTCCCATTCCCTTACCTTCCAGGACATCCATATAGATACTAGCCTTTGTGTTGCTTTTGGCATTTTCCTAGAGCTGTACTGCTACCGGATCACTAGTTCAGCTATGCACTGCAGGTTGGATGCCACAAAGGAGAAGTTAATGGTCTAAGGGGCAGTCTTAACATGTACATAAATTTACACTGGGAGAAACTACTAGAAGAGCAGTTCAATACAGAGCAGCTACTCCCTGATTAAGATCCCATAACTCTCTAAAAACCCATGTAAATCCAACTGTTTTATGTTGAAAAGAGCAGATTCCATCAATGTTACCGAGAAGAATGCTACACAGGCACCACTCATGTCTGCATAGCTGCTCAGAAGCATTCTCTTCCCTTCCAAACATTTCTTTCTTTTTCCACTGTTTAGATACAACCATCACAAAGTAAACAGCAGTGTTGCTGTCCTGTTTTCCCTACTTCACTGAAAACCTTTGCCTCACTCACACATGTGCAGTAATTGGAACTTGCCCCTCCATTTCAAGCCATTCAATGTGATGGTAGTATTGAAATGCTCCCATATAGGCTTTGACGTTACCATTAAGCAAACAAGCTAGTTCTTTTATCTTCTCCTTTTAAAAATAAGAAAATTCAGCCTCTTGCAAAGACTGAAAAGTTAAAAAAAAAATAGAAATGACAGGAAAAGCAAGTTTGCAGTTTTGCAGTTGTGTTGGTTCCAGGATATTAGACAAGATGGGTGAGATAATATCTTTTATCAGACCAACTTCTGTTGGTGAAAGAGACAAGTTAAAGTTCTGACATGAACCAACCTTCCAAAAGAAAAAAAATTAACTTTAGATAAGATATGGAAATTCTCATTCTAAAAAGCAATTTCAGAATGTTAAGTGTGTGCAAACAAGAACATAAGAATGGCCATACTGGGTCAGACCAAAGGTCCATCGAGCCCAGTATCTGTCTACCGACAGTGGCCAAAGCCAGGTGCCCCAGAGGGAGCAAACCTAAGAGGCAATGATCAAGTGATCTCTCTCCTGCCATCCATCTCCACCCTCTGACAAACAGAGGTGAGGGACACCATTCCTTATCTATCCCGGCTAATAGCTGTTAATGGACTTAACCTCCATGAATTTATCTAGTTCTCTTTTAAACGCTGTTATAGTCCTAGCCTTCACAACCTCCTCAGGCAAGGAGTTCCACAGGCTGACTGTGTGTTGTGTGAAGAAGAGCTTCCTTTTATTTGTTTTAAACCTGCTGCCCATTAATTTCATTTGATGGCCCCTAGTTCTTATATTATGGGAACAAGTAAATAACTTTTCCTTATTCACTTTCACCACTCATGATTTTATATACCTCTATCATATCTTCCCTTAGTCTCCTCTTTTCCAAGCTGAAGAGTCCTAGCCTCTTTAATCTCTCCTCATATGGGACCCGTTCCAAACCCCTAATCATTTTAGTTGCCCTTTTCTGAACATTTTCTAATGCCAGTGTATCTTTTTTGAGACGAGGAGACCACACCTGTACGCAGTATTCAAGATGTGGGCATACCGTGGAGTTATATAAGGGCAACAAGATACTCTCCATCTTATTCTCTATCCCTTTTTTAATGATTCCCAAGACACTATAGAGTGTATTGGAATGAAGCAAGCCTATAATATACTATGGAAACACTTCAAAAAAGCTACATAGTATCAAACTGCATCAGAGGGATTCACATCTTTAATGGAGAACACTGATTTTAAACTGTACCTTCATTTTTCATAATGATGTTGACAATTCGCCCCACAGTATCGTTATTGTCATTTACACTTTCATTCATTTCTATGGGGAAAAACAACAATATATAATCAGTATTACTGCCTCCTAGAAATTATTTTTCCTACGGTAAAGAAAGGAAAACTTCTCATGGAATAAAAAATTTTTATATATATATATATATATATATATATATATATATATATATATATATATATATATATATATATATATATATATATATATATATATATATATATATATATATATATATATATATATATATATATATATATATATATATAAATAAAATAAGTATTAAATCGCTGCCATATTAAAACAAAACACTTTTTATTGATTTTAGTAACAATCCTGAAGACAGTCCTGTAGCCCTTATTCAGGCAAGATTCTCTCACTAAAGACATCAGGGCTGAGTTCTTAAGTTCCATATTTTATGTATTTTCCAATTTCTATCATCACTTTCATCCTCCTCCTCACCTCAATTTTAAGAGAGCAGAAGGAATATAAGTCTCAGCAGAAAATGGGTATGGAGATTAAACTACCACATTTGGAATGCTTCACATTTGACTAATAGATAAGAAATGGGTTGTTACAGGGAAGTTTGCACTGCTATACTGTTAACCACAACAGACTTCAGTATCTAAGACTGTAAAATCAGCACCTTTCACTACAGGAGTCAAGTACTGCCAGCGCCAAGCATTCAAATATCACGAGCCAGACCCTCCCAAAATCATGAGATTATCTTAAAAATTGAAAGATTTTATAAAAATACGAAATTTTAGATTTTGTTTGCCTTCTAGTGTTTGAACCTTTAGGATTTGCATTTTTAAGCTTTTCCATACAACATAGGGATAGAAACTTTTTTTAAAATGAAAGCCAAGATTTTCATTTAACAGCATGACTCCAGGAGCCAGGGCTTTAAGAAAAGGCACTAAATATAATGAATATATAAATATACTTGTGTACAAAATCTCTGAATTGAGAATTCTTGGGGGTGAGTCTCACAAAAAGCCTTCTCAAAGTAGTATAAGGGGTGAAAATTGACCCTGTGACTGGATAATGAATACACCACTGCCTTTCACTCTCTTATAGGGCTGTCAACTTTCTTATCCCTGAAAATAAACCCCCATCCCTTCCCTGGGGTCCCACCCCCTGCCCTGCCTCTTCCTCCGAGGCTCCGCCCACCACCCACCTGTCCCCCTCCCACACTCTCTCCCCACCCTTGTCTCTGTCACTCGCCCCCTCAGCCCCTGGGACTCACCTGCCACCTGCAGAGCTGGGCCTGCAGGAGCTGGCACAGAGCCTGCCCATCTGTCCAACTGGGGCACGGCAGGGGTCAGTCCCCAGACCGAGGGGCTGGGGCGGGGAATTCGGGGCACAGCAGGGTCTGTCCCTAGAGCAAGGGACTGGGGCAGAGGGGGAATTGGTCCCCAGAGCGAGGAGCTGGAAAATCGGGACACAACGGGGCAGGAGGGCAGACAGGTTACACACACACACCCCTGGATGGCACTAGTACCTACTTCGGAGCCCAGTCCAGCCAGCTAGTTCTCTCTGTTAGGCTGGTGGGGCAGGGAGAGCAGCAGCTGCTAAGCAGAGGCGCTCCTTCAGACTCCAGCGGCAGCGGCTGCTTTTTCTGCCCCCTCCCTCCCCCCCACGGTGGCAGAGGCCACTGACGGGAGGCTGCCAGTTTCCCTTTTCAACTGGACATTCAGGTTGAAAACTGGACACTTGGCAACCCTATGTAGCAACAAAAATAGAGAGAGTCACTTTCCTATTCTAATAAAATTAAAATATTGAATAAGGAAGAAAGCATTATCCCTAAAGCTACTTGTTCTCTTTGCTTCACTGAGGAGCTCCTGCCTGTCTCCTCAATAGAACTCACCCTACCATTCCTATCTGACTTCCAGCTACAAAGTTAAAGAAAAATACCCAAGGCTCTCACAGGACCTCCCAATACGGACAGCAATGGGAACAACCTACCAGGCCTAAGCTTCTCTCCTCTGCTCCCAAGTCAAAAAAGTAACTTCAGTACCACATGCTACTGAATTCATGGAGCTACTAACATACACTCCAAGTACTTTTTGACAAGTAAGGGGACAAGAACAAGAGTACAAAAGAACAAAAAAGTTAGAGAGGAAAAAAGGAAAAAGGTGAGGGGGAAAAAAATGATAGCAGCAAATGTGCTAAGAATACCAAAGAATACAGCCAGAGCACACCAATGTTCCAATCCATCACAACAGGGAAGAAGAGAGAGGGTGAAAACCATAGTACTAGAGTATTAAATTTACTCAAATAAAATTAAAAGTATCTGCACTGTTAAACACACACCAAAAAGCTATGCTTTAATAAATGCTGGTTTATGGATATCTATCTTTAAAAGAGTTATGCACAGCACACTACTGCTGCTGACAGCAAATGAAATACAAAGAAGTGGTTAGCTACTCAGATCTCAGTTTATAGTCACAAAGGCTATAAAGTATTTTGTATGCAGTGTTGTTGTAGCGTGTTGGTCCCAGGATATTAGAGACACAAGGTGGATGAGGTAATACAATGTCTGTTGGTAAGAGAGACTCTAAGAGACCATGTCTCTCTCACCAACAGATATTAATCCAATAGAAGATGTTACTTCACCCACCTTGTCTCCATGAAGTAGTTTGTACACTCTGAAACTTCAAAACAAGATTTCAAAAGTATATTTTAGAGGACTGGCATTGGGAATTGGTAGAATTTCCCAATGGAGGTCACTTGGTTAGGTTGGGAATGGCCAAAAGTAATTACCATTTGATTGTCTGTTAAATCAATGTTCTTAAACTATTTAATAGAGGATATATATTATAAGGAGGTGGGGGGGGGGAAAGAGTCCAGCTATGGATCATTCCAGATTAGTAACATACTGCATACAAATTAACAAAAAGACATTGACATTACTTACCTATCTTTTCACGAAGTTTTTCCTCTTCAATTTCTTGCTCGGCCTCTGTTGTACACCGATACCCTTTTTTCTGAAGCATGTGACAGATGAGGATCCCCAAAAGGCCCATGATGAAAAAGACAGGAACCAACCCATAAGCAAGATATTCTGGATGCACACCACTTCCTGTGTGATCACCGACAGCGCGAGTCGTAGTACTTTCTAAACCATGGCTTGCCAAAATATTAGGAAAATCTTGATTTCCTATGTAAAATAAAACACATGGTTATGAAGCACAGTTGTAGATAATACTTTGCACTTTCAAGTAGCTCTGACTTTAGGCTCTCAAAGGATTGGGTGAATTATGAGCCTGATCCTAAGACCACTGAAGTCAATAGGAGTCTTTACACTGATAGATCCAGGTCCATTGGTGAATTAAGCCACAAACCCCTTTAACAAGTAGGTATTCTGTTTTACAGATGGCGAAACGAGCACAAAAGGTGAAGCAACTTGCTTAAGGACACAGCAGTTCAGTGGCAGAGCTGGGAACAGAAGTCAAGGGTCTAGCCCCGCTGGCCCCAGCTCTACCCACTAGGCAACATTCCATCCACAAACATTTATTATATTTCAAAATAAGGAGGGAAAAATGTCAAACTTTCTTTTTATAGTTAAATCAAAGTTCACATCAACACAGATCCTTACAGATATCATGAATTTCATTTTGTTTAGCTCAGACACAGAATTTAAGACAGAAAATCACTAGTGCTGAAATCCCACCTATGCACCTAGTAACAATGAGAAACTGACTAGGGCTATCACCATAAAGATGGCCCATTTTACAATACTTTCTGTACTATCTGAAAGGGGAAGTGTATGTACTGTCACAGATCATTACAATAGTTCATTGAATCGGAAGTATACCTGCATCTCTGCAGCTATTACGCTGCATTAGAGTACTGTCTATTGTTATGATTATGCCTCTGAACCTGCTGTTTAAGCCATGCTCAGATGCACCCCCAAACTCACCACCTCACCACTCAAGAAGTTTATCTCCAACGCAAACAGACTTCCATAATGCTGCTCAATGTTACCAGTGGCTAAATATTATCCATTACTCATCCTTATCTGTGACAAAATGGAAAAAAAGAACATCAGTGGAATGAAAAGTGGAAATGGATCTGATGTAAAATGAAAAGCAGTTCACATCTAATCTAAAATACTTAATAGATTCTACTGGAGGCCATTAACTTTAATGAATATGTAATTGTTTATATGTCTCCCTATCACTCATCATTTGGTCCTACCACACTGAAAGTTTATTCCTCCCACTCCCCATCCCCCTGTGGATAAATATTATCCACACCTACATCTCAGAAGCATTAAATAACCCCATTACCTCCCCTTGGCTCGAGTATAACCTGACACTACTTTAAAAATAGGACCCTTGCAGATCTTATCTTCCATAAAAAAATTGAGATACTGGAAAGATCCATTGAGTGGAAACTGGATTTGGCACCAAAAATGACAACTTTCAGCTTTCGCTGGGGGTGCTCCACCTCCCATCCATCCCTTCCCCCATGTCTCCACCCTCATCCTGCCTCTTCCTGCCCCCGCACTGCCCCATCACCCCTGAACACACCCTGCCCTCACTCCACCTCTTCCTGCTCCTGCTCCTCCCCTCCCCCTAGCGCCTCCCTCCCACCGTTGAACAGCTGATCAGCAGCAGGTGAGAGGTGTAGGGCATGGAAGGGGAGGAGCTGATGTGAGAGGCCCACCAAACAGCTGATCAGCAGAGCACATCAAACAACTGATTGGGGGTGGCTACTGAGCACCCACTCTTTTTTTTCCATGGGTGCTCTAGCCCCAGAGCACACACAGAGTCGGCACCTACGTTTAGCACAGACCCTTGTAATGGGAAAAATATATATCACCAAATTTAGGAGAGGCCACTTGTTCTTCCCATACTGGGGTGATATAAGACATATAAAGAGGCTTTTACAGTAGAAGTAACTTATTTTACTTTGTCTCCTCAATTTTCACCTCATACAGATCAAGAAGGTGAAAATTATCCTGTTTAACTGTACTTCAATACGATTTCTTAAAGGTTAGCTTTCACTTCCTCCCCATAATATTGGCACACAGTTTGGACCAACCTGTAACTTTAAATGCTTCTCACTGAAAAAAGTTTACATCCATTATTTGCTTATACCAAGTGAAGATTTTATGTACAGACTTTGTCTAATCTGCTCTCTGTACCTTATGGAATACAAAATGTGCTAAATGGTTTAGGAAATCAGGGTGTCATACACGCACAGCGGCTGTTAAAGTGAAAGCAATTAGACACCTTTAATGATTTGCTACTTAAAATAATATGCACACCCCTAAACTCCATTACAATTTGTTGATTTCTAAAAAGATTCTAGAATATAAAATCTTCTAAATCTGAAGTAAAAAAGCATAGTTTGTGCCAAGAACTTGTACATTATAACAGAAGTGAAAGAGGTATTCTATACTGACATTTAAACTCTCACAAAAATGTCACTAGTCAGCTGAATAAAAAAGGTTTACTGGTATGAATGTAGAGGCAGATTGGCCCTTCTGGAACAGGAAATACATGCAAATGTTTTAAAGACAGCAGTCAATGTTTCACATGGCTCATTTTGATTGAGACCAATTTTGGTTTTATCTGTGCAATACTATTCGAGTACTCTAAATTTAGACCAGCTTGTAGGTCTGCCTTATCTAAAGATATTAAATATTGCAGAGAATGTGGGAATTCTTTCCTTTCTTCGATCATCCCTCTTTTCTCCTTGTCCCATCCCACCAAATAATTTTGAAGTCTGCAACGAAAGTAACATGGCTAAATTAAGAAGACCCACCAACAGCCAGTAGAAAAGTAAGGAAGGTGTGAGAACATCTGGGCAAGTGGATTCTCCTACCTAAAACAGCCTAAAACAAGAGCACTCTCAAAATACCTGAGAGCCACTTATGGACTTTTTGCGGACACAGACTAACACAGCTGCTACTCTGAAACCTATGGAATAGGCATGATGAAGGCAGCCTCTCTGCTATAGCAGTTAAGTCTACAGTTACCTGTGCCAACCTTGCTAGCTTCCTATGTACTGCTCAGATGCTTGGCTTCTATCCCATTCACTCATTTCCTCCATTTGTTCCCCCCACCCTCACACACATCTCATTTCCCTTGAATTTTGCAATATTCCTGGATCTATGGTACTGTGACATCAGCAACAGTTGAGGTGGAAAAAGGAAATGCTGCAGCTCAGCCTTCAGAAGTGTCATGACATTTTTTAAACCTAATTCTGGATGTAAATAAGTTTGATAGAGAGAGGGAGCCCGTAAGAAAAAAGAAACCTTTGCAGTTTAGGTTTAAATATTTTGTATGTATGGACTCAAATAGCAATATAGCTTGGAATGGGACAAATATTTAAATTCGTATTCCAAATGTATTTAAAAATTTAAAAGGTATACTCTATACTATAAGGTATGTTAAAGATACATTGTTATTGCAGTAACTAAAAGCAAGTGTTTGAACAAATGGCTTGAAAAAAAGAAGGGTATGCACGTCTATTAAGAATTGTATGAAGTTTTTGCAAAAAGTGAAAGATGTCTAGCAACTTTTTTCTCTGCAGAAAGAAGAGCTCCCACCATTTGTGCAATTTAGATAATGTAATAAGAAAGCTACATTTAAGTAAATGTAACTTAGATTTGAAATACATGAACCAGGTCTTCACTATTCCCTCTTTGTCAGAGGTCTTTAACAAGAATGTTGAAGGATCTGAATAGTGATGTTACATAACAAGCTGGAACTGCAGCTTCCCACAAAAGTGAGCAGGGAAATTCTGATAGAAAGAAGGTGGTGTCCACTAAGGACTTGTCTAGAAAACTAGAAAAAGTTTTACCCACTGTGGTAGACCCAGGCCAGTTGGGTATAGCACAAGGCAGATATACTGGCCACTGGGTTAACAGTTTTCTGTTCCCTGACTGACCAGAGCAGGGGCTGCTCTAGGCTAATGAGAACACCTGACTAATTAACCTGCAAAGAGTCAGGTGGGGCCATTCAGTTAATGTGACCACCTGACTCTAATTAAGGCCCTGCTGATACTATAAAAAGGGCTCACTCCAGTCAGACAGGAAAGAGCCGGGGTGAGGAAGTGCGACTGAAGGGCTGGTTACTGAAGACACCCTCAGACCATAGTTAAAGGAGCCTTAAGGTAAGGGTGAATAAGGGAGAAGCAGGAGAGCTGTGGGGAAGTGGCCCAGGGAAATGTAGCAACTCTGGCAGTGAAAGGTTGGCTGCCAACAACTGCTACCGTTAGGGTCCTTGGGCCGGAACCCGGAGTAGAGGGCGGGCCCGGGTTCCCTCCAACTCACCACTACAAGAACATCTCCTGCAAGGGGAAGTCAGGCCCCTGTCAGGACAGGAGGCTGAACAGAGACTGTGGGAGTTCTCTCATCAACCCCTTGCAGGCCTATGATGAAAAGGGCTCAGTAGACTGTAACCCTGGCCCTAGAGAGGGAAGGGCTATGTGGAGGGTCACAGTGAGCCACTGAGGCTAGCATAGAAGCGCAGAACCCAGGGGAGCAAGGTCAGACCTCTGCCACACCACAGAAGTTCTAATAGAATACTGCTACTGACATAGCTATTTCAACAGAGAGAGTGAACATTTGGCTACCTTTTTGCAGTTTTCACCTTAGCACCAGAAGCCACACAGATCAGTGGAACTTCTCTTGCCCATTTTAAGGACAGGGTAAGGAATTTTTTCACATTTGCAAGAACTACACTGTCGAGACAGAGGGGATACTGAGGATGAGCGGAAGATAGCAAAAAAGCTAACCAGATACTGTAGGTATTCACTGACAAACTGTACACAGTGTAACAGTGTTTTGGGGGCCTGTACTACACACATTGAGTGGTAGGACTGGATCATGATGCAAATCTGGGATGATCAGCAATAGCTCCAGAACTTTTGTATGTGGAAGGCCACATTCCTGGTGTTGTATGCCACACTCATCCCAGCACTAAAGTGCATAGACACCAAGACAAGAGCTGCTCCGACAGTAGAGAAATGGGTGGTAATTGTTCTCTGGAAGCTTGCAACCCCAGTTGCTATTGGTGGGTGAACGATCAACCGAGCATTGGATGTCTACAGTACAGGCAGCTGTCATACAGTTCTGTAAGACAAACAAACATCTCCTACTTCACAGGCTTGTTGGTGAATGTGTCCACAAAACAATAGAAGATTTGATGAGATAGGATGTCCTCAATCAGGGTAGGGCAATAGATAGGATGCTTTTCCCATTTCTGACCCCCACCCCAAACTGCTTCTGAGGACAAACACAAAAGGGAGCTTCATGCTTATGTAAGCATTGATGGATCACCATAGAAACACAGGCCTGGACATAGGCATGTGCCCAGGGTGTGCTGGATGTGCCCAGGCACACCCTAATGCAGGGATGGGCAAAGTACGGCCTGGGTCTGGCTCCTCAGGGCTTTGGATCCGGCCCGCGGGACTTGCCATGTGGTGCCGCAGGCCCCCGCACCTCTCTCAGAAGCAGCCGACACCACATCCCTGGGGCTTGGGGAGGGCAGAGGGCTCCATGTGTTGCTCCAGGCACCGCCCTTTGCTCCAGTCACCACCCCCCACAGCTCCCATTGGCCGGAAACAGGGAACTGCAGCCAATGGGAGCTTTAGGGGAGGAACCTGAAAGTGTGGCAAGGGTGTCATAAACAGATAGCTAAGGGTTAATGTCTCTTTCGCCTGAAGCACCTGACCAGAGGACCAATCAGGAAACCGGATTTTTTCAACTCTGGGTGGAGGGAAGTTTGTGTCTGAGTCTTTGTCTGTCTGCCTGCTTTCTCTGAGCTTTGAAGAAGTAGTTTCTGTTTTCTAATCTTCTGTTTCTAAGTGTATGGACAAAGAGATCAGATAGTAAGTTATATGGTTTCTTTTCTTTGGTATTTGCATGAATATAAGTGCTGGAGTGCTTTGATTTGTATTCTTTTTGAATAAGGCTGTTTATTCAATATTCTTTTAAGCAATTGACCCTGTACTTTGTCACCTTAATACAGAGAGACCATTTGTATGTATTTTTTCTCTCTTTTTTATATAAAGCTTTCTTTTAAGACCTGTTGGAGTTTTCTTTTCCGGGAAATTTCAGGGAAATTGAGTCAGTACTCACCAGGGAATTGGTGGGAGGAAGAAATCAGGGGGAGATCTGTGTGTGTTGGATTTGCTAGCCTGATTTTGCATTTCCTCTGGGTGAAGAGGAAAGTGCTTTTGTTTCCAGGACTGGGAACGGAGAGGGGGAGTCACTCTGTTTGGATTCACAGAGCTTGTGTCTGTGTATCTCTCCAGGAGCACCTGGAGGGGGGAAGGGAAAAAGGATTATTTCCCTTTGTTGTGAGACTCAAGGGATTTGGGTCTTGGGGTCCCCAGGGAAGGTTTTTCAGGGGGACCAGAGTGCCCCAAAACACTCTAATTTTTTGGGTGGTGAAAGCAAGTACCAGGTCCAAGCTGGTAACTAAGCTTGGAGGTTTTCATGCTAACCCCCATATTTTGGACGCTAAGGTCCAAATCTGGGACTAAGGTTATGATAAAGGGAAGCGTGCAGAGGCCTGTGGCCCCCCTTCCCACAGGAGCCACGCAGGGACATGGTGTGGTGAGGTGAGGTGAGAGGCATGGCGTGGGGCCAGGGCAGGCAGCGTGCCGCTACCACCCCGAGCCGCTTTAGGTAAGCGGCGCCGGGCTGGAGCATGAACCCCTCCTGCACCCTGCCCCCCAACTCCCTGCCCTGAGCCCCCTGCCTGCATCCCGTACACCTCCTGCACCCCAACTCCCTTTCCTGAGCCCCCTCATATGCTCTGCACCTCTCCTCTGCCCCAATCCCTTGCCCTGAGCCCAATCCTGCACACCGCACCCCCTCCCACGTCACATTCCCTCCCACACCCCAACCTCCTGCCCTGCATACAATTTCCCCACTCTGATGTGGCCTTCAGCCCAAAATGTTTGCCCACCCCATCCCCTTATCAGCAGGTAAGTATGCCCAGTGGTCTGTGATGGGATGTTAGATGGATTGGGATCTGAGTTACTACAAAGAGTTCTTTCCTGGGTGCTGGCTGGTGAGTCTTACCCACATGCTCAGGGTATTTGGGGTTGGGAAGGAATTTTCCTCTAAGCAGATTGGCAGAGGCCCTGGAGGTTTTTTGCCTTCCTCTGCAGCATGGGGCACAGGTCGCTTGCTGGAGGATTCTCTGCAGCTTGAGGTCTTCAAACCACAATTTGAGGACTTCAGTAACTCAGACATAGGTAAGGGGTTTGTTATAGAAGTGGATGGGTGAGATTCTGTGGCCTGCATTGTGCAGGAGATCAGACTAGATGATCATAATGGTCCCTTCTGACCTTAAAGTCTAATATCTCAAACATGTGGTTTTGCGTTTTAATTTAATCGCATGATGCACTCTTTTAGTTTTAAAATATGGATTGTTGTATTATGCAATAAGCGCCAAATTGCATAATACAGATGTTGCAGAAATGTATAGAAAGCCCACATTCGCTCGCAGCATGCATCCCCACTACTGCGGCGCCGCATTACATTGGTCCTCCTCTTCCCCTCTGACTACTATTCTAGAAAATTCTTTGACCTATATAAGCGGCCACATCAGGCATGCCCAGTGCAGTGTCTACAGTGTTTGTAATCTTTGTCACGTGTACTCTACTGAAATAGCATAAGAAGCCCCTGGCTTTGTTTTCATTCAATCATATGATACTCCCTTTTAATTTTATAATATACAGTTCGTTGTTAAGATAAGAAAAGGAGCAGAAAAACTGAATTATAATGAATGTGCTGTTAGTAGTGCAAATACCTCTAACTGCTCGGTTAAGAACTTACATGAAGATAATCCGCCGCCAGTTCCAGTGCTTGCAATAAACTGAGTAATGACCAACAGAAACAGACTGTCTCTTAGTTCAGGTCAGCGTAGTTCCTATTCAAAGCCATCAAACATTCCATCTGATGACCCAGTCTGTGATATTCCAATAAATAGATTAGAACACCAGTCTCAATTATCTAGAGGTTCTTATCAGCCTAGATTGAGCATGTTTCCTAGAAGTAAAATAGGGTATAAACAAAAAAGTTTTCAGTCCAATTAGTATGAAAAGTATAGGTAGTTAGAATATAACCCATCAAAGGATGCAGCATTTTGCTTTTACTGCCGTTTCTTCTCCTCTAATGATCCAGCAAACAAAGGACACACTGATCCAGCATTTATTGATAAGGGATTCAGAAATTGGCATTGGGCTAACAAATGTATTAAAAACCACTTGTTAAAATCTCATGTGTTGAGCTGTTCTTCATGGTCCAGTTTTAATGATGTATTGATGCACTGTTGGATGAGGGCAAGCAGGACTTATCTCTCTAAACAAGAAGAATGGTGCCATAAAAAGTGTAATGGAGCGACTGATTAACATTGTTCTGTGTTTGGCAAAAAGTGTTAGACCATTCAGGGGTCACAATGAAAAAGCTGACAGGTTTATTTCTTAATCTTGTCAATATGCTCCAAAAATATGATCTCGTAATGGCAAAGCATGTGCAACACTCTCCTCGAAATGCTATCTGAGTAATCGCATCCAAAATGATTTAATTGTGGCCTTCCACAATGTTGTGCAACAAAAGATTGTGTCTTCACTAAATGGAAAAATGGTCTCAATAACACTACTGACTGTGGACACCATGAACAGGTGTCCATTGTGGTGCGGTATTTTGACAATGAAAAACAGTCCAGTTGAACAGTGCCTGTTCAGAGACTATTAACAGTTCATACTCAGTCTATTTTTGACCAGTTAAATGACATCCTTCGCATTCTTAAAATTGACTGGTCATCAGTGACATCTGTCTGTTCCGATGATATATCTACTATGTCTGAATGTATTGCAGGAGTTCAAATGAAATGTAAAGAAAGAAACAGTGAAATACTCTATGTATGTTGCCATGCACATTGTTTGCATCTCGTCCGACTACATGCGTGCACTTCAAGAAAAAAAAACAGAACTGATTTTTTTGGTGTTATTCAGACTCTTTATGCCTTCATGGAAGGGAGTCCTGTGCGACATTCAGTAATGGGGAAGATTTCACACGAAGCAGGATCCCAGTTGAAGACTTTGAAGTCACTATCAAACACAAGATGGGCATGCGGAGCAGAAGCAGTGGCTGCTGTAAAACAAAACTACTCCATCATTTTACAAGAGATTACTGAAACAACTGGCCTTGCTGATGCTAAAATAAAAGCCAGAGGCCTTATCCATGAACTAAATTCATTCAAGTTCATCTTTGCCCTTCACATGATGCACCCTATTCTCTAGATGGTGGTAAGTCAGTAAGGCTCTTCATGCTCCAAATCTCAACTAACTTACTGCAATGACAGGGATGAAAAGCTTGCGTAACTCTTAGGCTTCGATGAGAAGTGGCCCAGAATATTTTCAATCTATTTTCAATGAAAGTGTGAAAATGTGTGTAGAGAATGATATCAATTCCTCCAGTTAAGAAGAGGAAAGCGTCCACTAGTACTGATGATGCGTTTGAGTCCCAGCATCACTTTGATACAAAAAAGGAGCATGAGAGAATACCTGTATTACTGGCACACGAAACCTTAAATCAGAGTGAATAAATGAAGACGCAGCACACCACTTCTGAAAGGTTGCTGACCCCTGGCTTAGACATTAGCAGGGACGATATAAGAATCATTGCCAACAAATTTAAAGTGTCCTTGGATGAGTTGGAAGCTGAAGTCTGATTGCTTCGAGGTTATGACTGATCTGTTCCTAAGGTTAGCACTACAAACACCACCAGAGAGTGGCTTGATTGGCTAAAGAAATCGGATCCATGTTCCAGACATTTTACAAATCTATTCCATGCTTTGCAGTCTTACCTGTTACAAGCTGTTCATGTGAAAGAGCCTTTTCGAAACTAGCACATGTAAATAACAAACTAAGAAGTACAATGTCTCAACAGCGCGTCGACTCACTCATGATTTTGTACATTGAACAAGAATTGGCTTCGTCAGTTAATTACAATGATGTGATTGAGGAATTTAAGTCCGTAACACCTGGTGAGCAATGTCTCATTCTCTAGGACAAGATGATGAAGAAACCTTAAATCTGTTTTGGTCAATTTGCGTTAGCTCATTATCTGGTTAAAGATAGAGATCATGAGAATTGACTGTATCTTTGTAAACGTCTGGTTATCACTACAGTAAATATTTGGTATTTTGTTTCTAAGTAAAGTTTAGTTGTTAATTTAAAAAAAATTAAGTTGTAGTTTCTTTAGTTTTTTGATGAATAAAAATAATGTCCTTCATGACTGAGTATTCAATAAATGTTCACCTTTAAACATAAATAAATACAATTCCCTGGGTACACACCTTAATGAAATGTGCTGCACATGCCTATGGGTCTAGAAGAACCTCGAGAGGTTGTCTAGTCCAGTCACCTGTTCTCATGGCAGGACTAAATATTATCTAAGTCCATCCCTGACAGGTGTTGGTCTAACCTTATATTAAAAATCTCCAAGGATGGAGATTCCGCAACCAGTGCTTAATCACCCTGACAAATAGGAATTTTTTCCTAATGTCCAACCTATACCACTCTTGACACAATTTAAGCCCATTGCTGCTTCTCTTGCCCCAGAAGTTGAGAATAATTTTTCTCCTTCCTCCTTGTAACAACTTTTTATGTACTTATGTCCCCTTTCAGTCACCTCTTTTCCAGACAAACACACACAAGTTTTTCAGTCTTCCCTCATAGAGCATGTTTTCTAGACCTTTAATCATTTTTGTTGCTCTTCTATAGACTTTCTCCAATTTGTTCGCATTTTTTCTGAAATGTAGTGCCCAGAACTGGGCACAATAGTCTAGCTGAGACCTAATCAGAGTAGAGCAAAAGAATTAACTCATGTTTTCCTTACAACTCTTACTAACACATCCCAGAATGTTTGCTTTTTTGGCAACAGTATTACACTGTTGACTCACTTAGCTTGTGATCCACTCCAACCCCCAGATCTCTTTCTGCAGTACTCCTTCCTAGGCAGTCATTTCCCATTTTGTATGTGTGCAACTGATTGTTCCTTCCTAAATGGAGTACTCTGCATTTGTCCTTATTGAATTTCATCCTATTTACTTCAGACCATTTCTCCAGTTTGTCCAGATTTTGAATTTTATTCCTATCCTCCAAAACACTTGTAACCCTCCCCCAGCCCCAGCTTGATATCTGCAAATTTTATAAGTGTACTCTCTATACCATTATCTAAATTATAGATGAAGATATTGAACAGAACAGAACTCAAAACTGATTCCTGCCCTCCCCACTCAATACGCCCTTCCAGCTTTACTGTGAACCACTGGTAACTACTCTCTGGGAATAGTTTTCCAACCAGTTATGCACCCACTTTATAGTAGCTCCCTCTAGATTGTACTTTCCTAGTTTGTTTATGAGGTCATGTCAGACAGTATCAAAAGCCTTACTAAAGTCAGGATATACCACTTCTCCCCTATCCACAAGGCTTGTTACCCTGTCAAAGAAAGCTATTAGGTTGATTTGACAGAATTTGCTCTAGATAAATAAATCCATGCTGATTATTACTTAGTTTTATTTTCCCGAAGTCATAATCATTCTGAATATCACTTCACATACTGGAGATGGAGAATCACTGAGCAGTGCTTTTCCAGAGCAACATTCCTAAAAACTTCAGTTCAGAAGAGAGGCAGTACATTTAAAAAAGAATTTTTTTTTGCTTAAAGGTGGCTGATAATGGTATTCCTTTTCTAAAGTACAGCTGTTAAAATTAAATCATTAGCAGAAGAGAAGCAAGAAGCACTTCCTTTAGATGAGAATGAAGACTTGAGTTTTCTGTATATTAGCAACAAAGAATAAAAGCAAACATGGAGGGATTGAGTGAAAGAAAAGCAGATATGCAGGTGGGGTATATATACTAAATTTTAAAATAAAGCCACAAGACATTTATTTTGGACTCTATTAATTAGTTTTTGGTTTATTTTTCTCCCCTACCCAGATGTGCTGAACTACAGGTGCTGGGGGCACTCCTGCAGTCCCTGGCTTGAAGTCGTTTTCATTATATGCAGGATTTACAGTTTGAATGAATGGCTTTCAGCAACCCCACTATACAAATTGTTCAAGCACCTCTGCCCTCACCTGCTGAAAATACACCATTTTGAGTTGTCACCAATTTAGTAAGGACTCTGTTGTTTCTTCAAGGAAATGTGATACAGTACTTATGTACAGAACTTTTTGGTTATGCCTAGGTATGACAGTTGATGTGTGTATATATATACATACATACACATCATATATAGAAGCACTCAAAATCCAATTCCAATAAGCACTAGGGAATAAAATGAGACATCAAATGAATTAAAGAAAACCTCCAATCCCTCCACACTCACCCGCCGAAAAGCTAACCTTTTTGCTCAGTTTGTTTAGTTTATCTGCTTTTAAAACACACATTACAAGTACTCTGAATGAACTGAATTAAAGTAGTTAGTTACAAAACTTTTCATAAAATGCTAGTTTCCATATCTACAATACTCTCTAATTAATCACAGCAGTACACTAGAAGATCTAATTTATTATCTGGCAGTGGAAAATGATCAGGAGCATAACACTTTTAAACTGGGGAACTGTCCTTTTTATTATAAAATGTACTAAATACAGATATGAAAAAATCAAACACTTAAATTGCAAATGATACCATGGTGATTTGAGAAATCTGTATATGTACAGATTATGAAGTCTGTTTGATATTAGGACTCCATCAAACTGCATTTTGAATATGGGGCTTGTCTGAATTCTATAGTCTTTGGGTATGGCTACACTTGCAGCTACACAGCGCTGGGAGTTAAGCCTGTCTTCATACAGCTGAGTAGGGAAAGCGCTGCAGTCTGTCCACACTGACAGCTGCCAGTGCACTGTCGTGGCCAGATTTGCAGCATCTGCAGCGGCATTGGGAGCAGTGCATTATGGGCAGCTATCCTGGCGTTCAAGTGGCTGCAACGTGCTTTTCAAAGGGTGGGGAGGAGCGTGACAGGGAGCATGGGGGAGAGAGAGTGTGGATTTTTGGAGCCCACACTGTGTCAGCAGCTGCCTTTCAAGTTCCAACCCCCACCCCTCTCTCACTTACTGAAAGCAAACAACAGCTTTTTGTTTTTTTCCCTCACAGACAAGATAAGCAGCCTCCCCGAAATGGACCCTACCTCCCTCCCACGCGCCATGCTGCTTCTCTCCTCAAGCTCCCTCCCTTCCCCTCTCTTCAAGCAAACACTAGCTGCGAGTGTTCCCAAGGGAGCCCCGCTGCCTCTGCTCATTCACAGCAAACACTAGCTGTGTTTGGTTTTTTTGATAAGCAGCTTCGGGAACCAGAGTTCACAACAAAATAAAAAGAGGCATCACAACAAAACAAAGTTATCTTTACTTAAAAGGATTATGGGAAGCTTCCGGAGGTCAGTCACAGCGTACTAAGATTATTCCCTGTTTACACTGGCACCCCAGCGCTGCTGCAGCAGCGCTATTCTCTTTATTGCTCTCGTTATGGTGGAGTACAAGCAGCGCTGTAGCCAAGGAGATACAGCGCTGTACGTGCCTTGCCAGTGTGGATGGGGAGTGAGTTACAGCGCTATGAAGCCACCACCAGTGCTGTAACTCTCAAGTGTAGCCAAGGCCTTTATCTGTCACACAGTGACACAGGGCTAACAATGGAGCTAAAACCTTGATGGTCCGCTATTCATATGGAAACACAAGTGGACAAAGAGTTGGCTACCAGGGAAAACCAGTTTTTCAAGTCTAAACCCTAAGGGAGAGGTAACTAAGCTACCGATCACCGGTGGGGGATCCCCATTATCTGATTACGCTGATTGGGGTCACCTGACAAAGGTGACTGGAGGTTATAAAAGAAAGGTTCTTTCAGCCTTTTTGGAGAGAAAGGCCAGAGAAATGCCATGTTCCAGAGTTGGAGCCAACTGCAGGAGGGAAGTTAGAGAAGAAGGCTCCTGGACTCTTTAGAAGCCACTGAGCCAAATGCCAAAGAATGCTGAACAGTGGTGAGGAAACTGAGCTACAGAAAGGCACACAGATGTTTATTGGTTTGTCTGGATCTGTATGTTTCTTGTTCTAGCTGAAGTAAAGAATAATTGGTTCTGGAATCATTTGCAAAGCCCATGGTTTGCTTCCACTATCTTGTGTCCCTGAAGAGGTGAACTGTGTAAGCCAGAGTGCCTACACGGTGGAACTCCGGGAAAGAGTGTGCTAAGTCACTGACGAGTCTGACGAATCAAGCACTAGTTCTGAGGCCAACGGGGGCTCAGCTCTACAGAGAGGGTGCTAAACACAGATCTGCATCCCCACAGCCTGCGAAGAAACTCAAAGCCTGAGGCAATACTTGGACTATGCTCAGTGTCAGGAAACTTTAAAAAAAAATAATAAAAATAAAAAAAATCTCACAGGTGTAGAGTGTAAAGCCCAAACACAGCTGCCTGGTGAATGTCCAGCAGGGGGAGTTTTACAAGAATTGTCACAACTACTCATCATGAAAATAATAGATCAGCACCTCATGGGTATTTCACACGTTTTAGACACTCTATAGATATGTTTACATAATTGGGTAAGCAGTGCAAAAGGAAACACCCATAGTTTGAGCTGTAGAAGTAATATTCAGGCCTGGCCTAGACTACAGTTAGGTTGATGTTAGGCAGCTTATGTCGATTTCTGTCAATGTTTACACTACAACGGTGCTACCGATGATGTAAGTCACCCATCACACAGATGGAATTCCACCTATGCGAGAGATGTAGCACTTAGGTCTATGTAGTTAGGGCAACACAGTGTTCATGTAGACACTGCGTTACTTACATTGCCTACTGGCTGTCAGCCCGCCGCAGGGCTGACAGCTAGAGCCCCTCGTGCCCGGTGCTGACAGCCTGAGATGTCAGCCAGGCTCAAAGCTGAAGCTTCCACACCCTCCAACCCTGGTGTTGATAGCCCGAGCTGCGAGCCTGGTGCAGGGCTCAATTTCATAGCAGAAAGCCTACAAGCAGTGAAATTGATACTTACCAGTTTTTTGGCAGCTCTTATTTCACATTTCCTCTCCAGCTCAGGCTGTCACACCCAGGACAGGGGTGCTCCAGCTGTAAGTCCTGCACTGCTGTCAGTGCCCCACAATGCTCCACTTCAGTCAGTGCAAGTGCTCCTGGTGAGGATGCACACCACTGGCAAAAGAAGGGTAGAGTGGACACCAACAGACGCTTTAATTACTGCAATGGCTGTAGGTCAACCTAACTTAAATTGACCTGATTTTGTAGTGTAGACAAGCCCTTAGGATTATGAGTGAACACCAAGTTACATACTAATCAGCAAGCTCTAACAGGTCAACATCATCATGTTTAAAAGGACACTACCTTATTAAATAGGACTCAATTGGCATTAACAAGTGGATATGACTATACACATTAAAAACATTAACTCTGTCAAGGGAAGGATTAGAGGAGGCAATCTCTTTGGATATTTTAATAAGAAGTGCTAAAACTAGGAAGGAAGAGAGAGGCTGGCTACCCCAGAGTTTATAAAAACTTCAGTACGTAACTGTGAAATACTATATCGTGTGTGTGTCTGTGTGTGTGTGTGTAAAAAAGACTATTTAGTCCCTTCAAGAATACAATAAAAAATATTTATAAAATTCTTTTTTCTTAACAAGGAGTTCCCCATCACCACCAGTTTTACTAAGCAGCTCATCAGTAAAACACACACCAATTCATCCATATTACTTACGGAACCCAAGTCAGAGTTTTGTTTAAGCTAAATTTCCAACCCAGCACCAAGAATAGTTAACATATTCCCCACTTTACTAACATTCCATAAGCAGGTTACAGTATTGCAGGTCATCAACAATGGTGTTTGCTTCCTTCCTCCTGAACAACATGACCCACCCAGGGGGAAAAAATTGGACTTGTGTCTTAGTTTTCTTCTTTGCGATGTACAAAGAAAGCCTGAAATAGGTGCCAACAAAAAGTTACCTTTTGCACTCTAGAAAGTCAGGTCTTCTTAATCCCGGTTGGACCATGGAAAATGATGAAATTATGACACCCCAGGAGTCTGAAAACTGAGATAATCAGAAAGGATTTTGAAATAAATTCTTTATTCCTTTGGTGGGATGGTGTTGGTTTTTGTTATCACCCATATAATTTCAGTGGTAACCAATATTTTGAACAGAAAGTGTTAGTTAAAGATTCAACACCCCACCTTTTCAATTAAAGCAGCAGATCTTACAATACCCATTCTCTGAAATCCAAGAAATCCTACAGTTGTCAGGGAACACCAGTCTTAACATTAACAATATTACAGAGGTAAAAAGGCAAGCATTAAAATCACTCTCAGGTTCTCTTTATACACCATAAGGTAGTAGGGGGAGGAAAAAAAAAAGAACAAATCAAAAATGTTTTGCAAGCAGAAGCACACATAAAACCCAGGACTATAAGCAAGATAACAGCTAAACAAAAAAATCAAGTATTTATTTTAACATGAATGCATTCTGACACAATATCATAATACAGCACAATCTACAAACAACAAATACACGATATGTAGTGCTGCCTAGTGGATAGAGCACTGGACTGCGTCTCAAAACACCTGGGTTCTATTCCTGGCTCTGCTACGAGGAGAATACTGCCTTTGTAAAGTTCTTTGAGATCAACTGATAAAAGCACTATAAAAACTGGGTATTATATTTCAGGATTCAGAGGACAATACATAGAATACAATTTAAAGTAGAAACCATGTATTTACACAAAATAACTAGAAGCAGTGTCCAAGAAAATGATCTCTCTCCACAATTTTAATTTTCCCCTCACCCCACAATCACCCCATGCAGCTTATTCCTTCTCCTTACTTTTCCCTATTGTAAAAGCCTAGGAGAGAAAATGGGCTTTGTAGCATGACCCAAAAAGGTCAAGATTCACTGACAGTGTCCCTTTAAAAATAAAGAGCGCAAAAAAGGTAAAAAGAAACTAAAGCTCAATGAGCTCAAGACTACACTGAACCATTTAAACATTAACATCAACTTGAAATATAGTCAGTGACAATTATGGAAGAACTTCCCATCAATTTGTGACTTAATTAAAAAAAGAAAATCAGCAGGAGAAAGTGATTTTCTATACAGGGAAAACATTGAAGACAGTCACAAATGCACAGCGAAATACTAGACCATATAAGTTCCTATACCAGCTTCACTGCCATACTATTGAGTGCCCTCCTGTAATTAAGCGATGTAACTAACGTCTGTCACATGTGGTTTATTGGTTCTCTTATTCTCTCCCCAAAGACAGACATGTATTGTAGTGTTTCATTGTACTAGCGCTGTTTGAAAACAAAGCATTTTGAAGAAGCTGTTTAATCTTACAGTAATCATAGAGCTTGATCCTGCAAACAATTCTGCACCCATCTGAGTAACTATGCAAATAACAAAATGTACTGAGTTTGGTTGGACTTTTGAAATGCATAATGTAAGTCACACGCAAGATGTTTCAAGAATAAGGATTTGGGATCTGCTTACAGACACTTCACCAACTAAATAGGTTTCTAAATCAGTATATTTAAACCAGCGCAAGTGAAATGTCTAAGGGCAGAATAAGTCTTAGCTATTATTTGTAGGACCAATTTAGCTACACCAGCAAACATTCCTAGTGTATATGCAGCTTATACCAGCAAAAGTTCTTCTTCTGGTCCAGTTTATGTAAGTTCCCTGAACAAAATAAGCTATACCAGCAAAGAGCGCTTCTGCAAGGGTAACTGTGTACACACTAGGGTTTCTGCCAGTATAGAAATGTCACATGTCCAATCAAACACTACCCTATTGGCAAAAGTTTTATTTTAGACCTGGCCTCAATTCTGAAGTCATTACTAACTTATCAGGGGTGGGGGGACAACGTATCCTTTTTCCATTTACAGTGTATAGATAACTTGTGCTCCAATATACTAGCCGTTATAAAATGCAAGTATACACTGTTGTGGGGTTTTTTTAGCCACATTCAGACATCAAAACCAAATGCTCCATAAAATTACATTTGCTTTAGTTGGGAGAGCCTAACTGAAACACCTGGAGCCAGCCAAAGCGATTTCCACAAGTCTGCATTAGCACGTTGCTTTAGGACCTCCAGATCTACTGGCGTCACTAACTCACCACATATTTTGCGTGTTATGAGTAAAAAATTAAGCTGATACTTTTTTTTAAAACATAATTTGTTCAGTGATGTAGATGACATCTTTCACTGGGTTAGTTCCTATGTTTACAATGTCAGAGACATTTAAGACAGAGCAGACAAAACATTCAGCATAAACAAGAATATTAAAGAACGAGAAAAAATAACCTGCTCAATTTTTTTTTATTGTTTTTTACCATATATGTGAAGAGCAACACAGCTTCTAGTACCAGCAAAAAGAACAGGAGTACATGTGGCACCTTAGAGACTAACAAATTTATCTGAGCATAAGATATCTGATGAAGTGGGCTGTAGCCCACAAAAGCTTATGCTCAGATAAATTTGTTAGTCTCTAAAGTGCCACAAGTACTCCTGTTCTTTTGCAGATACAGGCTAACACAGCTGCTACGCTGAAACCTGCCACTTCTAGTATCAGTCATTCATCCATCAAGTATCTTTACACAATGTCAAAATTTCTCCCCTCAAAGCCTTCAGCATATTGTCATAAGATGTAAATGCTCATAGCTATACAGAAATTAGAACAAAGGAGTTATCGAAATAAAAGTATGTAAAATTTAACTCTGGAACTTTGAGAGACATCAAGAAAATTCACAACTCACGCTTCTCATTCAGTCTAACTCACTCCAACACAGCTGGGAACATTCAGCTTCTGTATAGAACTACAAAACCTTCAAAGAGAAAGCATTCTAATGTCTTAGAAGAGAGTTTAAGTTCCTGCAATGTGTCCCTTTGTATGCCCAAGAAAGGCTATTAAGTCACATTACCCAATTTAGTTTTTCAAGTTATTAGTTTAATAATGTTTGTATTTGTATATTAAAGTACAGCATTCAGACAACAAAGCAGGATAAAGCACAAGCTCAGTCCATGCTTAGTATTCAACCAAAGGTAGAAAATGTAGATTAATTCCATAATGTTGCTTCTGTGGAGGGAGGTGGAATTACACAGATACTTGCATTGGGAAATTAAGCCAGAGGCAACCTTGCTTAGGTATGGACTCTATATTTTACCAGAAATCCTAGGCAACTCACTAATGTTGTAAATTATTTTTCCTTCAGAGATATGTTGTGCTTATTTGCAATCTTCTGACATCCTATAGTTTTCTCAAGACGTCTGACATTGTATCAAATCTGTTAACTAGGGGTTATGTCTACACTGCAATTAAAAACCCAGCTGATGGCCTATGCCAGATGACTCAGGCTCATAGGGCTCATCAGGCTATGGGGCTGCTTAATTGAGGCATAGACATTTGGGCTTGGGCTTCAACCTGAGCTCTGGGACCCTTCACATCTCAAGGTCCCAGAATCTGGCCTCCAGCCTGAGCCTGAATGTCTACACTGCTATTAAACAGCCTTTTAGCCTGAGCCCTGCGAGCCTGAGTCATCTGGCATAGGCCACCAGTGGGTTATTAACTGAAGTGTAGACATAACCCCTAGTCAACAGGCTTTAATATTGGCGTGGGTGTCTAACTGCTCTGTAGAAATACCCAAAAGGTTTTAGGTGAGGTGTACACTACGGTCTTTGTCAGGGGTGCAAAGTGTTGTGATTCTCAGACCAACGTAGCTATGCTGGCAGACGACCCTAGATACAGTTACATCGGCAAAACTGTGCCTTTACTTGTATAGTTTATTTTTCTCTCTGGGGAGGGTGAGGAAAGGGGTGTCACTCTACCAGCATTGCATCCACACTAGGAGCGCTTTGGCAGTATAAGGTACCGGTATTCCTATAGCGATAAAGTGCTCCTAGGGTCTACATAGTCTAAATGAAAGCACAGTCTAGCACAGGCTTTTCTGATTTGACCAGTGTACAATATATAGGAACTCAATTGCTTATATTGTGTTATTTCTCCACCTTTTTCTCCTTTTCCAGAGTACAGAGCTTGGAGCACAGCCAGCAGCTGCTGTTCTCCAGTTGCCCAGCTCTGAAGACAGCGCCCCCACCAGCAGTAGCGCAGAAGTAAAGGTAGCGATCCCACGACCCCCTTACAGTAGCCTTTCCCATGACCTCCTTTTGGATCGGGACCCCCAGGATTACAATACCCTGAAATTTCAGATATAAAACATTTGAAACCTTGAAATTGACTATTTTAAAAATCCTGTGACCATGAAATTGTCCAAAATGGACTGTGACTTTGGTAGGGCCTTAACTATAGAAGATAGTTGTCACTATCATTTCTGATACTCGGCTGAAAACTGAAATTTAAGCACATTGGTGATTCTCTCCACACTTCCCCGAGATTGACATCCAGTGAGTCCCAGATGCGAAGAAGTGTAGCTGAGCAGCTGTCTTTTTAGGGGGAAGGGAAGAATTTCATCACAAACCCAGAAAGGAAGTGAGTCTGACTCCCACAATCTCTTATGAGTTACCTGTCCCAATGTTTTACAAGTCCAGTTTTCAGAAACAAGGTTCTGCCCATCTGATGATACTTGGCCCAAACTGATTTTTAAAAAGAATGTGTTACTAAACTCTCCTCCCACTCAGGTACGCCACCCCAAAAACTCACCAGCATAATATCTTCAATCTCAACAGAACTAAACCTGAATAGACATTTACTATACATACATTAAATGTCTATACATGCCCACAATTCCAGTCTTCTGACTAATTAAACAAATCTGTATAAATGCCAGTTTCTCTTCATGAAGCTATAGCACAAACTGCACAGCAACTATAGCATGTACAAACCTATATCTCATTTACCAACGCAGAGAGGTGACAAAAGTTAATGTAAGTCTTACTCAGTAGTATTTTACATAAACGTGAATGAAAACTGAGAGAAGAAAGGATGTGTGGGTGAGGAGAATTCCCTCCTTTTCTTACAACCTCCTCCCCCCACACACATCAGAAAAAAATAATTAAGTCCCTTAACAGAAGACTTGAGTCAACACAAGTTAGTAACTCCAGAAGATGAACCTGTTTTAATGAAAATTTGGGATTGACAGATAAGAGTCAACTTTGCTAACACCTGGATATGATGCTAAAAGTTAGTGTGTGCGCCAAGGCTTTGTCTACACTATGATCTTTCAGAGCCACAGGGTTTATCTACACTGCAGCTGGGAGCGAGCCTTCCAGCCCAGGTAGATGGGGCTGATTTTTTAGATGCCACCCCAAGAATTCACCAGCATAACTATCTTCACACTCAACAGAATTAAATTTGAGTCAGGCCCAACTGCCCACTAAGGCTTGAGAGCACAGATGGGGTATCATCCCCAAACAGCCAGGCATGACCCTGCCCACACTCTGCCCCCAGACTCCTCCTCCTGCTTCCACTCAGCACAGCTCCAGGATGGGACCCCACCAGCTGCCCTCCCAGAGCTCTGGGGGAGGCTGGAGCACTAGTCTAGGACAGGGACTGGCAGCTGCTGTGGGAGTGGCTCTGGGCTCCGTTGGGGGGGGCGAGGGGGCACGTGACACAGAAGGCGGGGGCTGAGAGGCCTAAGCAGCTGAACCACAACATCCATGTTGTTGTTTTTTGTGTGCTAACTTGAGCCCCACTAGTGAGAGTTGATTTATCTGGGCTGGGAGGTTTGCTCCTAGCTACAGCGTAGACCAGGGTCAGCAACCTCTGGCACGCAAGCTGATTTACTGTGGCAGGCTGCTGCTGGCCTGGGGTCCCAGCCACTGGCCCCGCTCGGCCCACTGCTGGCCTGGATGGACAGAACCCCAGACTAGCAGCGGGCTGAATCACTCAGCCCATTGCCGGCCTGGGGTCCCAGCCATCTGTCCACTTAGCCCGCTGGCAGTCTGGGATTCCATCCGCCAGCCCCTGTAAATGTAAAATGTATTACTGGCATGTGAAACCTAAAATTACCACGAATAGATGAAGACTTGGCACACCACTTCTGCAAGGCTGCCAATCCCTGGCGTAAACATACCTTTAGTTGCAGCTCCTCCAGCAGAAGCCATAGTGCCGATAAAGCTAGGCTGTTTTTACCACTATACCCCCCAACCCAGCTACACCATTTGGAAATGACAGATCTGCAAAATCACAGTGTAAAAAGCCTTGCAGCAATGCTTAATATCACACTCTGGTGTTTGCTTAGGTTAACCCTTCCCCAGTAAACTCAAATTTTCAAATTAAACAAGCCAATCCTTTGGACTGACTAACTCCACTTGACAAGACTATTCAAAAAGATAGTTAATTTTAAAGTCACACTATAAACAAGGATCTTTACCTATAATTCTGGACACAACCTTAAAAATTAATGAATTTTTTAAAACCAAATTTACATGTCACTTATTATGCTCTAATTACTTTCTGCATTTCTTATCTTGGACAATAAAAAGCAATAAAGTCAGTTTCCACTTTTAGTTTATTAGTACTGTAATGTTTGGGTTGAAATCCATGCAGAGGAATGTTTGTTTAAAAACATCTGTTTTCACTGAAATGTCTTTGTAATGTGAATTACCTACAGGGTTCTCATGAATTATAAAAATTCATTTGCTAAACTTTAAATTTTGAACCAAATTTAAGTTGACAGCATCCCTTCAAATAGATGCAATCTTCTGTTTCAGGGACCACTTGATCTCCCCCAAGCAGCAACAGGAAGCCTTTGAAGAGAAGTCATCTGCCTTGAATGTATGTAACTGACTTAATGGACCCAAGTTTAAAACAGACATGCTAAATTCATATAAGAAATGCAAAAAACAAGCCATGAAACCAATATTTTAGAGGTCTGTTTTAGCAAAAATTAGGCAACCTGCACCATGAGGTGAACTTGAAAAGCCAAGAACTTTCTTGCTACAGCTTTGAAACACTGCAGGGACTCCACTACCTCTAGCTGTGCCTCTAGTTACGGGATATTACACAAGAAAGAGGAGGGAGGCTATTCCAACTATAAAAAAAGTAATACTGCCTAGAGAAAAGACAACTGCTGGGAAGGGGGGAGGAAATACCCAGACCGCGCTCTGCTTCGCCTCACACACCTCGGAGACTACATAATATAACTCAACTCCTCAGAAAGTGCCTGTGGCCCCAGCCTGGCGCTCTCACCTCGGGCAGAGATTAGGAGACTCCGGAGGCAGCGCTTCCCAGTAACAAGCGGCTGCACTGGGCTACTACCCGGAAGGACCCGGGTCGCCCCCAGAGCTCCGGGTGCCTCTGCTCCCGCCAGGGTGTGCCCAGGCAGGCAGGTAGCAGCGAGTAAGCCGGCCCCCGAGGAAGCCAGAGCGCAGCGAGAGGGAGGAAGCGAGGCAGAGGGCAGAGGAAGGCGCTGCGCTAGGGGACGCCGGGGGAAGTAACGAGCAGGGCCCGGGAGATCTGGGCTGGGACGGGGACCGAGCGAGGCTCTGGGGCGGCCGGCGGGGGATGCCCACCGAGGAACGCTGCCCGCTCAGGGGGAAGGGCGGCGGGGACACACACACCGGGGTGCTCGGCGGGACTTAGGGTGCGGCACAGGGGGGCCGCAGGCGGGGGAGGCGAAGGCAGGGGCGGTGAGGGGCCCTGCGGCGGGCGGGAGGGAAGCGGGTGCTCGGGGGTCAGCCCGGCGGGCGGCGGCTCCAGTCCCGGCCCTACGTTCATCTGCGTGCGGCGCAAGCAAACAACGGAGTCACCCACCGAGGTCGGAGCTGTTCCCCTGGGCGGCTGCGGCGCCCTGCGTCGGGGGAGCCGGGGAGACCCCCGCCGATTCCCACGGAGCCATCCCTGATCCCAGCTGCTGCAGCGCCCGCTGCTCAGCCTCCGCCTTGCCTAGGGGCTGCTTCGCTCCCGCGCCGCACTGAGCATGCCCGGGAGCCGCTGAGCCCCGCCCCACGCCTTGGGGCTCCTAGGGCTGCTCGGGGGAGGGAAGGGGGCCGGCTCCAGGGGTTTTACTGCCCCAAGCAGCCACACACACAAAAAAAAAGCCAATAATTCAGCAGGACGGGGAGCGAGGAACCCTCCACTGAATTGCCACAGAATACCTGGATGTGCTGCACCTCTGTGGAGTGACCACCCTAAGCACCTGCGTGCTAAGCTGGTTCCTAAAGCCGGCCCTGCCTAGAAGGGGCAAAGCCTGGGGCTGGGGTAAATGGTGCAGAGAGAGGAGCCAGGGGCTTGTGCCCCTGCTGGAGGGGCTCCTTTCTGAGCCCTGGGCCAGGTCACGGGTTTATACCCTGTGATCCAGCCTAACGCTTATATAATCTCGCTCAGAAAGCAAAAGTAGCTGGCGGCTAGAAAGTTGATGTAGTGACTGTCCCATGGCTCCCAGCCAACGCCATCACTGCAAGGAAGCAAGTGTAATAAAATATAAACGGTTGTATTCATCCTGCTCCTGCCAAATGTAGATTGGGGACACAAAAGCTGGGGAAGCTGGCCAGCCTAAAGCATAGTCAGGTAAAGACAAACATTTACCCCTCCTCCTTGTGTGTGTCCCATATTTACACGTAGTAAGGAGTAAGTTCGCAAAGATTACCCACCACATTTAGAGCCTGAGTCTTCAAGAGGATCAACAGAGCTCTTGGAAGTATTGGGCTCTACATGGCTTGATTGATCTAAACAGAATATTCCTTATCCAGAGCTCTAGCCACATGTACCTCTGGAATCCCTAAAGTCTGGCCTTTTGAATAAAATTTTAAATATGATTGAAAGAAATTTCATTTGCTTTTAATTAATAAAAGGCCTTTTTTAAGATGACACACTGTTTTTTAAGAAAATTGTGTTTGGCTGTAGGCATGATGAATTTTGCCCACAAAGGAATATGTTTCAGAATTTGTGTTAGCCCTTTACACCATTTCATTTTTTGTTATAATTATAGTAAATAGTGGAAGTACTAGAATGAGAGCTTTATAAAAAAAACACAGACATTTGGCCAAATCCTGCTTGCTTGCAGTTTATGCCAGTGCTGAATGATTCAATGCAGGCTGGTATGGGGTACCTAAAAGCCCTTGCATTGATCCACTTGAACTACACAGGGACAAAGTTAGGGTGGAGGGGAGTTTGTGTTACAAAGACAATAAGATGCTGGAGGGAGACAAAATTATGTGTAAGTATGCTGAAATAGGCAGTTATTAAGTAACCTGCACACAGTGAAAGAAAGTTTCTCCCTGCCCACTGTTAATTATAGTCTGGCATATGCTTTGAAGCATATATATCTTTTATCCTTCAGTTGAGTTTTTATGTTATTGATGTATTTTAAAAACTTCTAACTGTTGTAACTCCTGCTTTTTCCATTAGTTTGAGATGGTGGAGCATCACAAATGGCAAGAAGCAGGGCCAAAGAGCTGAGTGTTAGTCTCTTATGGCTTTCCTTTTTACCAGCTCCTCACAGAAAATTGTTGATATCAGCTGGCTGAACTTCCTTCTTTGAGGTGATTGTCAAAAATAGGATTTAGAAGTATGTAGACAATGTGGTTTTGTGGAATGGAGAGGCAAGAGAAAATGTTTTTAATCTGTGCTTTGACTCACTTTGACTGTATCTTGCACGTCATTTATGGGCTGTTTTTAGAAATGCTTAGAATTTGCAGCTCCTGTGCACTTCAGTGGAAGTTGTGGGTGTTTAGCTCTTCTGAAAATCTGACTATTCAATTTCTCTTTACCTTCGTTGCCTCCATTTGGAAAATGCAGATACACCTACCTATGACTCTTGGGATTCAATCTAGACCATTGAGGGGCTGTGTCATCCATGCCCTGCAACTGGTTTGCCTCACAATGCCTTGATGCTGTAGCTCCAATGTGGACCACTCACAAGCAGCCTTCCAGCACATAAGCCACACTCTGGCTTCCACCAACCTTAGTTCCACATGCAGAATGACTTCAACACATCCCCCATCCTGGAATTCCACACACACTTTGCGACATTGGATTAATTCTGAGTAAAGAACAAAAATTACAAAGTGATAGGTTTTTAATGAGTATAAGTATTAGGGCATTAAATTCAGAAACAGTTACAAGAAAAATAAAGATAAATTGCTTCCTGAAACTTTACAAATTAAGATTAGTTTAAGGTAAAATTCTTATCACATGCTTTCAACTGCATTACTGAACAATCATCGAGTCAGGATCAATCCCAAAGTCAAAAAACTGGATTCCTTTGTCTTCTTAGGTGGAAACAGATGGACAGGGACAGAGAACTTATGCTTTTATAGTTCAGTCACTCTTTGAAATGCATTTCCCTGAGAGGGACCCCTAGATAAAGTTATTTTCAGTTCAGAGCAAGGAGTCTTATGGCAGGGGGAGGGGAGGAGAGTTTATGCTGTTGATTGCCAAAATCAGATTTGTTTGTTCCTGTCCCCTTTCTTTGCAAAAAAATAGGTGATGGCCCATCGGTTTTTATGACACCTGGTTGAGGCATCAACTTGCCCTTTATCTCTGAGAAACAGGTGAACCCACTCCCCAGACTTGTCTGGCAAATACACTTCAGTCTTGATTTCAGCTTATGTTCAGAACTCTACATATATTACAACATATATTTTACCATGATATTATTGACCAGCAAGTTATTAGTTTTCAAATTATACCTTACAAGGCATATTTTGTACAAAGATAGTGTGTAGGGTGGAAAACATGGGTGTATCCTGTCACACTACCATGATTACTTCTCCAAGCTGGTGTGTGACTGTCAATAAATGTTTGTGAATTCATTGGAGGGAAAGTGTATGTGAGTGAGTGTTAATATTTTATTTAGGGCTGTTCCTTTGTCTTCTCTAACACAACTGTAGAATCCATTGAAAGTGTTAGGCACGCAGCTGTCATATTCATTTCTGAAGACAAGAACACATACTGAACCCTCCTGTCCAGGCCTTTAACAGGATATGTTCAAAGGTCTAATTCTAGACACGTGAACAGTGCTGCTCCTTGGTGGCTAATGTGATGGTGCTGGAAGTTATAAAAATACTACCATTCTTCTACTAATAGGAATTTGGAGGGTGTTTTTTAGTTTTACCTGGACCCTACATCAAGTAAAGAAATTAAACCCAACCCCTAGTATGAGCTTTTTTTTTTTGTTAAATGTCACCTCTCATCTGGAGCCAACATACCGGATCAAGGCTCCTGCCTCGTGGCAGTCCCCTCCTAAAAGCAGGGTTAATTTGTTTCTCATTTCTCCTGAAGACAGTTAGAACAAAAAAGGGAGGGGAAGGGTTTTGTTTCTTTTTTGATAGGCTGAGGAAAGATTCTAATCTCCTGTCTTCCAAGGGGGCTCTTGGAAGCAGACTACCCATAATGCATTGCAGCCTAGTTAATTCCCTATCTCCATCCCAGACTCCAGCCCTAAGTCCTCTCCTGGGACTACAGCTTTTTGCACTGGCTGGGAAGGTGACCTGTACACAGCTAGTTCATGGTGCCTTTTCCATCTCCTTTGAGGTTGCTTTAGGGGGCCAGACCAGTAAGTGGGCCTTGGCATAAAAGAGAATTTAGTGTGAGTAACTATGAGTCAGTGCTGCTGCTGAAGGTAAATCCCCATGGCAACATAGAATAGGAGAGCACTCCCACCACCATCCCCACAAGTTTTCAGAGGGTTGGGGTTCTGTGGGTTTGAGGTATGAAGAGAAAAGCATCAAGCAACAGATTGGTTACTCTCTTCTGCCTCTTACCCTGTACACGGACGGCAGGTTTTCTGCACAGAAATCTGTCTGAGTTAATAAGTCAACAATAGAATAGCTTCTGCAGGCGGTATGGTGCCAGGGAATCTGAATTGTTAGGGAGACCATGACGCCATCCAGAATTCTATGCAAACTGGCTTCAGGTTCATGGAACACAGGGTCTTGGGACTGTGGCTTACCAGGATCCCTGGGGTTCGCAGGGGATTGGATCCCATTGAATTCCAACCCTTCCTTTTTAGAAGAAATGTTGTTGAAGTTTTCCTACACTTTCCCCCTTAGTTTCTCCAAAGCAAAGAGCATCTACTCCTCTACCCATTGTAGAGCTGTACTCCTTTAAGGCCTAAAACTCTGATCCTACCGGAGTATGACTACATGTTGTGTATTGGAAACCAAGCAAGGTATGTGAGAACATTTACTTAGTAGGATTTAACCTTATACTAAACCCATACACTACAAAGCATTTAATGAGAATGTGAAGCAGTAAGTAAATAAAGCAACTCTCCCCCTTCAAGATACCAATTGAACAGCTCCATCTGCACTAGTTATAAGTGACAAATGGGCTTATATATTCATTACAGAGTTCATTGAACTAATTAACAATATATAAATATGGTGAATGATCTACAGAGAAAAAGCGAATTGTATATTAAGTAGAACAAATATTTGAATATTATATAGGTCACAGAGTATAAGATTCTGTGACATGTGATTCATACCTGCAGCATGTGGATATTTACTATAGAAAATCTCTAAGTTAGGTAGTTGATAACATGATGGCTTGGGTATATTTTCCAAAACTAGCCTCTTTATAATCTCTAATTTCATAGCAGTCTGGGAGAGTATGTTTTACAAAAATTGAGTAACAGTTGATAAATGTCAAATTGCCCATAATGAAGAACATAAGAATGGCCATGCTGCATCAGACAAAAGGCCTATCTAGCCTACTATCCTGTCTTCCTCCAACAGTGGCCAATGCCAGGTGCTTCAGAGGAATGTGATTCATTAATCCATCCCCTGTCACCCATTGCCAGCTTCTGGCAAACAGGCTAGGGACACTATCACTGCCAATCCTGGCTAATAGCTTTTGATGGACCTATCCTCCATTAATTTATCTAATTCTTTTTTTAACGCTGTTATAGTCTTGGCCTTCACGACATCCTCTGGCAAAGAGTTCCACAGGTTGACTGCATTGCAAGAAGAACTACTTCCTTTTGTCTGTTTTAAACCTGCTGCCTATTAATTTCATTTGGTGTCCCCTAGTTCTTGTGTTATTAAATTAAAATGCACCATGTGGATCAGAATTGCATTTGAGGTTTCAATGTCTTCATTGTGGTTTATTTTGTAGTATTTCCCTCAGAGTCTCATTTACCAATATTTTTAATTTAAAACTTTGGCCACTATTATTTATAATACATCACTAAAGTTAATAGGTTTATACAGTAATTGCCATCTCAAAGATCTTTACAAATTTATACAGATGTGTCAACTTTATGTAAGGATCACGTCACCAAACATTGTAATGTAGCCTCCTTGGTGGTGAGATATAGGAGTGCAGCAACATTTCACAGTAGCGTAGAAAGGAAGTGAAGAGAAATACTGTCACATATCAAACCTGTAAGGGGAATTGAGATAGGCAGAATGTAGTTTCCTACATTACCTTTGCAAAATATACCATGGGAACCTTAGTGACTAAAAGTATTCATGACCATAATTTGGCATCTCATGAAGGTAACATTTATAAATTAAGACTTATATACACACACATTCTGTGTCAGTTCCATTCACACACACAAACTATCCAGAATGGGTGTCCCCAAACATCTTCTGAAATTTGGGATGAAGGAAATCTTCAGCTGTCCCTTCTCTGACAATCATCACTCTGTCCCACTCATCCACTGTGCCTAGGGTTCATATCTATCTCATTTTGCATATTTTTTGCAACTGAATCCCAATTTAGATAGTTTTCAAAGAAGTCAAACTCATACACAGGCATAGTTTACAGATTTTTTGCACTTCTGCTTCTGAAATTGGCCTTACATATTTACATGATATAAAACCAAATCAGAGTCTTATATGGAAAGCAGTCATTTTAAATTCATAATGCTGCCCAAACACATTACTCTTTTAAAAAATGTTATGTGTAAACTTAATAATTTGTTGAATTTCCCTTTACTCATTTTTGAATACACGCAATACAATAGTTTACAAACCAACAATGTGATTGTTATAAAACTACTTGCGTTTATTTCCATATTACCTTCCTTGAACAATTTGTTCATCTAGTTTAGTTAATAATTTCAGCCGTTTCCATAGAAATATGCTCCGCCAGCATTGACCCATCAGACCTCTTCCTTCTTCCTCCTCTCAGCTGATAATCAGCCAATCTGCTTTCTTTTTCAGGTTTTTGGTCATGAAGAAAGGACCACTGTTATGGCATTTTAAAAGAATCATGTAGAACAGTAATACATGCTTGTTTGAAAATATAACATACTGGAAAACCATGATTCTGGGAATCACAGCAGAGAGCCAACTTTTTAACAGTTGAACAGTTCAAAACAATATATTTTTTATACATATATATAAAAATCTACTGTGCTGCAGTTGACTACGTTTAGGGTCTTTATCAGCTGTCCATCATTGTAGTATCCAAGCACTAGCAGCTGCACCTACTCTTATCTCAGAGACCTATGACATTCTTTATAAACACACACATTAACAAGTTTCTCAGTCATGACCAGAAAAATGAAATGTTAACTTTGTAGTTAAGGAACATTTACTTTCTTTTCCATTCTTGTCTGGTTCTAGTGACGAGTACAATCTGACATATCATTTAGGCTTTCATTGTCATTATCTGAAAAGGAAGCTGTTTCTACATCATACACATCTATAGTTGAAGAATGTCATGTCAAACTTCAACACATCTTTTATGACAGCTTGTTAAAGGCCTAGTGCTATATTTCCAACAGTTGCTCCTAAATATACTGAGATTTTAATGTTATTCTTGTAACCTTCAACATTTCAATAATTTGTTGTCAGCAACACACTATCACCTTTTTCATCTAAGCCACTATAAACAAAATTATGATGTAAGCTTGGGACTATTTGTTATCCTTATGATCTAACAAAAAGCTAAGGCAATAGAGCTTTATCCGAAACATAGACAAGTAAATGATTAACTTACCTTTCCTCATTTATGAATGTAATGAGGCAAAGCAGGAGGTAAGTTTGCTTCAAGTTTAACAGCAGGTATGAGATGTTTGCAGTATTGACTCATGCACAGAAGGAATGCAGTTTTATTATGAGCAGATACCCATATTTCTGTAACAAATGCCATATACCATAGGCATTGGAAGATTTTTGGCTTGATTTATAAACAGTCCTAATATAATTTGGGGATTTTTAGCTTAATAATAGTCTAGTAGGAGTCAGGACTGGAGCTACCATTTAGGCAGCCTAGGCAATCGCCTAGGGTGCCAGGATTATTGAGGGGGTGGCATTTTGCCAGGGGGGCTGCAGGTGGCTCCGGTTGACCTGCCGCAGGCATTCCTGTGGAGTGTCTGTTGGTCCGTGGCTCCAGTGGAGCTGCCGCAGTCATGCCTGCCGACGGTCAGCTGCTCCCACGGCTCCGGTGGACCTCCTGCAGGCATGCCTGCGGCAGCTCCACCAGAGCCACGGACCAATGGACCCTCCGCAGGAATGCCTGCGGTAGCTCCACTGTAGCAGCGGGATCAGCGCGAGGGGCGGTGAAATGGCCATGCACCTAAGGCGCGAGAAACCCTGGCGCCGGTCCTGGTAGGAGTTTGCATCCAATTAGGAACTGAAGATCATTCTATAGATCATTGAAAAAGCAGTTTCCCATACATATGCAATAAAAAACAGTGGTTGAATCACTGACATTTGACTTATGTACTATATCAGCCAGACTTATAGATCAAGAGTTTAAGGAGTGGAAAACTATGTTATATGTCATTGGATAAGTTAAGTTATTTCCTCTAGATTTGCAATAAAATCTTGGCTTTTCAGATCATCTTTGTGTCATGATAATTTAGGCATTAATATACACATTCTTCAAATGGATAGCTTCATTTATGTAAAAAAAATTGCCTAAATGGTCTTTGACCTTGCCAATTCTTTCAGTTTTGTTTTATGCAAGTGGGGAAATTAGAAGGGTAAGCATTTTCTCATCTACATGCACTTTAAGGAGGTAGAAAGTTATGAATCTTTTCACAAATTAACATTACTGCTTGGTTCTGCATTTTTCTTTAAATTACCACTACTACAGTCGGTTTCTTCAGCTCCTCTTGCTCTCCACTCAAAAACATTAACTAACTTTTGCAATGAGAATTTTACTTCAGTTTAATTTTGCTTCTCTGTCACATAAGGTGCTGGTACACTGTACTGATACGTACCACTTCACTCCAAACCCTGGACTTGGCTGTTTTAGGGGATGATACAAGGGGATCATAGAGGATGATACAAGTACAGTCCTATTTCTAGATTAATGTATTACTACATTTACAACATGAATAAACCAAATCAATTTAATTTAAAATACATTTTCTTATTTTTTGTGGAGTGTAGAGAGGGTTCATCAGGGCTTGTCCCTCTCTGGGGCGCAGGGAACCACACCGCCTCCCTTAGTCCCTGCACTGACTCCTGGGGAATCACTGGGACCACAGGAGTCCTGGCTCAAGCCATCCAGCAGGGGCTGAGCAAACACAGATAACAGTTAGCAGTTAACTAGCCCAGGCCCTGGGTCAGAGTGGGGCAGCAAGGAGTTCAAGGCTCAGGCCCTCAGGCAGGAGCTGAGCAAACACAGGTAAATAACACACCCAGGCTTCAGGCTCTGAGCGGCCTGGGAGAGGGAGAGAGACTGCCACCCACACGTTGGAGGAACGCAGGCCCTCCCAGCCTGGGGCCCTAGCAGCGGCCAAAGACCCGTTGCTGTGTCACTGGGGATCCTGGCCACACACTGACATGGGTTCTGGCTGTGTTGCAGCCAGACTTGGGTCAGCTGCCCCCAGGCTACTACTCAAGTCCCCCTCTGGAGGTACCTGGGTCAAGATGGTGTCTTCAGGGGGGTTGATCACCATTGGATCCTTGGGGTAGCTGGCAAAGGGTAGGCTCAGTCAGGGCCAGCTCCAGGCACCAGCCTAGCAAGCAGCTGCTTGGGGCGACCAACGGTGAGGGGCAGCACGTTTGGGTCTTCGGCGGCGGGTCCCTCAATCCATTTCGGAGTGAAGGATCAGCCGCCAAATTGCTGCTGAAGACTGAAGCGGCGGCAGTAGAACTCCTGCAGATCGTGATCATGGCTTTTTTTCCTCTCTTTTTGCTGCTTGGGGTGGCAAAAACCCTGGAGCTGGTCCTGGGCTCAGTGACTCTCCCACACACTGGTCCGCATCAAGTATTGGCCAGTCAGGCCAGTATCCAGGTCCACCGCTGGTTGCTGGAGCCTCCCCCCTGGGAGCTGGGCCGGAGACATCTGGCTTCTCAAGTGAGCTCTGGGGTTGGGCTCTTATACTTCCTGTCTGGTCTCTGACAACTGTTGGGGGCAGGCTTGGTGTGCTCTGGCTCTGCCCACTCTGGTGTCCAGTGGAGCTCGTCCCCCTCCAGGGCACTGGGGAACCACACCACCTTTATGACTTGTACTTTATTCTATAAAAATAATACTAAGCCCATCACTGTAATATCTGACTGGATTTTAGAGGTTTGGGGTTTTTTAAAAACAGAACAGGGGACTTGCATCAGCAAGATAAACTTTCCAAATTCATTTGTTTCAACCACTGGACATAACCAAGATGGGAAACTGTCACTGCACCAGCCAAGGAGAAGAGAGAGCTCTCCATAACAACTATACCAACCCAGGGGTATTTTCCCTCCAATTTTAGAGGAGATGGGGAGTTGTGGTCCCTCTGTTCTCCCTTACTTTAACCCCACATCATGTCCGCACAACCACAGGGTAGCCCCAAGAGACTGCTATAATTTAGGCAGCCCTCAGGGCTGTATAAGTTATACCAGGTCCTCTCCAGCTCCCAGAGGAGCTCAGGAATGAGAAGAGTGGGTGCTATGGTGGCTTAAAGCCACCTTTGATCCCCCTCCTTCTGGGCTCTTAGACATGCAGCACAGAATCTCACCCACTGTCACCTTTGGGATTAGAACTCATTTCCTGGTCTCCCAATCCTGCATTCACACCCACTAGGCAGCAAAGATTGGTCTGACTGGCATTAGATGCTGTGGATTCTGGTAGTTAGCAGCTTTCTATGGAGTTACCAGTCATGAAAATTATAGGTAACCAGCCAATGTCATAAGCCTTTGATAAAATAATCACAGGTCTCACTCGCTCAATTGAAACTTACTAGAGGTTCACAGCTAAGTTGTTTGAAGATTCCAGCCACACTGGGCATCCTGCAGCCTAACACTGAGCAGGACTTTTCCTGCAATTGCAACTCTGAGGCGAGACAGATTGGGGCCAGGAACGAGAACTGAAACTGCTCACATCAAAAGGGTTAATAACTTTTTATATATAAATATAAATGAGAGATCATCCTTGGTTTTTCCCTCAAACCAATCCATCCTTATAACTGGAAAGCTGGAGCGAAGTTTCCCTCCTGAAGACTTTAATGTTACTCCTGGGTCAACCAAATGGAGCTGCTCAAAAGCAGAGCCTGGTAAAGGAATATCATACTTTCCTTTGAATTAGTCTCAACAGTTTACACTAAGTAGTCTGAACTACTGTTGGACAGAGTGTATCTGTGACTGCAACCTTTCCCTGCCCCTACTTAGCCCCACTGTAGCACAGTACAGCCAGGGCTCTGCTTCTGTTTCCCTTCTAGTTCTCCCAATAGTCCTGTGATGAACCTATCTTCTCTTAGGGAACCTCTGTCATGTAGACATCTCAAGTTTTTAAAAAATAAATAAATAAAACAAAAGTGTCTTTCACCCTTATTAGGCTATCCATCTACCCCACTTTCTCACAAAGAAGCTGACCCTCTGGACTTTCTCTATAGAAGTTCAGCTCTGACCAAGCCACTGACGCTCAAGGCTTCTTGCTTTGAGTCCTTTCCCCAGTCTGGTTCCTGCTGTCAAACCATCTGCCAGGAAGTTGACCTTTTCCTAGGAACTTCCTCCTTCCCTCCCCCGCATCCATTCAAAACCAGCCACAGAAGACAATAGCCCTCTTACACCGCTCCTTCCCCAATAGTGCTCTCCCAGCTCTTTATGGAAATCATCCAGTTCCTCCCCAGCTGGGTCCGATAATTAATCCGGCCACCTGATCGCCAGCCAATCAGGATCAGCTTAAGGGTAGCTGATGTCACTGGAGAACTGGCAGTGGACACCCCCAGAACTTACAACATATTGCAGTAACAGCCATATAGTAAAATCTCATAATTCATACACAACAATGATATACATATTTTGACAGAACAAATTGGTTTCAAAAGATCATGACCTATCTTACATGGCATATTTTGTATGAAATATATCATAATTATATGATGGGTGAATATAGGGGTTCCAGAGTGCTGCTTTGAGGTACAGAATGCCACACAGCGTGTTATTCCTGTGCTCCACAGATTCCACCAATTTCTAGCTCATTTTTTAATTAATATAGGGTTATTTTTAGGTCCTGGCTATTCTAGAGAGAGCCTCTCCCCCAGTGCTTTAACTTAACAATTGTGATAAACTAGATCACTGAATTGAATTGTTTGATTTGTTCACCTGGGGCTTGGGTCAACTGGTTCTCCATGGAGGAACTTGGTCTCTGACTTTGGTTTCCCTCTTTGATTTGAGGATCCAAATTAGTTGATCTGCCTGTGTCAAGACTGATTCCCCACTTTGGCACTTCTAATGCAGAAAGTGGGGGCCCTCAAGGATTTTAAAAATTAATACTGGCCACTTCAGGCTTATATTAAACTCCCAAGGTTACAGCTTTTCTCTGACCTTGGCTTGGTAAATGCTTCCACCACAGAAATGCAAAAACATCTTTTAAAAAACCCAGGAAGATGCACTTGGGAATTCCTTCCTGTGGGGTACCCTCAAGCCCTTTCACACACACCCCCCAGAAGAGCTGAGAAAGAAAACAAAGGAAATTAGCTGTTGCCATCAGCTAATTAAATACATACACAAACCTCTTAGGACACCAAAAATTCAATCCTATTCTTAAAAAAGGTAAATTTTATTAAAAACAAAAAGAAAGAAAATACATCTAGAACTTAGGCTTTTGCTAGATTTTAAAAAAACCACTTACAAAAATTAAACATCAAGAATAACCTTGAGGTCCAGCTTAAAGGTTACAAGCAAAACAAAAGCATTTGGGGTTAGCACAGAGGAGATCCACAAGCCAAAATAAAGAAATAAACCTGATTACATTTATCTAAACATTTCCTGTCCAAATGATTCCTTTTAGGTATGGAATATAATTTTTCATACCTGGTTCAAACCTTAAACAGCATTCCTGCTTATAACATTGCTGCTCTGTGTCCCTGCAGCCCAAAGAGAACAGACAAAAGGAAAGTTTCTTTCTCTCGTTTAAAAAGTTCTACCTTCCTATTGGCTCTTTTGGTCAGGTGCCCACTTCCTTTTCTTTACTTGGGGGACTTTTAACCTTTACAGGTAAAGCAAGCAGAGAACAGACACCAAGTAGGACTTTATAACTAACTGTCCGGTTGGGTGTCCATAAAAGGGAGCTTCTCCCCTCTCCTTCCCCCTCCCTCAGCCCTTTTTTATCCTAGCTTGTTCAGCCTTTTTATTCTGGGATGGATTGAAGGAGTTCTTTTGTGGCTGGTGAGTTCCTAGTTCAATTACAATAACTAAGGGTTCAGCTGAGTTCAACTAACTGTTTAAGTATGGTTATATAGCTATTGATTCTTCAAGAACATTAAGGTCATGGTAAGCACATATTTATAAAACTTGTATAAACAACTAAACCAAATAAATCAGTCACTGGATACTCTAAAATGGGGAGCAACTGAACAAAGTAGACATCACGCCAGTAATGATTTTTTCCCCAAAATTTCTGCAAGGCAGCCCATTGAGAAAATCCATCATGGATACCATTGATGAATTCTTATCAATGGTAATAACTACAGCTGGTTTGAGGGTGACAAGTTCATTTTGCAACAACTTTTGAGGTTTCAGGTTTTGTTTTCATTTTCAACAATGTAAACAAAGCCTTTCAAACATTTTCACAAAACAGAATTATGTTGCAACATTTGTTTATGGATCAAAAAGGTCAGGTTTTTTCAATTTGGGTCTCTTTCTGAAGTGACCAGAGAGTTCATTCTGAATCTCAGAAACCTTCCCATCAAAAATGTAGTCAAAATTTATACATCTCTGCACACCATGCTGAGGAATTTATAGCATATTTTAATGAAAATACATTTACTCAAAATTGTTCCAACTAGCTCTAATAATGGCACGACAAAGAATTTTAAAATATCTTATCATCAGTGCTCTATGGCTTGTCTGCTTTACTAGTCATTTCCCAAAAGGTATGTTTCCGATCAGTATTTCTGCTGTCTATACATGCTGTTTAGTATCATTTTGTTTCTTGGTGAGGGGACTCAGAGCCCCTTACCAAGATATTGTTAACTTGAAACAAGATTATTCTTTTCTCCATAATATTTTTCTGTTACAAGCAGTGAGTCTGAATATCTTCTGTTAAATGTTAAACTGGGATATATGGATAAGCATTCAGGTAAGCTGGGATATATGGATAAGCATTCAGGTCAGATTGGTCAATATGGGTCTTCAAAAGCCTCCCCAGTCCAAACTACAAGTGTTTGTAATATAAAAATAGAAGCTGCTCATGGAACTCTAGGCAACTATATTGAAGCTCACTGTTTTACACAGGCCCAGTACTCTAGCAGCAACGAAACAGTTTATAATCAAGGATATTATAAACCCCTACAAAAGGGGGCATAGTAATATGCACATAGAAATCTGTAACTGAGACTGGGTGTAACATTCCAGATTGTTTGCTTGCATTAAAGTCTGAAGTAGAATGTCTAAAATGCTACATGAAAATATTTTGTAAAATTTTAATTGGAAGACATGCAAACCAAATGATTTATGATCTAAAAGAGCATTCATTATTTATCTGACTTTCTTGTTAAATGTAATGTAGGCATTTTACTGTTTCTCTGGCCTCCAATTTTATCTTGTGGTTTAGGTGCTCATTTTAGAGATTTTGAACTTATTGTTATATAAGAAATACCTACTTCTTTGTAGAAGTTTTAGACTATTTTATTGATTATTTATGTCTTGGTGTGTGTATGACCTTTTCTGTACTTAACTAGTTGTTTTAATCTATGGTATATATTAGGAATTTCCCATTTTTCTCACTTGATTAAAAGGTTTTGAGACAAATGAAAATATCTGCCTTTTCTATATAGATATTGGCAACAGTGTGAATACTCATTTAAATATTTAATTTTGAATATTAGTATGTCTGTCTTTAGAGAAGTCTTTTAAAATATTTTAATTTCTGTATTGGATCAAAATATGTTGCAAGATGTTCTATTAATTTGTTTTGCTAATTATTGAGAGTCATGTTATTGCTGGGTTTATTTGGTGGAAGACTTATTAAAATTGCTAGTCTACTAGATTGTGCTTTATAGAATATCAGAGTTGGAAGGGATCTCAGGAGATCATCTAGTCCAACCCCCTGCTCAAAGCAGGACCAGTCCACAGGCAGATTTCCCCCCTAAAATGGTCTGCTCAAGGACGGAACTCCTAACCCTGGGTTTAGCAGGCCAATGCTCAAACCACTGAGCTATCTCTCCTCCCTCTTAAGAATATCTGAAGAGGAGTAAGTGACCTACCAATCCACTTTTAAAAATCAACTATAAAGCAAAAAGGAGAGAGCAGTATGGGGAATGGGAAGGGGCAAGAAAAGAGAGGTCATTTTGCTTTTTTTTACTGCTTTTTAATGGATAAAACATTTTTACTGCTTTTTAATGGATAAAGCAGTCTCAAATGTTAGTCCTCTCTTTTTTCATGGCTGGAGCTCCTTGGCAGGATCAGGGCCTAAACAGTTACATCCCACAAGGCTATAGCTTGAGCACATAAGTTGAAAAGATAGAAAAGGGGATGCTGATTCTACTATTAGTTGCACAATTAATAATTCAAATATTTCATCTTAACAATCAACTTTTCACAAGTACCTGTACAAGTAAAGCTTGAAAATTAAAATACACACAAAAGGAAAATGAACCAGACCAAATCAAAATTCCCTTTCAAATTAAAATGGTATTGATTTTCCCCACTATTCTTTACCTTAATCTTGATCACTGTTTTCAAGGTGGGCTTTACCATCTTAATTTTCCTAAAGTATCTAAAAAGACATTCAGAGAACAGGCACCATATTAATATTCAAGACATTCATATACATCAATAATGGCACCAACTGGGATAAACAGCTTGTCCATGATGCAAAGTATTACGGTGGAGCTGGTGAAAAGAAACCCATTGTGACATATAAAGTTTATTCCATTTATTTTTGCCCTCCCTCCCGCCCATTAGTTTCTTGAAAGAATAGCTTCTGGGAAAGGAAGGAAATTACTTAGCAAATGTGTTGGGATTGCATTTGTCTTATAAATCTTTAGAAGTATTGAGCCAAATACACCAGCTATGTCACTCGAGAAGAACACAGGAGACCCAGGTTTAATTCTTGATCCTTTGGTAGATTGCCTGTGCGACATTGTCTAATTAAAATATAATCATGCAAATCATTATTGCTACCACTGTTCTATAATTGAAATTAATCTTATACAAAGTATAATACATGGCCAGAAAGGATTAAACAGCTTGCAGGCTCAATAACTCACAGCCAACCTTTTAAGTCATGTTAGGAAAATATGTGAATGGTAATTAGGGCCATTCCATGGTAAATAGGCTAGAACTTTGAAATGCAAACCTGTATTGTTAGAGAATTAGAGATGATACTTATTGTGTATACCTTACATGCTAGCCATGTAAACAGACAGTTCCTGTCTGTCACTATAGCTATGGATTCAGTGATCAAAAGGGAATATTAACATTTAATCTTGGATGCAATAATGTCATTGTCTATATGTCTCTTTAAAGTTTGTGATAAACTGCTTAATGGATTAATTATTTTATGTTAATCCATGTAGTTAATTACTGGTGAGGCTTAGGAAACAGAAGGTTACCAAAGCCTACTGTTTACCCAGGACTGCATGGTCAAGTGGCTGCTAGAAAATTGTATAAAAGACCCTTGGGTCCCAGTCCTTTTAATCTCAGATTTGCTTAAGCTTCATCAGGGGAAGTTTGAGTCATAAGACTAAGATCCCAGTCCTAAACTGGAACACCCTGAATATGATCTTGGGCACTGGACTATAACATAGGACGACATTCTAAAAGAACTCGTTTCAACTACAAAGCTCATCATCTATGCTATGAAGCTGAAGCTCAAGATTGTACTTATGTCTGTATGTATACTGACCTTTTAATCTATATTTTCTCTCTCATTTTTTTAAATAAATCTTAGTTATTTAATAAGAATTGTCTGTAAGTATGTATTTGGGAAAGGTCTGGAATATTGATTAGTCTGCGAGGTAATGTGTCTGATCCTTTGGGATTGGTAGAACCTTTTTTATATGTTGAATAAGATTTTCAGTAATCCTCATCATTTTTACTTGGGTGTCTAGATGGAGGCCTGAGGCTGTTACTTTAAGGGAACTGTGTTGACTTCTGATTAACCAATGAGGTATAACAAAAGCTGCTTTGTGCTATCTTGGTAAATCTAAGTATTGAAATATCCACCAGATTTGGGGATTGCCTGCCCCATTCTTTGCAGTTTGCCCTAATTGAGTGACCTCAGCTGGCTCCCCTGGGATTCCAGTCACAGCCTGTGTGCAAGTTAGTTAGTTCTCCTTCCTCCATTCCCTGTCTATAAAATGGAGATAAATACTACTTCCTTTGTCCATTTCATCTATTTAAATTGTAAGTTGTTTGGAGCAGGGACTGTTGCTTACTATGTGCATGTACAGCACCTAGCACAATAGGGCTCCAGTCCTAGATGGGGCCTCTAGGCATTACAATAATACAAGTAATTATAAATAATAATCAATGTGATACAAGGCATAGGGTCCCTGGAAGTAAAATCTGCCCTAAGTGGTTTCTGTGGTGCAAGGCACTTGCATTCTTCATACCACTGGGAGGCTAGGATCAGAGACCCAGAAATGGGCAACACTACCCAGGAAGGGGGAATGATCAGGGCACCTAGGGATGCACAGATTCAATGCATTCTCCCAGGTAGCCTCTGCCAGCAGGGCTTCTGTGGATTCCTGGCTGAAATTTAAAAACCAATCTCCAGAGGGGGAAAACAGTGCAATCACCACATTTCTTCCCATGCTGTGAATACCCTTGAAGAACAGGTGCCCACACTGGTGCAAGGAGATGCAATTTGAGAGTCTGATGCCTTTTCAATGGAAGAAGAAGGTACTATCTGAAACCAACCAGAATAGCCGGGCAAAAAGTGCAGTTCTGTTCTGCCTGGACTTTCCAGATGAATGTCTATATATTTAACATAACGCAGTCTATCAAAGTTGGGGAGTATCATAGGGTGAGCTAGCTCTCTCTGAAGTTCAGAACTCAATCTCTTCTCTGCCAGGTGTAACCAACCTTCCCAGATGAAAGGAATGCATCCAAAGGTAATGTGATGGGAGCATGTGATTCAGAAGCAGGTCTGATGGGGGAATATGAGGGCAGCCTGAGGTTGAGGAGGGAGTCTGCTGGGAAAAGGAGGTTACTGTTCATTATGCCTAGGTAGAAAGCCTGGGAGAGATCTACAAGGAGTTGGGTGAACCTGTTGAGGAATAAACCTTAATTAAAGGATCTGAAGGGAGACAAGTCCCAGATAGAAGGGCTGCAAAGGACTGGGAGCCTGGAGGGAAACCTATAATAAAGGGGAAGCCCTGATAAAAGACAAGAAATAATTTTGAACCTGGAGAAAGGGCTATCTGGATGGAGAAGCCCATTATAAACTGCAAGGATTAACTGAGCCTGGGGAAGAAGGCTGGAAGATGTTTTAAAAGCATGGTATTGTGAAATGCCAGATATGAGGACTTGTTTAATGTGTGATAGAGAGGGCAACTGAGGCAGCAGAAGGGCTTGAAGCAGATTGGGTAAGAGAGGTAATGCTGGTGGGCAGAGGGAAGTATTTTGAAGAACTTGTAGCCATGGTGCAGTTTCTGTTGGTTGAAGATACATCCCACAGCTGGTCAGTTCAGCCCATGCTCTAGAAATACACATAACATCTGCAAGTAACACCTTCTATCATCTCACTTAGTTAGGAGACTCCATTCTATCTTCGTAGATGAAGATCTAACCTCAGTTATTAATGCCTTCATCACCTGTTGGCTGGACGACAGCAATACAATGTACTTGGGCATGAAGTCTTCAACAATTAGGGAACTCCAACTAGTACATAACACTGCAGTACATCTCTTCAGTCTCATTGACTGACACAAGCACATGGAACCTTTCCTGCTCTTTCTACATTGGCTTCCCATAGAATTTCAAATCAAATTCAAGGTCTCAGTCCTTATCTTCAAACCGCTGCATGGCATGGGGCCAGGTTATCTAAAAAACTGTTTAAAGCTCCAAGACAAAGACTACAGTTGACAGCTATACTCCTCTGGTCCACATATTGGAACTCAACAATAAGAGTAAAGCTTGTCTATATAGGAGACAAACTCCACCAGAGAGGCCCTTTGGGGCCATCTGCCTGTCCCAAGTGAGGATAAAGGAGGAGGGTTGGGCGTGGGGCTAGCAACTCCACCCTGTAAAAAAAAAATCAACCTGCTACAGAAACGCCAACAATAGAGACAACAGAGACTTTTACCCTAGAAAAAGAAGGGTCTTCAATTCGAAGATGCATGACGCTAGGTGGTAAAAGCCGTGAGGAAGCCACTAAGCCGATTACCCTTCTTGCAACCAGGAGGATTACCATAGGCACATGGAACATGAGGACCATGTACGAATCAGGAAAGACGGCACAGGTTGCAGCAGAGATGAGGAGCAACAACCTGACCCTATTAGGCATTAGCAAGACAAGATGGACACAAGCGGGGCAGAGATGTCTGTTGACAGGAGAGCTGTTGCTGTATTCAGGACATGAAGAGAGCGACGCACCCCACACACAGGGATTAGGCTTCATGTTGTCCAAGCAAGCACAGAGAGCACTGATTGGTTGGAAGGCACATGGTCCCAGGATCACCACAGCATCCTTCAGAACTAAAATGAAGAGGATTAAGATGAATGATGTTCATTGCTACGCTCCAACTAATGACAGCGAAGAGGAGGACAAAGATTATTTTTACAACAGACTCCAGAAAATATTAGAGATTCTCCCAGACGAAGACATCATCATCCTTATGGGAGACTTTAATGCCAAAATTGGACCTGACAACACAGGATACGAACAAGTCATGGGGACTCACGCTCTGGGAGAGATGAGTGAGAATGGAGAGAGATTTGTGTGCACTTAACAACCTGGTCATAGAAGGTAGCATCTTTCCTCACAAGCGGATCCACAAGAGTACCTGGGTATCACCAGCAGGCACGACAGAAAATCAGATCGATCATGTCTGCATTAGCAAGAAGTTTAGAAGATCCTTGCAGGACGTTAGAGTTAGAAGAGGAGCAGACGCGGCGTCCGACCATCACTTAGTGGTGGCCAGATTGAAGCTGAAACTGAAGAAGAACTGGATAGACGCGTCAGACAGAAGAGTGAAGTACAATGTCAGCCTTCTGAAGGACCATAAGACCAAGGAAGATTTTGGACTGACGCTGAAGAATAAGTTTTCAGTATTACAGGATCGGTCTGAGGAAGAGGAAGACAGTGTACTAAACAGATGGCAGAAAGTGAGAGAGACACTTAGGTCAGTATGCCAGGAAGTGCTTGGAATTAAGAAACACCAGCAGAAAGAGTGGATCACAGCAGAGACCTTGATCAAGATAGAAGACAGAAAGAAGAAGAAGGCAGCAGTCAATAACAGCAGGACTAGAGCAGCAAAGGCCAAAGCTCAAAAAGAGTATGCTGAAGCCCATAGAGCAGTGAAGAGGAATATCAGGAAGGACAAGAGAGAGTATGTGGATGAACTGGCAGCAGAAGTGGAGTAGGCAGCATACAGCGGTAATATGAAACAGCTGTATGATACTACCAAGCGACTGTCTGGAAAGTTCAGCAACCCAGAACGTCCCCTTAAAGACAAGCAGGGAAAGTCTATAACAGGAATAGAACAACAGATGAAGAGATGGGTGGAGCACTTTGAGGAACTCCTGAACAGACCAGTATCACCAAATCCACCAGATATCAACTCAGCTAACGAGGACCTCCCAATTAATTGTGATAAACCAACCAGAGACGAGATCAGAAAAGCCATCACCATGATGAAGAATAGGAAGGCGGCTGGACCTGATGACATCCCAGCAGAGGCCCTGAAAGCAAACCTGGATGCTTCAGTGAAAATGCTGTACCCCCTCTTTGAGAAGATATGGGAAGAAGAAGTGATTCCAGTAGACTGGAAAGAGGGATATCTCATCAAAATCCCCAAGAAAGGAGACCTTAGCAACTGTGCCAATTAGAGGAATCACACTCTTGTCGGTACCAGGGAAAGTGTTCAACCAAGTCCTCTTAGAGAGAATGAAGATGCCGTCAATCCACAGCTACGAGATGAACAGGCAGGTTTCCGGCAGAACAGATCATGCACGGACCAGATAGCAATGCTTCACATCATAGTTGAGCAGTCTATAGAGTGGAACTCCTCGTTGTACATCAATTTTGTTGACTATGAGAAAGCGTTCGATAGCGTGGATCGAGAGACCCTTTGGAAGCTCCTTCAGCACTACGGCATCCCAGCAAAGGTGGTCAACCTGGTCAAGAACTCATATGACAGTATACACTGTAGAGTGATCCATGGAGGGCAGCTTACTAACAGCTTCCAGGTGCAAACTGGAGTCAGGCAAGGATGCTTGTTGTCACCACTTCTTTTTCTTCTTGTCATCAATTGGATTATGAAGACATCCACCTACGAGCGTAGGAACAGAATCCAGTGGACGTTGTGGACCCAGCTTGATGACCTGGACTTTGCTGACGACCTTGCACTCCTTTCCCACAGTAAACAGCAGATGCAAGAGAAGATCAACGTAGTGGCAGCCACGTCATCACAGGTTGGCCTCAACATTCACAAGGACAAGACCAAGATCCTTAGGATTAACTCCACTAGCAATGACCCAGTCACACTGAATGGAAGCCCCCTGGAAGAAGTGCAGTCCTTCACCTACCTAGGTAGCATCTCGACCAGCAGGGTGGCACAGACGCAGACATCAAAATAAGGCTTGGTAAGGCAAGAGCAGCTTTCTTACAGCTCAAGAACATCTGGAGCTCTAGAGAGCTGTCTTTGGCAATAAAAATTCGACTGTTCAACTCCAATGTGAAATCAGTCCTACTATATGGAGCTGAAACCTGGAGGACAACCAAAACAACCATCAGGAAGATCCAGACCTTCATAAATAGCTGCCTCAGAAGGATTCTCCAGATCCGCTGGCCAGACACCATCAGTAACATCCACCTCTTGGAGAGGACCTGTCAACTCCCAGCAGAGGAAGAAATCAGAAGGAGAAGGTGGGGTTGGATAGGACATACACTACGCAAGCAGCCCACTAACATCACCAGACAGGCACTGTGGTGGAACCCCCAAGGCAAGCAGAAAAGAGTCCGTCCAAGAAACACCTGGCTACGTGACCTTCAGGCTGATAGCAAAAAAATGGGCTATACCTGGAACCAGTTAGAACGAATGGCCTAGAATAGAGGACTCTGGAGATCTGTTGTTGGCGGCCCATACCCCGATTGGGGTGACGGGTATGAGTGACTGAGTGATATAGGAGACAGAATCTTCTCTGAGGTTGTTAGAGACTGTGGAATGAACTCCCCCATGAACTAAGGACCATAACGAATTTTACCACTTTCTGCTCCAAAAGCAAAAGGCATTTCTTTGACATTGCCATCTCTGAATATAAACACATAGCGACAGGAGTATTTTGTTCTGGTAGGGTATGTGGGAAGAGGGATGGTAAATACCCACACACGCTACCAAAACAAGGTATTCCACTGCACATGTTTCTCCCTCTGGGAAGATGAGAACATGTGTAGTCATGACTGCATAATGCACTACTGGAAGGTGCTCAGATACTGCAGTGATGATCATAGTATAAGAACCAGCACAGAATAGTCCCTGCTACAGGGATGCTCAATGTTTGTTTTCAGAACTAGTCAATCAATGCTATTTAACAGCTTGTTATTATCCCGTTAATGATACAGGAAGTTTTCAAATTGCAGTTTAAAGATGGAGCAAAAGCCTAGGGGAAACCACTCATATTATGACTGAATAAGGAGATCCTGTAGTATTACTTGAAGTTGCTAGGCATGTGGGAGCTAGCTTGGTTTCAATGCACAAGGCTTGCAAGGAACCTTGGTCTCAATTATGTTAAGGCCATTTTACACATTCTGGCCATCTAAAGGAGGGCAGAAATATACCCCTGAGTGGAGCCCCTACTTGACTAGTGTAGCAGGTTTGTAGGAGCAGCAGTGATCTGTATGATATGTATAACCTGTATGCTCAAAAGGTCTGTTACACTTCCCACCTCTCCTTGTCTCCTCTCCTTCTCTGAATACCTGTGAAGTGGCTTTCCCCCATCCCTTCCACCTGGAATGCTTGTGGGATGAATGGGCTGCTTGAACATCCGGAAGATCAGAAGAGCTCCCAGATAGACAAGATGTCTGGGACTCTAATTAGGCAGCACTCACACACGCAATGCATGGACACTGCATGGACACTGGCTGAGGTGGAGTGTGACCAACCAGAAGAGGCCAAGTCATTTCTAGTCACAGGCCACGAGGAGCAGGTCCTTAAAAGGGGAAGGGGCCATGTGCTCAGGAATGCACTCACAAGCTTGTATCTCCCAAAAAGGCCCTTTGCCTGGATCGCCTGGCCAGTGGTTCACTGCATTGCATTCCATTGTGCCTCGGGAAGACATACCTTCATCACATCATCCATCGCTGTGCTGTGGGAAACTTACCTTAAAGGATCCTGACATCTCCAGTGCCGTGCCTGTCCTAGGAGCAGGAGTGTGCGAGTGTGAATGTGACCCCCCAACACTTCTTTTGAGCTTAGCTATCAGTATAATAAATGTGGTGCTTTCTGCCAAACTCTGGTGGATCATTAGTCCTCCCTAAGCTTACTAGCTGGCCCAATTTCAGGTAACAGCAGGGAGATCAGGCGTGTGGTAGGGGATCTCTGTTTCACAAGGACCATGGGAAGCATAGCATAAAGTAGAGCACCTGTGATGTTCTAGTGAAGCAGAGTCTGGACAAAATTCTCATTTAATCCAATAGGGTGAGAATTTCACCCAATAAGTGGAAGGGTAACTTGAAGTCACCTTTCTCCCCACCGCATCTGTCCCTATGCCAACCTACGAGAACAGAGAAACTGGGAATCAGACACTTAATCTTCCCACATATTCATGATTTTTAAATGAATGATAAAATTCAGATAAAAATCTGAACTTCTGAGTAATCATCTATCTTTCTTGTCAGGTAGTTTAGCTAGAAAAGAGACTATGAGGAAGTAAGGAGAAAACAAAGTATGAGATAAACAATAAATATTAATAATAAGCTTTAGTGTAATAGCAGTGTCGAGATAATTCAGGACTGACCTTGTCAAAATGCAGCACAGATGATGAATGTGCTCTCCCCTAGAAATAGACTGCTTTGCTTTTTTGCTGTTATCTGGTTTGTTCATAAACGTCCTTTACGTCCTCAGGGCACTTATATGGTAGGTATTGATGAAATCCTAATAAAAGGTGTTTTAATAGGAGTAGTTATGCTGCCCCCAGCCTCCTTTACAAAGACAGTTCATTATGTGCAGTAACTCCTCACTTAACGTTGTAGTTATATTCCTGAAAAATGGAACTTTAAGCTAAACAGTGTTAAGTGAATCCAATTTCTCCATAAGAATTAATGTAAATGAGGGGGTTAGGTTCCAGGGAAATTTTTTTCACCAGAATATATATATAATATATATACACACACACACACACACAGAGCATAAGTTTTAAACAAACAATTTAATACTGGTGCACAGTGATGATGATTGTGAAGCTTGGTTGAGGTGGAGGAGTCAGAGGGTGGGATATTTCCCTTACTGCTAAATGATGAACTAGCAACTGGCTGAGCCCTCAAGGGTTAACTCTCTCACTCTACAAGGCAGCAGGAATGGAGGAAGGGGAGACATCACAGACAGAGACACACACTGTATGTGTGTGAGAGAGATATGCGCATTTCCCTTTTAAGTATACTGCCTTGTTAATTAGATCAGCTTGCTGAGACTGCAGCTGATGCAAGCTCCCACCGTCCTGAGCCCTGGTGTGTCCCACCCTTGCTCTATGGAAGATGGGGTAAGCAGAGTGCAGGAACGGGGTGAGGGGGACACCCTGACATTAGCCCCTCCTTTCTTCCCTCCCCCTGCACAGCAAGCACGAGTGTCAGGGAGCAGCTCCAAGGCAGAGGGCAGGAGCAGCATATGGCAGTGGGGGGAGGGACAGCTGAACTATAGGCAGATGCTGCACAGGGAACTTAGGGGAGCGGAGAGCTGATAGGGGGAGCTGATATGGGGCTGCCAGTCCACTCTGGTTCCAAGCCCCCACCAGCTAGCTCCAATGGGCTGCTCTTCCTGCAAGCAGTAGACAAAACAGGCGGCTGCCAAACAATGTTAGAAGAGAGCATTGCACAACTTTAAACAAGCATGTTCCCTAATTGATCAGGAACATAACAATGAAACAACGTTAATCAGGACGACTTTAAGTGAGGAGTTACTGTATTACCTAATCCTTTTGCTTCCTCTTTCACAATTTAATTTTCATGTCAATACAAGCAAACATTCATGCTTGCTTTTTAACTTTTTTACACTTCTCTGGTACAACTGCAGTAGCTTAACAACTATAACATGAGCAAATTATGCCACACGTATCCTTATCAGGGAGAATGAAAAATCAAGAAGCTGATGATAAACATAGCATTAAATCAGACTAACCACACAAACAAGATCATTAAATTTCCAACTGGACATCACATAAATTCAGCTGCCTGGGGCTTTGAATCAGTCATTTTTTACCTCAAGACACACATGTCTAGATTTGGAAAGAAAGTATTGCGATACTGAGCAGAGCCTTGCAATGCTGAGCAGAGCAATGCCCGACTGATTTAGATGGCTGAGTCCCATTGTCAGAAGTAACTTAGGCACTTAGTAGCTGAAGTCCTATTAACTTTCAATGAGACTTAAGCATATAAGGACTAGATCTGAAAGGCATTTAGGTACCTAAAGATTCAGGTGGCACCTAATGGGATTTTCAAGAGCACCTGGGTGCTTTACTTCCATTGAAATCAGTGCTGAGAGGAACAATGCCTAAATACCTTTTAAAAATTTGGGCCACAACTACTAAGTAAGCATTGTAAGTACAATTACTTCCCTGTTCTCCCTTTATTTCTATGTTACCCCCCTCTGATTGATTTCTATTTCCAGAATATGAATCAAATGTCAATAGCGAAAAAGTTTAAAAAAATCTGGTTTGCTGCATTAATTAAATTGTCTGCATCAGACATTGAGAAAGATGGTGATAAAGTTGTTTCTGATCAAATTGAATGCTGTGATAATCTTATGGCATCTGTGCAGTTGAAACGACACATTCTTTCTTAAAGTAGCATAGTGTCTGGCCTAAGCCTCAACTACATTGGTCTTTTAATTGTGCAAGGTAACTGTTTACAAATAAGCTTAAATAGTGTTCCCACTAAAACAGTTTCTAACATGGTTTGGTAGTGTGGCACAGTCTAGAAAACGATTTCTAGAAACTAAGTCTGATATGGTTTAACTATACTAGCTGGCCAAACTATACTAGCTGGCCAAATCATTAGCAACTAACGTCCTTAGCTGCAGCCATGATTAAACATGATTAATTACTTTACCTTAAGACCTTGGACTTCTAACCACATCAGGCAATCAGACACAACATGAATCAGAAGTGTAGGACTGGAAGGGATCTCAATAGGTTATCTAGTCCAGTCCCCTGCACTCAAGGCAGGACTAGATAACCCTACTGAGATCACAGCAGGACGGCTTCACTGGGCAACACAATATGGGGATGAGGTGAGCAGCCCTCAGTGGTGAAAGAGAAACTGGACATGCACAAGTCCATGGGGCCAGATCTAAAGCATCCAACAATGCTGAGGGAGTTGACTGATGTGATTGCAGAGCCATTTTCCATTATCTTTGAAAATTCACGGTGATTGGGGGAGGTTCTGGATGATTGGAAAAAGGCAAATATAGTGCCCATATTTTAAAAAGGGAAGAAAGAGAACCTGGGGAACTACAGACGGATCAGCCTTACTTCAGTCCCCAGCAAAATAATGGAGCAGGTCCTCAAGGAATCCATTTTGAACCACTTGGAGGAGAGGAAGGTGATCAGGAACAGTCAACATGGATTCACCAAGGGCAAGTCATGCCTGACCAACCTGATTGCCTTGTATGATGAGATAACTGACTCTGTGGATATGGGGAAAGCGGTGGATGTGATCTATCTTGACTTTAGAAAACTTTTGATACAGTCTCTCACAGTATTCTTGCCAGCAAGTTAAAGAAGTATGGACTGGATGAATGGACTATAAGATGGATAGAAAGCTATCTTGATTGTTGGGCTCAACGGCTTGATGTCTAGTTTGCAGCCAATATCAAGTGGAGTGCCCCAGGGATCAGTCCTGGAGCAGGTTTTGTTCAACATTTTTATTAATGATCTGGATGATGGGATGAATTGCACCCTCAGCAAGTTCGTAGATGGGGGGAAAGGTAGATATGCTGGAGAGTAGGGATAGGGTCCAGAGTGACTTAGACAAATTGGAGGATTGGACCAAAAGAAATCTAATGAGGTTCAATGAGGACAAGTGCAGAGTCCTGCACTTAGGAAGGAAGAATCCCATGCACCGCTACAGGCTGGGGACCGACTGGCCAAGCAGCACTTCTGCAGAAAAGGACCTGGAGATTACAGTGGACGAGAAGCTGGATATGAGTCAGTGTGCCCTTGTTGCCAAGAAAGCTGACAGCATATTGAGATGTATTAGTAGGAGCATTGTCAGCAGATCGAGGGAAGTGATTGTTCCCCTCTATTCAGCACTGGTGAGGCCACACCTGGAGTATTGTGTCCAGTTTTGGGCCCCGCCACTACAGAAGGGATGTGGACAAATTGGAGAGAGTCCAGCAGAGGGCAACAAAAATTATTAGGGGGTTGGAGAACATGACTTATGAGGAGAAGCTGAGGGAACTGGAGTTACTTAGTCTTCAGAGGAGAGGAGTGAGGCGGGATTTGATAGCAGCCTTCAACTACCTGAAGGGGGGTTCCAAAGAGGATGGAGCTAGGCTGTTCTCAATGGTGGCAGATGACAGAATAAGAAGCAATGGTCTCAAGTTGCAGTGGGGGAGGTCCAGGTTGGATATTACAAAACACTATTTCACTAGGAGAGTGGTGAAGCACCGGAATGGGTTACCTAGGGAGGTGGTGGAATCTCCATCCTTAGAGGTTTTTAAGGCCCAGCTTGACAAAGCCTTAGCTGGGATGATTTAGTTGGTGTTGGTCCTGCTTTGAGCAGGGGATTGGACTGGATGACCTCCTGAGGTCTCTTCAACCCTAATATTCTATGATTCTATGACTAAGTAAATAACTAGACCATTCCTGACAGGTGTTTGTCTAACCTGCTCTTAAAAACCTCCAAGGATGAAGATTCCACAACCTTCCTAGGCAATTTGTTCCAGTACTTAACTACCCTGATAGTTAGGAAGCTTTTCCTAATGTCCAGCCTAAGCCTTCCTTGCTGTAATTCAAGCCTATTGCTTCTTGTCCTATCCTCAGAGGTTAAGGAGAACAATTTTTCACCCTCATCCTTGTAACAACCTTTTATGTACTTGAAAACAGTTATGTCCCCACTCAGTCTTCTCCTCTCCATAGTAAAAGACAAGTTTTTCAATCTTTCCTCATAGGTCATGTTTTCTAGATCTTTAATCATTTTTGTTGCTCTCCTCTGGCCTTTCTCCAGTTTGTCCACATCTTTCCTGAAATATGGCACCCAGAACTGGACACAATACTCCAGATGAGCCTAATCAACGTGGAGTAGAGTAGAAGAATTACTTCCCATATCTTGCTTACAACACTCCTGCTAATACACCCGGAATTATATTTGCTTGTTTTGCAACAGTATTACACTGTTGACTCGTTTAGCTTGTGATCCATTATAACCCCCAGAATTCTTTCCACAGTACTCCTTCCTAGGCAGTCATTTCCAATTTTGTATGTGTGCAATTGAAGACAACACACTTAAAGAAGAATCCTATTTCATAATTTGCAGTGACTATTTTTCTAAGGAATGACAGTGTTCATGCATGCATAGTTTGTAGAGCTCATTGTTGCATGGTTAATAGGACACTGGCTATTCTATTTTTAAACTCTATATGGGGTGGAGCTGATATAAGATGAAAATCCAATCCTGCCAGGCCTATTTATGAGCACTACTTTGTGTGTGAAACTCTGAGAGAGAAGCCACACCAATTGGTCTCAAAACTGAAAGCCAAGGTAAAGAGGATCAGGATAAATGCAGTGAATGGTAATGCAAATCAGAAAATATATGGAGCAGAAGGAAAAACATGTTCTCTGGGAAGTCAAACATTTGGAGCCAGGGAACACTTATAAAGAGTGATATGTTTCTAAAAATAGAATGAGAGATGCAATGGAGATGGCTGTAAATATACCCATTACACATCATTTCATGTTATTTAATTATAGTTCCTTTCTGACAGACTACACATCTATTTTCCTGGTGTCACCTGAAATTAACAACAATTGACTATCATGAATGCTGGGGATTTTCTGCAGTTCTTCATTTTGTATTTTCTATGCACAGTTGTTGTGGAGCATTACCAAAGTAGGTTTTCATATCAAGTGGGCCTCTTATGGTAGTTCTTGAATTGCTTTTCTTATTGCAATGAAAACTTTTTTTAAAAAATCAAGTGCTCGGCTGGATTACTTGATCGAGAGCTAAACAGGAAGTTCTTGACAGAGCTAGGAGGAGAGATTTCTTCAGCCTCCTATTTCATTAAGGGAAAAGGAAATGATATGAGAAATATGGTACAACATTTATTTTAAGAAGCATTCTGATGATGAAAGGAATGATACAGCTGCGGAGGGATGGGCGAAAAATGGCCTGCAGCTGCCTGCTCTGCCAGCTGGGATCAGCCTGAGGACACTGTAAAAATGATGAGTTCTAGGTTTAGTGTTGCTGTCCGGAAATGAGGACAGCCAGTGATATCTTAGCTGGATTCTTACGCATATACAAAGCTGCCAACTTTGCAAAGCATCCAGATCTGGAGAGGAGCGAGAGGGTTTGTTTGGTAATGGGGCAGGAGGCAGAGAAGGGGTATCACTGGATTGGGAAAAGACAGTAGTGAGGATCTCATCCTGGCTCTGCAGGGGATCTGCTGAATGCCAGAGTAGAAGCTCTACTTTATAGAAATGTAGGGCTTATTACCTGCATCAAATTCTCGGTTACTCACTGTCATAAACATACAGTTAAGAGTAGCAAAAAATCCCTCTTTTACCTGTAAGGAGTTAAGAAGCTCAAATGTCAGATTTGTGTCCATTTATTCTTTTGCGTAGGGACTGTCTGGTTTGGCCACTGTACATGGCAGAGGGGCATTGCTGGCACATGATGCTGTGGCTGCAACACCATCAGGGGCTTGTTCACCTGCACATCTACCAATGTGATATAGGCCATCATGTGCCAGCAATGCCCCTCTGCCATGTACATTGGCCAAACTAGACAGTCTCTACACAAAAGAATAAATGGACACAAATCTGACATCAGGAATTGTAACATTCACAAACCAGTAGGAGAACACTTCAATCTCTCTGGTCACTCAATAACAGACCTCAAAGTGTTAATTCTTCAACAAAAAACCTTCAGAAACAGACTCCAATGTGAAGCTTCAGAACTGGAGTTAATTTGCAAACTGGATACCGTCAGATTAGACCTGAATAAAGACTGGGAGTGGTTGGGTCATTACAAAACCTAAACTTGATTTCCCCATTACTAATTTCTTCCTACTGTTACTCACACCTTCTTGTCAACTGTCTGTAATGGGCCACTCTCTTACCACTTCAAAAGTTATTTTTCTTCCCTTGGTATCCTGCTGTTAATTGATTTATCTCACTAGACTGACCTCACACTTGGTAAAGCAACCCCCATCCTTTCATATATTTATACCTGCCCCTGTATTTTTCACTTCATGCATCTGATGAAGTGGGCTCTAGCTCACGGAAGTTTACACTCAGATAAATTTGTTAGTCTCTAAGGTGCCACAAGGACTCCTCATTGTGTCTACATGAAATGAACATCTAAAGACTACAAAAAAAATGTAAGTAAAGGCAAGGAAATACATTAGATTATCTTTTGTTTTAGCTTATGAATTTCCCTTATGCTAAGATGGAGTTTTATTCTTGTCTTTTGTCACTTTGAAGCTAAGCCTAGAGGGGAATCCTCTGTGTTTTATTTACCCTGTAAAGTTACCTTCCATCCTGATTTTGCAGGTGTGATTCTTTTACTTTTTTTTTCAAATAAAATTCTTCTTTTAAGAACCTAATTGATTTTCAGTGTCCTAAAAACCCAGCGGTTTGGTCTGTGCTCACATTGTACCAATTGTTGAGGATATTATTCTCAAGCCTCCCCAGGAAAGGGAGTGAACGGGTTTGGGGGAATATTTTTGGGAAATAAAGACTCCAAGTGGCCCTTTTCCTGAATCTTTGTCTAAATCACTTGGTGGTGGCAGCAATACTGTCCAAGGAAAAGGAAAGGATTTGTGCCTTGGGAAAGTTTTAACCTAAGCTGGTAGAAATAAGCTTGGGGGTCTTTCATGTGGGTCCCCACATCTGTACCCCAGCATTCAGAGTGGGGAGGGAACCCTGACACTCACACACTTTAGGGGCACTCACCTTTACCCACTTCCTACGGCTCAAGGTGTAACCCTCTTAATTTAGGCAACCACCCTTACCCTGTTCCTAGGGCTCAGGCATAAACCTGTCAGTTTAGGCAACCATTCTTATCCTTCTGTGGGCTCAGGCCTAACTTTACTCTCTGCAGGATTTCAGGGTCTTTTACCAGTGAAAAGCCTTACACAGTAATATCCTCCATAACCTCTATTTATTAACAATCACCAGAACAGAAAGCACACGCTACTGTACACTGCTCATCACTCCCAATAAGACAGATGAACTTTTCCCTGCCAGTCAGTCAGGATCAGGTCCATCTGGGGGACTCCGGTTTCTGCACGGTGTCATTGGCAGAGTGCTGAGGTCTGGCAGATCTGTTCTTGGGGCTGTGTCCTGGAGTTGGTTCCCAAAGAACTTCCTTTTGGATGCTGTTTATATAGTGAAACTTGAGTCTTGCTTAGCTATACCTTAACCAATCATTATACTAAAATTTTACAATCATACCCCACCACCTTAATTAATTTACACTTAGCAAAATTAATTATGAAACAGACAGAAACAATCAAAGAACCAGACAGAGATCGTACAGACAAACAATAGGGAAGCGGGGACCATAAAGATAAAATAATAAAGAAATGAGGATTTCACAACCACCACTATTGCTGTTATTTCTTGCCAGAGAAGAATGCTATCAAACTAAGTTTTCTTTAACCATCTTAAGATCTGTTTCTTTATCTGGTGATAGTGGGTGCTACTATTAGGACAGGATCTCCTTAACAGACTAATATTACATTTTTTAATGTAATTTAAATGGAATGTGCGGATGTGACTTCCTGCTTCTTAGCTAATGGCTGCTGCTCTCTTAATATGGCTGCAGACAAAGGCCTTTTCCTTATAGGGCTAGATGGGATCCTGAGTGGTCATCTAGTCCAGCCTGCTGCACTGAGGCAGGACCAGATAAATCTAGACCATCTCTGACAGGTGTTTGTCCAACCTGTTCTTAAAAACCTCCAATGACAGGGATTCCACAACTTTCCTTTTTAGTCTTCTTTAGTACTTAACTATCCTTATAGACCTAATATCTAACCTATCTCTCTTGCTGCAGATTAAGCCCACTAGTTCTTGTCCTACCTTCAGTGGACATGGAGAACAACTGATCACCATCCTCTTTATAACAGCCCTTCATGTGTTTAGAGAGTGTTATCAGGTCCCCTTTCAGGCATTTTTTTTTCAGCCTTTCTTCATAGGTCATTGTTTCTAAACCTTTTATATAAACCTCTTTATATAGAAGCCTCTTACAGGAAAACTACCAACAAAAGCCCTGCAAGGCAGCTGCTAAGTGGACTTCACTGGAAGGGACGGCTACCAGGGAGCAAAGTGGCTTGAGTTGTTAGTTTTCTTGAGGAACAGGAGGTAGCACTTATATCTGTGAACATTCCTGGGACATAGAAATCGATGCCAGTTTCCTGGAATTGGTGTCACAAATCCAGGCCTGTCCTGGCCAAGCTAGGACTGTTGGTAAGTTTGCATAAATTAAGTGACAACTTTAAAAAACAAAACTAACTTTGATACAAGTTCCTCTTAAAATAGTTAAAATAGTTCTTGAACAGTAGTTTATGTACTGCTATACTCTGATGTGGGGCACAGTCTTATTTACTGTCTTGTTTTCTCTGCTGTATGACCTACCCTGCCACAGAATGAGAGGCAAACAGTTCAGCAAAATTTAAAAAAAAAAATTAGATAATTACATGAATAGGAAAAATATCTTGCGGTTACATTAGCAAGTTAAAATGTTACAAGGACTATCATCATTTGGGGCCAAACTCAGCTCTGTTGAAATTAATGGAGTTGCACTCCTGTATTCCAGCATATAATTTGCCTTTGGGACTTCTGTGGAATGGGGTGCAGTAGAGCCACAGCCACTGCTCTGACACTTTTGAGCTCAAGAAATGGAAACCCCAAGATTCTTGCTGTCCATGTGCAGATGCACAAATCAGTTTCTTATATGAAGCAATAGCTATAACTGTAAGAATCATATACTTAATTGCCATTTACTCCAGTACAAAAATAGGATGGAAGAAATAGTTGAGCCTCTCTCCGGTAAAACAGCCACTGCAAACTAGGAAATTCTTAATAGATCAGTTCACTGGAAGTATCTAAATGCTATGCGGTACTAGACAGTTTTTTGTAAGGATTGATTAACATGACCTTCATTCAGATGCCTAAAGAAGACATTTAGAAATACTCCATGAGATTAATAGTGATGTTATGTTAACAGGATTTTGCATTTCCAAATATTTTCTTTTGGTGATAGTATATTAAAAAATAAAAAGCCTTAATCAGTACTTTCACTGATGTTTATAGAATCCAATCCTGTCTCAACTACAAAGGTCACACGAGCAAAGGTAAGATGCTGTCACTGAAGTTCTCTTCACTCAAACTATTTAGACTGCAAAAGAATCAGACCATGATTTTATGGTCATCTTCTTATCTGCCATATAATGACCTTCAGGATTGCTTCTAGGCTTGTCACTGCAGTGGCTGAGAGAATGTATGCAAATAGGTGAACACAGGCCCAGGCTTAGATGCCGATAACACAAAATGTTTGACTATTCAAACTGGCAAAAGGGGCGGGGGGGGGGGAATCTTACACAAATACGGGTTCTATGCATTCACAAAATCACGGTAACCGTAAGCCATTTGGGCCGAGGAGCCTCAACAGGGCCAAATCATCACTAAAGTTTTAATAATGGCTCTGCCCTGCTCCTACAGAATGTAGATTACTTGGCTTTGGCTACACCACCTTTCAAACGCAAAACACACAGTTTGTATCTTCTCCAAGTCTATGTATAAATTAAACCAGATATCAAGGCTGATTCATAGTGTTGCCAACTTTCTAATAGCACAAAACTGAACACCCTTGCCTGCCCCATGCCCCACTCCTTCCCCCAAGACCCCACCCCTTCTCTGAGGCCCCGCCCACGGCTCGCTCCATCCACCCTCACTCACTTTCACCACGCTGGGGGGTTGGGTATAGGAGGGTGGGAGGGCTCCAGTTGGGAGTGTGGACTCTGGGATGAGGCCAGGGATGAGGGGTTTGGGCTGTAGAAGGAGGCTCTTGGGTGGGACAAGGGGTTGGGGATTGGGGTGCGGGGGGTGAGGGCTCCTGGTGGGGCCAGAAATGAGGGTCTCAGAGTGTGGGAGAGGGCTTCAGTCTGGGGCAGGGGTTTGGGTGTGGGGGAAGGGTCAGGCTGGGGGTGCAGGTTCTGGGGTGGGGCCAGGGATGAGGGATATGGGGTGCAGGAGGATGCTCCAGGCTGGGACTGTGGGGTTCGGAGGGTGGGAGGGGATCGGGGCTGAGGTACAGCGTTGGGGTGCAGTGGGGGGAGTGAGGGCTCTGGCTGGAGGTGCAGGATCTAGGGTGGGGGTGGGCCTGGGGATGAGGGGGTTTGGGTGCGAGAGGGTGTCTGGGTTTGGATCAAGGGGTTCGGAGGGTGGGAGGGGCTCAGGGCTGGAGTTAGGGTGCGGGGGAGGAGTGAGGGCTCCAGCTGTGGGTGTGGGCTCTGGGCTGGGACTGGGAATGAGGGGTTTGGGATGCAGGAGAGTGCTCTGGGCTGGGATCAAGGGGTTCAGAGGGAGGGAGGGGGATCAGAGCTGGGGATTGGGGCCCAGAAAGGGGTCAGAGTGCAGGCTTCAGCCGGTGCTCAAGCATTTCCTGGAAGCAGTGGCATGTCCCCCCTCGGGCTCCTACGCGGAGGCATGGCCAGGTGGCATTACATTTTCCCCATCTGCAGGCACCGCACCTGCAGCTCCCACTGGCTGTGGTTCCTAGCCAATGGGAGCTGCAGGGGTGGTGCTTGGGGCGGGTGCAGCATGCAGAGCCCTCCGGCTGTCCCTATGCATAGGAGCCACAGAATGGACATTCCGCCGTTTCCCATGAGCCCCGCTGCACAGTGCCGCCAACCAGACAGTCAACAGTCTGGTCAGCAGTACCTGTCAGGATCCCTTTTCGACTGTGTTCGAAAACTGGACACCTGGTCACCCTACTGATTCAGCTGAGCATTGTATGGCAAGCAGGTTAAAATAGGAGCATGAATTTATTTTAGGAGCAGAAAATGGCATGTGGTCCAATACACTCTTGCCCTAATCCTGCAGTCTATCAGCTGTGGAAGTGTTGGCAGGAAAATGCACGTGATCCTTGTTCATAGCACATAGGAATCTGCTGACAATCATTTTCAGACTTTGAATCATAATGGTCACAGCCTGTTATATATTTTAGAGAGCTGAGTGTGGCCAGGAAGTGGATTATCTTCTTTCCTTTATGCATATTAACTCTATTATTGCCCAGACAAGCAAATCTTATTTTTCTGACAATGTTTATTGGTTGGCCTTTGTATGTAAGAGGCGAGAGCATACCCATTGGATGACTAATAAGAAGTCTGTCTGATAACTGGTAATTAGTAGTATTTTGGATAAATGCACAACTTATGCTTGGAACTTTGTCTGATTCAATCCTTCCTAGTGCAGTTTGGCTTTTTCCTATTACCTGACATGGGAATGATTTCATTGTCTAAGGGTGAATGTTTACAGGTTAACTCTCCAAGTAATAGTAATTGGTTTGCAAGAAATGCCTACGGCCTCTGCATTTCCTTTCTTTCGCAGTTAAGGATCCAAGTCTAGAGAATCAGTGTTAAGTGCTTCACAACTGATCCAAAGGAACGTTTTCTAGTACACCTCTACCCCAATATAACGCTGTCCTCGAGAGCCAAAAACTCTTACCATATTATAGGTGAAACCGCGTTATATCGAACTTGCTTTGATCCACCAGAGCACGCAGCCCCGCCTGCCCCGGAGCGCTGCTTTACCGCGTTATACCTGAATTTGTGTTATATCGGGTCTCATTATATCGGGGTAGAGGTGTATAAGAGAAAGATACACATAGTGTTAGCCAATGTGCCCACTTAAGCCTGATACTTTGTACCTTACCTCTGGCCAGCTTATGAGCAACCTATATGCCATCATAACATCATAAGGAGGATTGTGAGTAGCCAAGAGGAAACACATTGACAGACTGTGTGGAACTGAAGTCATAGTTCCCAGCTGAGGACCTTATTTTTATGAGCTTCTGTCAGTTGGAGGTATCACAGATTTAGGGTATAGCTGACTAACTTTAAATTTTTTTTAAAAGCATGCAGCAAATTAAAAGCAGCAAAGAATCCTGTGGCACCTTATAGACTAACAGACATTTTGGAGCATGAGCTTTCGTGGGTGAATACCCACTTCCTCAGATTACATGCATCTGAGGAAGTGGGTATTCACCCACGAAAGCTCATGCTCCAAAACGTCTGTTAGTCTATAAGGTGCCACAGGATTCTTTGCTGCTTTTACAGATCCAGACTAACACGGCTACCCTCTGATACTTGACAGCAAATTAAAGCAAAACTTAAGCCCTCTTGAGTTAGTTGATGGTTTGGGGGGTAGGGAACAATTTTATCTCTGAGAGATATATCCTCTTTCCCCCGCCCCCCCCCCAAAAATCTAAGCAACCTTCCACTGTGCCCCTGCCCCGAACCACTTCCCATCAACATACCATGTTGGATATTTATTACTTGTAGGAAGGCAACCCCTAAAGGCTGCAACCAAGATTGGAGCCGTATTGTGCTAGGCATACTGTGCAATAAAGCTCCCTCTTGGGGTGTGGAAGGGTGTTCTGGAGTTCTACTGATGGCTATTTTTTCAGTACTTTGAGGTAATCAAATGGAAAGTAGCAGGAAAATAAAAATTTCAGAGCAGTATTAATAATAGTAATTCTGAAACATTTTTGTAGGGGCAGTTAAAAATCACCATACCAATTTCCAGCAGCTTTTCAACTTCAGACAATACATCAACATAGCACTTTGATTTGGTTGTGTTGGGCCGGGGGCCAGGAGGGATTGTTTTGTTTGTTGTTAATGATTGGGTAATAAATTGGGACAATGATATTTGGTTTTCCAGGTAGCAAGGAGGAAACATACAGCTCAGGTGCAGGTGTTTGCACTTATTTCTTCTCAGGGGAGGAAGAGTGTCCCCCTACATATCAGAATCTGTTGAGAAGTGGCTGTGGAGTATTCTTTTATTTAATTTACAGTTTTAAAGTATTATTTTGATTAAAATCTGATGTTTTACTTTGTATTTTATGTTTTGTTTTAACATAGGTGGTGGGCAGCAGGACAGCTGAAGGATCTCTGGGGCTGGGGAGGGATGACTGGACAAAAGGAAGAAGTGGGTAGATGGGAAGGCTTGAGGCAGGCCATGCTTACGAAGGCTGCCACCATGTGTAATATCTGTAAACGTCTGCTCATGTATTTTTCAGGAATCCAATTGCACAACTACAAATAGGTAAAAGTACCATATTTTTGTGCCAACTTGATTCTGATTCAGTGCTGAGCCCTGCAGGCAGGGTCTCTTCAGCCTTGGGGCCAGGTAGTGTCTCATTCCCTGGGAGTCAGGGCCATTCCCTTGCCTTGAAAGGCATATTTTCTTCCAAGGTTAGCTGTCTGCCCTTCCAACTAACAATTGTACAATCTCGCAAGTTGTGGTAAGTATTTTTCTTCCCTTCCAGGGAAGTTTATTAGCCCTTCCTCCCTTTGATGGCAGCAGGTGCTTACACCCCATCACATACTCCATCCCTTCCTCCTGCAGAAGAGGAGCACAAGCGTGTTGGGTGAAAAGTCTGCATTTCTGTGAAAGGCTCCATGGTAATTCATAAAGTCTAGGATGCTTCTAGGATGCTTCCGAAGACAGACGTCTTTGGGGATCATCACAGGTACAATCTATAGCCTTCTTGCCTTCAGAGAACACCACCTAATTATCTGTTTTTATAGAAGACACACACACACTATTTTATTCTCTTCACACTTGTCAAACTGTCTAGAGTGAATCATGACGATACGTGCCAACCTCAGGGCATACTGTCAAGAAATAAACCCATTGTGTGTTCTATAATTAGATTTCACCAACCAAGCATCTACTGAGAATGCCACAAGCACTATTAAACAGCCTGAGGGCTTGGCTACATTTGCAAGTTAGAGCGCATTAAATCAGCCCTGGGTGCACTAACTCCTGAGGTGTCCACACTGGCAAGGCACGTAGAGTGCCCAGACCCTGCGGTTGGAGTGCTCCTGGTAATCCACCTCCACAAGATGCACAGAGTTTACTGTGCCCTGGCTGAAACACTGGGGCATCAGTGTGGATGACATGTTGCATTACTGCACTGTTATTAGCCTCCGGAAACACCCCATAATCCCTTGAAGTCAAGTGGCCACCCTGGTCATTGTTTTGAACTCGGGTGCAGACATGTGGATATCCCCCTTCAAAGCTCCATTTCTGACAGCCGGCATCCTTATCTGCTCTGGGACACAAAGCAAACTATTACTGTGGAATGCTGCTGCTGCAGAGGCAGGTGTTTTTGAGAGAGAGAGACGGAGGTTGGGGGCTGATGTCAGGGTTTCCACCTGCCGCTGTCTGAACTTACAAGACAGCATGCTGACACACTCTCTGCCCCCCAAAACACACTGTCTCTCCCCTCACATACACACAACACACTCCCTGTCACACTCCACCCCCCATTTGAAAAGCACGCTGCAGCTACGACAATGCACTGCTCTCTGTGGTGTTGCAAGAGCTGCTAATGTGGCCACGCCACTGCACTTGCAGCTGGCAGTGTAATTACACGACAGCACTTTCCCTGCTGGTTTAACTCCGGGCGCTCTACACCTGCAAGTGTAGCCATAGCCTTACTATGGAGTCACAGACAGTCCCCTTGGGCACTATGGTCTATCTTGCAGCCCAGGTAAGTCTGCCTCTGTGATAGATGGTCCCTTACACCAAAAATCACAACAATATTCAGGTTACTCCCAGTCCCAAAGGACCAGTCACTTACCCCAGGTCAAGTGTACCACACATCTCTCAAAGACAATGCTTGTAGCAATCCTATATTAAAACAATAGAATTATTAACTAAGAAAAGAAATGTGTTATTTGTAAGGTTAAAGCAAGTAAACAAACACACAACCAAGATACAGTCTTAGGCTCCAAAGGATGATTGTAGATGCTATAATATGCAAGCTTTATGTGTCATTTAGGGCCAACCCAAGCTAAACAGCTGGAGACCCCTTGCTTATGCTTAGAAATCTTTGCCCCTCAGAGCTCAAGCAGCATAGGGTTAACCGTTACGCTTTAACAGGGATTTTTATTCCATTTCCCCAGTGTCCAAGCTGTGATTGGACAAGGGTTTGTCCACATACTCTCTTCAGAGCTGTGGGAAAGCAAACAAATAATGGTCTTTAGAACACAATGACTTGTCTGATGTCTGTAGACCTACTTTGGTTGCGGAGGAGATAACACCTCATGGCAAACTGGTATTTCACACTTTATAATGCTTCTCCCCTGACTGTGGGGGATTTAAAATCTTAGGGCACGTCTTCACTGGCAATGTTTAAAGCACTGCCATGGCAGCGCTTTAACGTGGCTCATGTAGTCGTGGCATAGCTCTGGGAGAGAACCACCCCTATGAGGGGCATACCTACCAGCGCTGGAGCACGGCTCGCTGAGCTGGTGCACTATCTACACTGGTGCTTTACAGCGCTGAAACTGATTTCAGTAAGCCAGGCAATGCACAAGACACTAGGCTGCAAGGCTTTGTTTTCCCACATAGCAGTAGAGAGTACTGTCCCTAGGCCACTGGCCCAGGGCAACTAATGCATTTTAATGCTTGGAAAGAAGACTTCAAATTAAAATTCCTGCTGTTCAGAACACTACATTACCAGTGGCAAGTGAAAATTTGTTAGGATGTGGCTCCTCTAAAGAGAAGTGTTTCCATGGAATTCTATTTTTAACAATTCCATGCATCCTGAAATAGTGCTGAAATCCTAGCAGCAGGGGTGCTGTGTGAGGATATAAATAGCAGCACTTATCACTCTCAGCAGCTAACACCGCTGGTCTTTCCTGGTGTGAGGCAAAAACATAATTCCCAGAGAGAACAATGCAATGTCTGCCTTTGCTGCACGTCATTAAAAAAAAAAGAAGAAACCAGGGGTCAAAGTAAAGGTACATTAACGAGACTGCCTGTAGACTAGAGATAGACTGAGGGCGCATACCCATTGACTTTAATGGTAGTGAAGAGGGAATGCCCACATTCTCTAATGGGAAGAGAACAATACTAGGTGATTCATGTTCCCTAACAAAGCTTTTTCTGGGCTGGGTGCATATGTTTGGTGCTATTCCAGTCATTTGCGGGCTATTAAGGTTTGTGTGGCTGATTATCCAGTATATCATTCAGGTTACTGGCTGCTAGCTCTTCTTCTGTGCTCACCACCCCTGCTGTTTGGGTGTTAAGTATAGGAGCTAGGCAGGCAGTTTCCATTTCTTTTTGTCCATTTGCTCCCTCTGGTCTTTCTCTCAATCCCGCAATATGGCCAGAGGAACTCCCTCTATTCTTCCTGGCTTGAGTAAGCTGTGCTCTGTCCTATGCTCCCTGTCCTCTTTGATTGCGGGTGAGAGCACCTGAATGCCTATAGACTACAAGAAACAGAGGAATGCTCATAGATACGATGGAGCCTGGAGAGTGGAAATTAGGGTTAGGCTGGCACAGAAATTTCTGCACTGGTTGTTCACTACTGCCACAGTATCCTCCAACATAAGGGTAACCTTCCCGTGGCAGGTTAAACCACCATTGCTGTCAGGTTCTGGTAACAGTATAGTGCAAATTTCAGATCTGGTCCACTATCTTACATTTATCTTTAGAGTACCATGAACACTTAGAGCACTGTAAAGAATGTTGTTTTCTGTGTATCATTTGGCTGCCTGTGATAGATAAGGTGAGGAGCCCATTTGGAAAACATAGATAAGTCTGTTCCCTTCTTCATGGTTTGTCCAGAGGAGCCCATTCCTGGAACTGGAGTAGAGCCAGAAATGTGGAAAAACATTCAGCCAATAAGAGGCCTCCTCAAGGATCTCACCCTTTTCTAGCCATTCACCAATGACTACTTGTCTGTGGGAAGGGAGACTTTTTCTCAGGGAAGAATCCCCCCAAATGCTGCTCCAGCCATTTAAAATGTACAGAAAAGCAAATGAGGAAAAGTGAGGGTAGACTGAGGGACTGTTAATGAAAACATGATAGAATTACAAGGGTATCTTTTTTCAGTTATCTACAGATGGAAGTTGTATGGTGAATATGGCTTTCAATTTAATGAAACTTTATTGGTGTGACGAGCTATGCAAACTGTTTCCAACATGTGTTGTTTGAGACACCCTTCGCATATCAGACGTAGTCAACCTATGCTCACAGTAGGACTATATATGTTCAGGGGTTTATCACAGTGTCCATTTGCATTACTTAATAATATTCTGTAGTTGTAAAGACTGTAGGCTTGATTCTCTTCTCATTTACACCAGTGCAAATTAGAAGTAACCTGGATGAAGTCAATAAAATTAGGAGGCTTAAAACTGAAGCAATGGTGGTGAATCAGAGGTAGCCTTGGGGTTATGTCTACAAATTAAGGATTTTTTGGGGGGTGGGGGTGGGGGGAAGATCATTCTCTTGAAGAATTAATATTATTAATCATGTAAGTGGAAATAAATAAGTGATTTCTAGATATTCTCCAGAGGTCATTCATGATTTTCCTAGAAGTATCTTACAATCAACAACAAACAAAAAACAAGTAGGTGTCAAAAATCAGAAGGACTAGGGGAGGGAGGATAAAGGAATCAGTAGTGCGTTTATGTAGGCTAACTATGTGCACAGCTAAATTTTTTGAGACAGTTAGTTATTTTAATATAAACAAACATTTTATAGGACCACTATTAACTGAATGGTAACCTACCTCTAACGGTCTCCCCTAAAATTAAGCAATTCAGATTTCTATTTCTCACAGTCTTTCCCCTCTGTCTTTGAATTTTTAGAATGTCTCTCTTCCTACATCGTCCCCTTGCCTCTGTCAATCTCTCTTCCTTTTTATTGAGATGGGTATTGAAATTCTTCCCGCATCCCACATCTGTCTCTGCCATGCATCACCTTTTTTGTGGGTGATTTTTGGACAGTACTCTATTAGTCTACACTGGAAAATTAGACCGACCCAGCTACATCGCTCAGGCATGTGAAAAATCCACACCCCTGAGTGATGGAATTAGATTGACCTAAATCGTCATGTTCATAGTGATAGGTCAATGGATTCTTCTGTCTATCTAGGTATTGCCTCTTGGGGAGGTAGATTACCTTTGAATGATGGAAGAACCCCTCCTATCAATGTAGTCAGTTTCTACTCTACACTGAAGTGCTACAGTGGTGCAGGTGCAGTGCTGCAGCTATAATGCTGTAGCATTTTAAGTGTAGACATAGCCTCGGCTTTATAGAGACTGTAGTGGCTTTGCAAGCAAGTGGAGCTACCATTATGCTTACAATACTCATTCACAGCTAGAGCTGGATGGGAATTCTTTGACATTGAAAAATGGGGATTCATTGAAACCAAAAGTTTTTGTGGGAAAGGGTTAGTCTACACAAATTTGTCTTGACATTGTCAAAAATGAAAAAAAATCAGTTTTCCATTTCAAAGTGACTATTTGTTTTGAAATTTAATCTAATCGTATTACAATTTTTAAATATTAAAAATGATCGAAAACAATGTTTTGACCAGGATTTTTGACTTTTCCATTTGTGAAAATGTGAGAGATTGACTTTTCATCTCAATGCATGATGGAACAATTTCTGAAGTTGTGAATTTTCATGAGAGAATGAAAACTGTTTTTCATCCATCTCCACTTACATACCTGGGTAACAGAATTTGCTTGAAGGAACCAGGTGTATAGCTAAACACTGGGGTTATATCCCTGCTGTTGTTAGTATTAAAGAATTCTATGTGATCTTTAATTTCCATTTGAACTACTTCTGGAGATAAGCAGAGGAAACTTCTGCCTAATGTCCTGTAGGAAGGGTAGTACTGGGTCATCAAAACACATGACTAAATATTGGTCTACCATCTGACAAGAGAGGGTCTTTTTCTTTAAAAAAGAAAGGGATTGCGGGGCTGGGTCATTTCTATCACCGTTAATATTGTAATATGTCCTAAAAAGTTTTTTCTTCCATGTCCTGCAGAGGGCAACCTTTCCTACAAAATCATGACTTGAACGCTGAAATACTGAAACTCATTGAATATGTATAGCAGAGCCCCTTCTTTGCAGATTCTATGCTGCACTGTAACTATAACTTTCTAATGTGAAAACAGAAACAAAACCCCACCATAATCACAAGTTTATCCAAGTTTGCAGCTAGTGTGTGTATGCCATCACAGTATGGTCTATCAAGTTTATATTATTTATATGCTAAATATAATTTAATCTGCCTCATAATTTAAAGCTACAATCACTTTAAAATTTTACAATTTAAATAATCCATGGCAAAAAAAATTTGTCACCATCTCATTAGCTGTCCCCTCAAAAAGTCAGTAACAGTCAAGGTTGCTGAAGTGCAACATCCACCAAAGCAGCCAGCACAGATTTACAAACAAACTCAGCAACCAACCACTTAAGTTCATCCTCCCCCCACCATCTACAATATTACACATCACTTAACTACCACACTCTTGGGTCTCTATCCACAACTCACAAGACACATACCTCCTCCATCACATTCCCCGTTTAACTGTAACTAATGACATTAAATGTTGAGATTAGTATTGTAATACTATTTTGAAAGGGCTTGCAGTTTTAACAGTAATAAGAATGTGGTTTATTGTGGAGATGTTGTTAGTGCTGTGGAGTGTTGCTGATGCTGCAGCAGTGTAAATGCTGCTAGGGTTGCTGTTCTTGGAGTTATGATACCAGCTGCACCAACAGAGAGAACAGCATGTTAATTTAGCAGATCTCATAAGATCGTCATAAGAAAGACCACAGGCTTGGTTTGATATCGAATATGGGTGGTGCATGAACTGTCAGCTGGGGGATGCTAGTCCCCAGCGCCCCCCCTTCCGTACCCCCACACGCACCCAGACTCCGCCCCCCCCAGGCTAGCTTCCACACACACCCCAGAGTGCCCCCAGACTCTTTTCCCCCAGCCCCGGAGCAGGCGGCGTGGCCCCAGCCTCTCCAGTTCTGGAGCGCTGGGAAGGTGTGTGGCGCAGCCTGAGCTGTGGCCATCTCACAGGCAGACTGAAGTGGCCATGCCAAGCAGAAGCAGAGGCGACCTGGGGACGGAGTGTGGGTGGGTCCACACCTGGCTGGTTGGGGAGGCAAAGCCACCTAGCTAAGGGTTAATGTCTCTTTCACCTGAAGCACCTGACCAGAGGACCAATCAGGAAACCGGATTTTTTCAACTCTGGGTGGAGGGAAGTTTGTGTCTGAGTCTTTGTCTGTCTGCCTGCTTTCTCTGAGCTTTGGAGAAGCAGTTTCTACTTTCTAGTCTTCTGTTTCTAAGTGTAAGGACAAAGAGATCAGATAGTAAGTTATATGGTTTCTTTTCTTTGGTATTTGCATGAATATAAGTGCTGGAGTGCTTTGATTTGTATTCTTTTTGAATAAGGCTGTTTATTCAATATTCTTTTAAGCAATTGACCCTGTATTTCGTCACCTAAATACAGAGAGACCATTTGTATGTATTTTCCTCTCTTTTTTATATAAAGCTTTCTTTTAAGACCTGTTGAAGTTTTCTTTACTGGGAAATTTCAGGGAAATTGAGTCTGTACTCACCAGGGAATTGGTGGGAGGAAGAAATCAGGGGGGAGATCTGTGTGTGTTGAATTTGCTAGCCTGATTTTGCATTCCCTCTGGGTGAAGAGGAAAGTACTTTTTGTTTCCAGGACTGGGAACAGAGAGGGGGAGTCACTCTGTGTAGTTTCACAGAGCTTGTGTCTGTGTATCTCTCCAGGAGCACCTGGAGGGGGGAAGGGAAAAAGGATTATTTCCCTTTGTTGTGAGACTCAAGGGATTTGGGTCTTGGGGTCCCCAGGGAAGGTTTTTCAGGGGGACCAGAGTGCCCCAAAACACTCTAATTTTTTGGGTGGTGGCAGCAAGTACCAGGTCCAAGCTGGTAACTAAGCTTGGAGGTTTTCATGCTAACCCCCATATTTTGGACGCTAAGGTCCAAATCTGGGACTAAGGTTATGATATGGTGTGCAGTGGTGGGATAGACAGAATCCAGAAGCCAGTAGGAATATTATATTTTTCTTTTCTCTGCTAAGGGCTTTTTAGCAGAGAGAAACAGTTGGTTTTAAAAGGGAACCAGAGAGAATTTTTTTTTCTGCTCTCTCTGGCAGTTTGTGGCTTGCATGTTAAGCAAGAAGCCATTACCAGACTGTTAAGGGTCTTTTGTCACACAATAGCACTCCCATTGAGAGTCATTACCAGCACTATATAAATGCAAATAAAGTGGTTTTTCAGGTTTACTTAACATTGAAGATTAGCTAAAGGCACTGTTGCTAGGCAGACTCTAGGAGGCAACAGAGCCTGCAGTACAGAAGATAAACACCGGAGGGCACCCCAACACAAGAAAACAGGAACCATGACTTCTAAGGCAAAAATTGAGGCCGAAGAGCAATTCAAAGAAGCTGAACACAGGCGACAACTGGAAATAAAACAAAAAGAGATGGAGATGAAAGAAAGAGAAGAACAAATCAAAGAGGCAGCACACAAAAGAAAACTAGAAGAAGAAGAGGTGGCCTACCGAAGGAAACAAGCAGAAGAAGAGGCGGCCCACCGCCGAGACATGGAAAAACACCAAAAAGAAATGGAAAAACACCAAAAAGAAATGGAAAAAACAACAAAAAGAGAATGAAGAGAAGGAAAAACAGAGAAAACATGAACTGGAGTTGGCAAAAGCTGGGCTGCATGTGCCAGCCAACCCTAACAACCCGGCGCCAATTATTGCTCCACAGCACAGGAAATTTCCCACCTACAAGGCAGGTGATGACACCGAGGCCTTCTTGGAAAATTTTGAAAGAGCCTGTCTTGGGTACAACATCCCCGAAGACCAGTACATGGTAGAATTGAGGTCACAGCTCAGTGGACCTTTAGCAGAGGTGGCAGCTGAAATGCCTAAGCTGCAAATGAATGACTATAAACTTTTTCAAACCAAGGCCAGATACAGAATGGGGATAACCCCAGATCATGCCCGTTGGCGCTTCAGAACCCAAAAGTGGAAACCAGAGGTGTCATTTCCCAAACACGCCTACTACATTGCAAAAAACTATGAGGCCTGGATAACAGGAAACAACGTTCAAACCTTGGAAGAACTGCACCTCCTCATACAAATGGAGCAGTTCTTGGATGGTGTTCCTGAAGACATCACACGGTACATACAAGATGGAAAACCCAAAGATCTCGCTGAGGCGGGGGAGATTGGAGCCAAATGGATGGAACTGGCAGAAAGCAAGAAAGCTACTGTCAAGGGGAACGATTACCCCAGGGGGCACACAGACCATAAACCCTACAACCGAGGACAGCCAAAGACCCCACATACCACCCAAGTAAAGCCACAGACACCCTACCCTTCCACCTCACCAGTCTCCAGTAACTCACCTCGGCCCAGTGACCCATCAGATGGAAGATGCTTTAAGTGTAATGAACTGGGACATATCAAGGCCAACTGTCCCAAGAACACCATGCGAGTGCAATTCATTACACCACCGTCACCCCAAAGATCCCCAGGCCCGGATGCCTCTCAAATACCCTTGGAGCGAAGGGAAAATTTGAGAGTGGGCGGAAAGAAGGTTACTGCGTGGAGAGACACGGGGGCACAAGTGTCAGCTATCCACCAATCCTTCGTTGACCCCAAATTCATCAACCCAAAGGCCAAAGTTACAATTTACCCCTTCACGTCACAAGCTGTAGACTTGCCTACAGCTCAACTGCCTGTCCAGTACAAAGGCTGGTCAGGAATGTGGACTTTTGCAGTCTATGACAATTATCCTATCCCCATGCTACTGGGGGAAGACTTGGCCAACCAGGTGAGGCGGGCCAAGAGAGTGGGAATGGTTACCCGTAGCCAAACCAGGCAAGCTTCCAGACCCATTCCTGTTCCTGAGCCGTCCACAGAGGCCCCGTCTGTGTTACTAGAGACCCAGACAGAGGTAGTGGACCCGGATTCCATGCCTACCACTGAAACAGCCACAGCATCTCCAGTCCCAGGCCCGGAACTGGAACAGCAACCAGCACCAGCAAGTGCAACCACATCTTCAAACTCAACGCCAGAGGGCGCCAGCGAGCCAGAACTGGCAGAAGCAAAAGACAGCCATACCCAAAAGGCTCAGCCAGAGCCTGAAATACCCTCAGGTGCACCAGCGGAGAGCGGTTCACCAGCAACGGAAACAACCCCATCACCTACATCGCTTCCAGAGGGACCAAGCCCAAGTCCACAGTCTGAGGAAGAACTGGTGACCCCAGCCTCAAGGGAACAGTTCCAGACTGAGCAGGAAGCAGATGACAGCCTTCAGAAAGCTTGGGCGGCGGCACGGAGCACCCCACCGCCTCTCAGCTCTTCTAATCGATCCCGGTTTGTTATAGACCAAGGACTTTTATACAAGGAAATTCTTTCTGGTGGACACCGGGAAGAATGGCAGCCGCAAAAACAGTTGGTGGTTCCAACTAAGTACCGGGGGAAGCTCTTAAGCTTAGCCCATGATCATCCCAGTGGCCATGCTGGGGTGAACAGAACCAAGGACCGGTTGGGGAAGTCCTTCCACTGGGAGGGGATGGGCAAGGACGTTGCCAAGTATGTCCGGTCTTGTGAGGTATGCCAAAGAGTGGGAAAGCCTCAAGACCAGGTCAAGGCCCTTCTCCAGCCACTCCCCATAATTGAGGTCCCATTTCAGCGAGTAGCTGTGGATATTCTGGGTCCTTTCCCAAAAAAGACACCCAGAGGAAAGCAGTACATACTGACTTTAGTGGACTTTGCTACCCGATGGCCGGAAGCAGTAGCTCTAGGCAACACCAGGGCTAACACTGTGTGCCTGGCCCTAACAGACATCTTTGCCAGGGTAGGTTGGCCCTCCGACATCCTTACAGATTCAGGGTCTAATTTCCTGGCAGGGACCATGGAAAAACTGTGGGAAACTCATGGGGTGAATCACTTGGTTGCCCCCCCATACCACCATCAAACCAATGGCCTGGTGGAAAGGTTCAATGGAACTTTGGGGGCCATGATACGAAAATTCATCAACGAATTCTCCAATAATTGGGACCTAGTGTTGCAGCAGTTGCTGTTTGCCTACAGGGCTGTACCACATCCCAGTTTAGGGTTTTCACCATTTGAACTTGTGTATGGTCACGAGGTTAAGGGACCATTACAGTTGGTGAAGCAGCAATGGGAGGGGTTTACGCCTTCTCTAGGAACTAACATTCTGGACTTTGTAAGCAACCTACAAAGCACCCTCCGACACTCTTTAGCCCTTGCTAGAGAGAACCTAAAGGATGCTCAAGAAGAGCAAAAGGCCTGGTATGACAGACATGCCAGAGAACGTTCCTTCAAGGTAGGAGACCAGGTTATGGTCTTGAAGGCGCAACAGGCCCATAAGATGGAAGCATCATGGGAAGGGCCATTCACGGTCCAAGAGCGCCTGGGAACTGTAAACTATCTCATAGCATTTCCCAATTCCTCACTAAAGCCTAAAGTGTACCATGTTAATTCTCTCAAGCCTTTCTATTCCAGAGATTTACAGGTTTGTCAGTTTACAGTCCAGGGAGATGATGCTGAGTGGCCTGACGGTGTCTACTATGACGGGAAAAAAGACGGTGGCGTGGAAGAGGTGAACCTCTCAACCACCCTGGAACGTCTGCAGCGGCAACAAATCAAGGAGCTGTGCACTAGCTTCGCCCCATTGTTCTCAGCCACCCCAGGACGGACTGAACGGGCATACCACTCCATTGACACAGGTAATGCTCACCCAATCAGAACCCCACCCTACCGGGTGTCTCCTCATGCCCAAGCTGCTATAGAACGGGAGATCCAGAACATGCTACAGATGGGTATAATCCGCTCATCTACCAGTGCATGGGCATCTCCAGTGGTTCTGGTACCCAAACCAGATGGGGAAATACGCTTTTGCGTGGACTACCGTAAGCTACATGCTGTAACTCGTCCGGACAACTATCCAATGCCACGCACCGATGAGCTATTGGAGAAGTTGGGACGTGCCCAGTTCATCTCTACAATAGACTTAACCAAGGGGTACTGGCAAGTACCGCTGGATGAACCTGCCAAGGAGAGGTCAGCATTCGTCACCCATGCGGGGGTGTATGAATTCAATGTCCTTCCTTTCGGCCTTCGAAATGCACCCGCCACCTTCCAGAGGCTGGTAGATGGTCTACTAGCTGGACTGGGAGAATTTGAAGTTGCCTACCTCGATGATGTGGCCATTTTTTCAGACTCCTGGCCCGAACACCTACTACACCTGGAAAAGGTCTTTGAGCGCATCAGGCAGGCAGGACTAACTGTTAAGGCCAAAAAGTGTCAAATAGGCCAAAACAGAGTGACTTACCTGGGGCACCAGGTGGGTCGAGGAACCATAAACCCCCTACAGGCCAAGGTGGATGCTATCCAAAAGTGGCCTGTCCCACGGTCCAAGAAGCAGGTCCAATCCTTCTTAGGCTTGGCCGGATACTACAGGCGATTTGTACCACACTACAGCCAAATCGCTGCCCCACTGACCGACCTGACCAAAAAGACCCAGCCAAATGCAGTTAAGTGGACTGATGAGTGTCAAAAGGCCTTTACCCAACTTAAGGCAACGCTCATGTCTGACCCTGTGCTCAGGGCCCCGGATTTTGACAAACCATTCCTAGTAACCACGGATGCATCTGAGCGTGGTATAGGAGCAGTGCTCATGCAGGAAGCAACAGATCACAACTTCCATCCTGTCGTGTTTCTCAGCAAGAAACTGTCTGAGAGGGAAAGTCACTGGTCAGTCAGTGAAAAGGAATGCTATGCCATTGTGTACGCCCTGGAAAAGCTACGCCCATATGTTTGGGGACGGCGGTTCCAACTACAAACTGACCATGCTGCACTAAAGTGGCTTCATACTGCCAAGGGGAACAACAAGAAACTTCTTCGTTGGAGTTTAGCTCTCCAAGATTTTGATTTTGAAATTCAACACATCACAGGAGCTTCTAACAAAGTTGCTGATGCTCTCTCCCGTGAGAGTTTCCCAGAATTCAGTAGTTAAAAAGTGTTCTTAAAATGTAGAAGTCTGTTAGTTATATACTTAGGGGTATATGTAAAGGTGCATGTGTTGTATTAATCTGTTTATTTTCAAGTTCTAGAAGGAAATCGCCGCCAGTGAGCTTCCCCACTGTCTGCAATTTGGGGGGCGTGTCATAAACAGATAGCTAAGGGTTAATGTCTCTTTCACCTGAAGCACCTGACCAGAGGACCAATCAGGAAACCGGATTTTTTCAACTCTGGGTGGAGGGAAGTTTGTGTCTGAGTCTTTGTCTGTCTGCCTGCTTTCTCTGAGCTTTGGAGAAGCAGTTTCTACTTTCTAGTCTTCTGTTTCTAAGTGTAAGGACAAAGAGATCAGATAGTAAGTTATATGGTTTCTTTTCTTTGGTATTTGCATGAATATAAGTGCTGGAGTGCTTTGATTTGTATTCTTTTTGAATAAGGCTGTTTATTCAATATTCTTTTAAGCAATTGACCCTGTATTTCGTCACCTAAATACAGAGAGACCATTTGTATGTATTTTTCCTCTCTTTTTTATATAAAGCTTTCTTTTAAGACCTGTTGAAGTTTTCTTTACTGGGAAATTTCAGGGAAATTGAGTCTGTACTCACCAGGGAATTGGTGGGAGGAAGAAATCAGGGGGGAGATCTGTGTGTGTTGAATTTGCTAGCCTGATTTTGCATTCCCTCTGGGTGAAGAGGAAAGTACTTTTTGTTTCCAGGACTGGGAACAGAGAGGGGGAGTCACTCTGTGTAGTTTCACAGAGCTTGTGTCTGTGTATCTCTCCAGGAGCACCTGGAGGGGGGAAGGGAAAAAGGATTATTTCCCTTTGTTGTGAGACTCAAGGGATTTGGGTCTTGGGGTCCCCAGGGAAGGTTTTTCAGGGAGACCAGAGTGCCCCAAAACACTCTAATTTTTTGGGTGGTGACAGCAAGTACCAGGTCCAAGCTGGTAACTAAGCTTGGAGGTTTTCATGCTAACCCCCATATTTTGGACGCTAAGGTCCAAATCTGGGACTAAGGTTATGATAGAGGCAAAGCCACCTTCAGCCATTGGTACCTGCCACCCATGGTAGCAATGGCGCTAGGCCATGTCTATTGTCGATAAAGCTCAGTACTAGCATCCCATAAGACTGAACCAGGACACCAGGGTCCTGTCCCTTAGATCAGTTCAAAGATGCCCTCCTATGACTTCTCTTTTTACACACTGATACATAATTTGTTTGTCTTACACTCCAGATGTGATTAGTTATCAACCTTATCCTTGTACATTCTCGGTCACTGTTTTTGTTACATATTTTGTTTTTTACAAGACAAAGTTGTTAGCACTGTGCCTAACCCCTAACCTGGAGGACCAGGGTGTCTGGTCTGTGGGGGGAGGGGCCAGACAAAACAATCTGGCATGGGTGAACCTACCAGGAGCAAAAAGCCCCCTCCAACACAGACTCTGGGGATTGTTAGAGCACGCAAGCTGTCCCGCCATGACAAGGCACAGACACCAGAGGACAGTGCTTAGAATGGCAACGGCAACTCCACATAAATTTCATAGACTTTGAGAAGCCTATGGTGCATTCTGTGGGCATATGGAATTTCTTTCCATATAACCATCATCAAAAGCTTCTATTTCAACTTTACATGCAGTGTTGATCACGGTGAGCTCAGGGTATGGCTACACTTGACATTTCAAAACGCTGCCGCGGCAGCACTGTGAGAGCGCTGCTGCGGCAGTGCTTTGAAGTGTGAGTGTGGTCGGAGCGCCAGTGCTGGGAGAAATCTCTCCCAGCGCTGCACGTAAACTACATCCCTTACGGGTGGAGCTTGCAGCGCTGGGAGCCGCGCTCCCAGCGCTGCGGCACTGATTACACTGAGGCTTTACAGCACTGTATCTTGCAGCGCTCAGGGGGGTGTTTTTTCACCCCCCTGAGAGCGAAAGTTGCAGTGCTGTAAAGTGCCAGTGTAGCCATGGCCTCAGTTTTGAAGTCAAAACAGGAGTACGTCAGGAGTGTGTCATGTCTGCAATCCTCTTTGACACTGCCATCGACTGGGTAATGTGGCGTACAACAGAAGACATGCCAAAAAGCATTAAATGGACACTCTTCTCATCCCTTGAAGACCTGGGCTTCGCAGATGATGTTGCTCTCCTATCACATACCCAATGCCATATACAAGAAAAAAGAACTCAGTTCAATGCATTCAACCAGCAAATTGGACTGAAAATCAACCACAATAAGACAGATATTATGACCTTTAATATTGCCTCACCATCACCAGTACAGATAGAGGATTATGTTCTCACCAATGTAGAAACATTCACATACTTCGGCAGCACCATCAGCCAAGACCGTGGAACAAGCCAGGACATCCAGAACAAAATCAATAAAGCCAGGAACACCTTCATGAACTGAAATACAGCCTGGAAATCCTCAGAACACAACACCAAAACCAAACTCAAGATTTATGAGAGCTGCGTACTTTCAACGCTACTTTATAGTGCAGAATGCTGGAGAATTTGAAAGTATGACATGTCCATGTATAGACTGTATAGACTGTTTTCTATACAACCTGCTTCAGAAAAATCCTTCATGTCTTTTGGCCCAGAACAATCTCAAACCAAGATCTATTGACACAATGGAACCAAAAGTATCTGAGCACCATCATTGCCAGGAGGCATTGGAGATGGATCAGTCACGTGCTTCGGATGGAAACATATCTAACAAAGAAACAACATACAGTGTGAATAGAGGCAATAATCTGGTGTAGTGGTACAGTTTGTATGATATAAGCTCTTTCATTATGTAGTGGCAAATGCATATGAAATGTTTTCATTTCTGTATTTATAGGTTATGTGTAGAAAACTGTTCTTAGTAGATAACTGTTGTGTTTCGAGTTAAGACTGCATGTTTGCTCGTGAGTGTGAAGGTTGCAAAACTAACCTTCCAATGCGTGACTGGGGCATAGTGATGCAGTGTTGTCTTCCAGTGTCTGCAAACAGCTTGACCCAGTAGCCCTGACAGACTGATAGATTCCAAGGCCAAGAAGGGACTATTGCTAGTCTGGTATGACTTTCTGTTTAACACAGGCTATAGAACTTGCCCAAAATAATTCTGAGAGCATATCTTGATTTAAAAATTGTCGGTGATGGAGAGTCCATCACAACTCTTGAGAAATTGTTCCAATGGTTGAAGGAGTTGGAAAACCCAGATCTAGGCATTTCTTTCAAAGCACTGCCTGGGGGAAAGTAATGAAGATAAGACCTGTTCTCCATGCTACAGAGGAAGGCGACCCTCCCCCCAGGGCTTCTGCCAGTCTGCCCTGGAGGAAATACCTTCCTGACCCCTAATATGGCGATCAGCTAAACCCTGAGCATGTGGGCAAGATTCACCAGCTAGATACCCAGGAAAGAATTCTCTGTAGTAACTCAGATCCCACCCCATCTAACATCCTATCACAAGCCATTGGGCATATTTACCGCTAATAGTCAAAGACCAATTAATTGCCAAAATTAAGTTATCCCATCATACCATCCCCTCCATAAAATTATCAAGCTTAGTCTTGAAGCCAGATATGTCTTTTGCTCCCACTACTCCCCTTGGAAGGCTGTTCCAGAACTTCATCTAATTTCATGTTTAAACTTCCTGATGGCCAGTTTATATCCATTTGTTCTTGTGTCCACACTGGTACTGAGCTTAAATAATTCCACTACCTCCCTGGTACTTATTCCTCTGATATATTTATACAGAGCAATCATATCTCTCCTCAGCCTTCTTTTGGTTAGGCTAAACAAGCCAAGCTCCTTGAGTCTCCGTTCATAAGTCTCCATTCCTTGGATCATCCTAGTAGCCCTTCTCTGTACTGGTCCAGTTTGAATTCATCCTTCTTAAACATGGGAGACCAGAACTGCACACAGTATTCCAGATGAGGTCTCACCAGTGCCTTGTATAACGGTACTAATACCTCCTTATCTCTGCTGGAAATACCTTGCCTGATGCATCTCAAGACCGCATTAGCTTTTTTCACAGCCATATCACATTTAGCGGCTCATAGTCATCCTGTGATCAATCAATCCGAGGTCCTTCTCCTCCTCTGTTACTTCTGACTGATACGTCCTCAGTTTATGACAATAATTATTGTTATTAATCCCTAAATGCATGACCTTGCACTTTTCACTTTAAATTTCATCCTATTACTATTACTCCAGTTACAAGGTCATCCAGATCTTCCTTCCTTCCAAGGTCATCCAGATCCCAGTCCTTCTCTCTATTGGCAATAGCTCCCAGCTTTGTGTCATCTGCAAACTTTATTAGCACATATGTGCCAAGGTCAGTAATAAAATGATTAAATAAGATTGGTCCCAAAACCAGTTCCTGAGGAACTCCACTTGTAACCTCCCTCCAGCCTGACAGTTCACCTTTCTGTACAACCCGTTGTAGTCTCCCCTTTAACCAGTTGCTTATCCACCCTTTCAATTTTCATATTGATCCCCAGCTTTTCCAATTTAGCTAATAATTCCCCATGTGGAACCATATCATATTACTGAAATCGAGGTAAATTAGATCCATTGCATTTCCTTTGTCTAAAAAATCTGTTACCTTCTCAAAGAAGGAGATCAGGTTGGTTTGGCCCGATCTATCTTTTGTAAAACCATGTTGTATTTTGTCCCAATTACCACTGATCTCAATGTCCTTAACTACTTTCTCTTTCAAAATTTTTTCCAAGATCTTGCATACTACAGATGTCAAACTAACTGGTCTGTAGTTGCCCGGATCACTTTTTTCCCCTTTCTTAAAGATAGGAACTATGTTAGCAATTCTCCAGCCATACGGTACAACCCCAGAGTTTACAGATTCATTAAAAATTCTTGCTAATGGGCTTTCAATTTCATGTGCCAGTTCCCTTAATATTTTTAGATGAAGATTATCTGGGCCCTCTGATTTAGTCCCATTAAGCTGTTTGAATTTGGCTTCTACCTCGGATGTGGTAATACCTACCTCCAGGCCTATTGGAGCTGCGATTGGCAGGTAAACAAACTGGACTGGCCTGCCAGGGGCTTTCCCTACACACAAGCGGCATCCCAAGTTTGGGAAACACTGGTATAGAGGTTTAAGTTATTTCCAGTGCTAATAGTCTTATTTACATTGATGCAACTGAATAATTTGAGAGAGAAAATAAAAATCAACCTCAGAGGAGCAAGGTTTCTGGTTTGAAAGTAAAGCAACATCAAGGGCAGTCACTGGCATTAGTTCTAACTCTTACTGTGTATTAGACAAACATAAAGCAATTCTTCCTTGAACTTGGAAAGGAGCTGTTGTCTAGAACAAACTAGACAAACATATTGTAACAATCACATACCCGTTCATACTTCAGAAGGAACCTGATAATGTGTATTGCAGATTTACAAAACAAAATAAAAATTTACAGAAAGAACCATAATGTGATCTAAAGACAGCATCTCTTCCAGAAGAGTTCCTTGTGTCACATGGTATTCTGTGGAAGTGGAGAACAGATCACAATTCAAGCCAAGAGTATAATCATCGCCAAATCCCCCAGACCTGGATAAGGAGACTAGCATTTCATTTCAGATGCTGTTGGTATTCTGTGAAATTTCCAGTGGAATTCACTCTTTGCCACAGAATTTGTGTTGCAAAACCTAAGCTCTATTCTAAAAAAAAGTCTAGTAATTGGTGAGAAGAGTACCTTAAAAGGTGAACAAAGTGAAAAATGATGCAAGGTTGGTGTTTTGAATTTTTAGACTGATTACAACAAGAGCTGAAAAGCATTAACTGTCTCATTCATGCTGACTTGTTTAACTCTGAAACCTAAAAATGTAATTTTTTGCCAGACAAAATGCATTATATACATGTTAAACAATTTTAAACAAGCAATTGAATATAGGTATAAGTTTTTAAAACAATTTTAAACAAGCTTTTAATACAGATATTAAACAGGCTGGCTACCCCCCATCAGCTTCCCTATGCCCCCCCACAGCACCTCCTGCTCACTGGCAGACCCCACGGATCAGCACCTTCTCTCTGCTCCCCCCGCCTCCTGCCCACAGCAATCAGCTGTCTTGCGGTGTTCAGTGCCCTTGATGCAGCACTTAGGTGCAGTTTACCATGGAGTACATGGAACCTTGCCTATTCTCCCCAAGTGATTTCTCCGTTATTCTTTTAGAGATGTTGTAAATAAGATAGCTGGTATTCTTCATCACATCATTTCAACCTGCACTGAGTGTTATGTCATTGGGAATGATTTATTGGATAATATCTTGCTTCTAAATCCATGATATTGCTAGGAATGTATAATGTACTGATGGAATGGTCAGATAAATCCTAGCCTGCACTAGGTTATAAGTTCCTTTTGATGTAGACACCACTGTGTTCATCAATCTAAGAGAGAGAGCAACAAAGAACCACTAGCTGTCAGCCTGCATCCAGCTGCTTAATAAATACCCCCTTTGATTTGTTGTACTGAAGTCTTCTCTTGTCTATAATCTGCAGGGTCACTAATAGCACTGGACTCATATTTTCAAATTAATGTACAAATATTAAATCAGTTCTCACAACACACCTGTGAGTTAGATAAGTACTAGCCACATCTTACAAGTTGCAGCAGCTGAGATAGAGACAATAAGTGATTTGCCCAAGGTTACATTGCAAGTCAGCGTCAGGGCATACCTGCTTCCAATGGGAAAATGAAAAGCCCGAGACGCACTTCTCAGCTGACGCTGGCTGGGTAGTTGGTTTCAGTTATTTGGAGGAGGGGGGTCATTTGAAAAACGAATCATATAAAATATAAATTTGGTTAATCAAAATTATATATATCTCCTGACAATAAGTGAATTCAGACCATCTTGTTCATAACCTATTTGCACTGGGACCAAACATAGGTTCTCTTTAAAGCTCTTTATTAAATTCCTCTTCTGCTATCTTTAACATCATTTTAGCAACTGGAATAGTGGAATTTGTAGTAGCAATGGCTACCCCACCAGTGAAAATCTTGAGAGCCTGGGAAATTCCCCCCAAGCCTGAGGATAGATAGGCACATGACAGAACAGATATGATTTCTATTCCTACTCCTATGATCGGTGCACTAGACTATTCTATCTCATAGACAATTCTGCCATTACCCAACACAGTCATTCTGCATCTTCTTTGACTTTCAGAAAAACATGTTTATGAAAAGCAGATGTATGTCACATGGGATCATGATATATGGGCTGTGTGACATGACCCAAAGATGTCCTGTGTCAGCTTGTCTCTGGGTCATGGATATTTTTGGAGCTTTACTGTCATTCTGTTCTGACTTTTAGGGGGTATGCCATGTACAGCAGTTTCTCAAGGAATGGCAGTCTGACCAACCACTACACAAATAGACAAACTTCGGCACATTTGGCCTGTTCTGCTGATGACTTGAATAGCAGTTCAGGATTGAGTTACACGGGCAGAATTGTGTATGACCTTGTAAAAAGCCTGCCTCATTAGTACTATCAGTCAGCTGCTTTGAGCCTATATGGACTCCAAGTTAAAGGCAGTATAAAGTGTTTTCTTGTCAAATGTATGTATTTTTGTAATCCAGGTGTTCGTTTTTCTTGTTTACTTACTACTCCCTTTAAAGATTTTTTTATTGTTCATTGATTTACTGTGAAGTGCTTTTCTCTCAGAGGTAAAGAAATAATTGCCAGTGCTGATGAGATTTAGGACCTGTTCCAGCTCCCATTAAAGTCAACTGGAATCTTTCCAGATGATTGACTTCCATGGGAGTTGGATCAGTTCCTTAAACACACACAACAAAAAGGATATTTAATGAAATTGAGAACTTTCAAGTAAATTTCAGTCACCAATACTCAGTTCACTTTAAAGCTTCTTACTATTTTTCCTTAATTACAGTTGTCATGTGTACAATGTAAATAAGTCACAGCCTCTTTTTACTTGTGCAGTAATAGGACTTAAAAAACAGCTGAGGGTGCTAAGCAGAGATCAGTGCATAGTGCTGTTACAATTCATCATGACTGTGGGTTACTAGTTGCAGTATTTATTTGAAGTTGGTTGCAGGTATAAGCAGACAGGTATACTTTAATAGGACCAGTGAAGTACTCAACTTCGGAGCTCTAGCAGATAGTATGTAGCAGTAATTCCATGTGTCCTGAAGATGGCTGGAGTAAAATTAGCAACTGCCCACATATTTTGCAAAACAGATCAATTTGATTTAGAACAACCTCTGTTAAAGCCTAATAGAACAAAGCCACCTCTGGGAAGAAGGAGAGTAGATGGGAGGCTGGACACTCATCTTCCCTAGGTTCACTCCTCCAGTTCTTGTCCCAAATCTCCTGAAAAAGCAGAAGAGCCCAGAAGGTGCTATTATTGTAATTCCACTGAGCACCTGAGGAATAAATTCCCTGTGCTCATAGGCAGCAAGTTATATAGGCCCATGGTGCCCGTGCTCCACCAATGTTTGGGCTTATATTTTACATACATTTTGATGTGAACAATATCTCTTGTTCACAATTGTCCACTGAGCATTAACTTGAAGGGAACACTTAACCTTATTTTCTTAAGGTAACACAAACCTGTGTTGTGAAAACAGGCTAAATAATCAGGGTGCTTTCGCGACACACAGGCTTCCGACAGTCTGCATACACAATTACGACGACCAGGACTGTGATGAAAGGACACATCATTTTCATCATTGTCCAAGCAGGTGGTTGAAAGTCTGTGTCACGAATTCACCCACTCTGCACCATTGTATCTCTTACAAATAAGACCCTGATCCAGCTTCATTTGAAAGGCATCCATAAAGTGTATGAGTGCCTAAGGGAAAAAACACACAACTTAAATTCGGCGGTCAGTTTGGGGTATGATCGTGTTTAGCACAATTCATGATTATTTTATACTCTTTAAAGTAAAGTATATAATTGGTTGTATAAGTGTACAACAAAATATAATGTATTATCATAGAAGATTAGGGTTGGAAGAGACCTCAGGAGGTCATCTAGTCTAGCCCCCTGCTCAAAGCAGGACCAGCCCCAACCAAATCATCCCAGCCAGGGCAGGACGTTGAAGCAGGTGAGTGCTGCTTCTGACTTTCCACTTTTAACTGGCGCTTGTAAACTTGTGGCGCTGGTGCGCTGTAGCTTCATTTTCTCCCTGCAACAAATTCTCGATTCGTAAGACCAGTAATAATAATCAATAATGGATAAATTCTTAATAAAGTTACCCAGAGAAAAGAAGAAAAGTATAACTCATCAAGTGATGGCCTGAGTTCGACACCCAGCTTGCAGACTGAAGTTATACAAAAGAAAGATGTGGCAAATCTACAAGATAAGAAAAGGAGTTTTCAGCAATCTTGGCTATAATAGTTACAATAGTTAATTAGATCTTTTTGCTCCACCTGCAAAAACTGTTCTGAAAAGAGGATCTTAATATTTTCTACAAAGGCCAAACCAACATTTATTTCGTCCAGATTTCAAGATTGGAGACACACAATGTGTGGCTTTACATCACATGAAAAATCCTCCTGTCACAAGAAAGCAGTAATGAAGTATGCTGCTCTGCAATTGCAGGTAAATGTTTCTGCATTAATGTCGGCCATTTACAGAAAAGAATCACAATCAGCTAGGAATGCACTGCATAAAATTTTTACCAACGTTCAGTACCTAGCTCAACAAGAAATAGTATTATGTGGACATAATGAGAGTGATTCAAATTTGATGCAGCTCCTGTTGCTATGCAGTACAGATTCAGAGGAACTGAGACAGTGGTTTAGTCACACAAAATACAAGTGGCTATCACATGAGGTTAACAACAAAATAATCAAAATGATGGCAATGATGGTGCTAAGACAAATTGTGCAAAAGATAAAGGCTTCTAAGTTTTACGCCTTGTAATAGAGAAGACTACCGATTTGCCAAGAAAAGAACAAGTAAGTTTTTCTTTAAGGTTCTTTTCTAGTGAAGCCTGTGAGATTTATGAGGAGTTTATTTGGGTTTTACCAAACTGATGCAATGGATGCTGCCTCTCTTTTCAAAAATTGTGGAAGATACACTTCTCAGGTGTGATTTCCCTTTTTCTGATTGTCAGGGGCAGTGTTACAATGGAGCCAGAAATGTATCCAGTTAATTTTCTGGGGTCCAAGCCAGAGTGAAGCATCAAGAGCAGAATTTGTGCACTGTGCTGCACATTCCCTTAACCTTTCCATGGAGGATAATCCAGAATGTTGTGATATGTTTTCGATATTGGCAAGTGTTATGAAGAAAGTTGGCCTGTTGCAAGGGGTGTTTTGTGGGATGCACACTGACTTGTCATACAATCACTTCTGGGAAACAACAGTAGATAAGGCAAGAAATCTTTATTTAGATGATCCTACACTCCCAAGAAAATGCAAGCCACTGAGATGGTTCAACCATGGAAGCCTTCCCCACATCTTTGGTGGCCCCAAAAAGCATGGAGTACCCACGGGGAAAAATTAGAGAATGCACTTCACCCATTGGCAGCCAAACTCTCCCCTCCTCGCCTCCTTCTCCCACCCACAGCGTACCATGTTCACTCTTCCCCCTTCCTCCCAGCACTTCCCTCTGCCTAACAGCTGTTTGGCGGCACTTAGGACTTTCCGAGAGGGAACGGGGAAGCAGGGCTAGGGCGCACTCAGGGGAGGAGGAGGAGAAGAGGCGGGGCAGGGGTGGGGACTTGGGGAAAGGCAGTGGAATGGGGGTGGGAAGGGGCAGGAACTTTGGGGAAGGGGTGAACTGGAGCCAGGGTGAGGGCGGCACAAGGGCCAGAAGTGGTGGGCCAGGTGCAGGGCCAGGGTGGTGGTAGGGGGTCGAACACCCACAGGGCAGAGGGAAAGTCGCCACCTGAGTGTAGCCAAGCCCTAAGCTAATGTAAGTTTAAACAGGTATAGTTATACTGCCATAACTCTGTGTGTGGACACAGTTCATAGAATAATAGCAGATTAGGGTTGGAAGAGACCTCAGGAGGTCATCTAATTCAACCCCCTGCTCAAAGCTGGACCAACCCCAACTGAATCATCCTAGCCAGTTGTTCAGGTATAAGAGTGCCTTTTTAAGTTTAGCTTGGTTGGTTTGGAAGAGTCTTAAACTAAATCACAAAAAGCACTCTTATACCAGAATGTGTGTCCACGTAGGTTATTTACTGGTATAACTCCTGTACAACTGGTAAAACTTTCCAGCATAGACAAGCCCTACATTGCTAGAAAGAGAGAAGCAGAATGGTTGACAAAGAGCAGTTCTCAATGTGGATGAAACAAAGGATATGGATGAAGTTTTGATGGTAAACCAGGAAATTGGACAGTCCTGGGGTCATAAAATAAAAAATGGACTTGTACTTCCAGGCAAAAATAAAAAAGAATTTTTGAATTGCAAATTGCAGACTCATTATAGGAGCATAGGAAACATTATACTAGAAAATTTGATTGATTATCTACTAGTAGAAACTATTTTCTAGAATTATTTACTATTAAAATCCTACCTTAAGTAGCACAATGCCAACCATGTGCACAATGGTACTCAAGGTAAATGATGGGGGCGCTGAGGTGGAGTCATGAAAATACTGGTTTTTAAATAAACAAACAGAGGGTACGTCTATGCTACAGGATTATGCCGATTTTACATAATCCGGTTTTGTAAAACAGATTGTATAAATTAGAATGCATGCGGCCACACAAAGCACAATAATTCGCCCATGTACCGAGGCTAGTGTTGATTTCTGGAGCGTTGCATTGTGGGTAGCTATCCCATAGTTCCTGCAGTCGCCCCCGCCCATTGGAATTCTGGGTTGAGATCCCAATGCATGATGGTGCAAAAACAGTGTCGCGGGTGATTCTGGGTAAATGTCATCACTCATTCCTTCCTCTGTGAAAGCAACGGCAGACAATCATTTTGTGCCCTTTTTCCCTGGATTGCCCTGGCAGACGCCATAGCATGGCAACCATGGAGCCCGTTTTGCCTTTTGTCACTGTCACTGTATGTGTACTGGATGCTGCTGACAGAGGCGGTACTGCAGCGCTACACAGCAGCATTCATTTGCCTTTGCAAGGTAGCAGAGATGGTTACCAGTCGTTCTGTACCGTCTGCTGTGCCATTGTAAATTGGCGATGAGATGATGGTTATCAGTTGTTCTGTACCGTCTCCTGCTGTCATGGGTGCTCCTGGCTGACCTTTGCTGAGGTCGGCCGGGGGCATAAAGACAAAAATGGGAATGACCCCCCAGGTCATTTCCTCCTTTATGTTGTATCTAAAAATAGAGTCAGTCCTGCCTAGAATATGGGGCAAGTGTACAAGAGAACCAGTGTATCAGAGAACCAGCGAGCACAGCCGCTCCGTGTCAGATCCCACAGAAATGATGAGCTGCATGCCATTCTAGGGGGTGTCCGTGCAACAACTCCACCCGTTGCTTCCCTCCTCCCCAACCCTTCTGGGCTACCATTGCAGGGTCCCCCCATTTCTGTGATGAAGTAATAAAGAATGCAGGAATAAGCAACACTGACTTTTTAGTGAGATAAAATGAGGGGGAGGCAGCCTCCAGCTGCTATGATAGTCCAGGCAGGACATTAAATGGTGGAGTGGAGAGGAGCGCAGCATCCCGCTGCTATGATAGTCCAGGCAGTACAGAATCTTTTCTTTAGACATGGGGGGGGGACTGATGGAGTTCAGCCCCCAGTTGCTATGATGAGGATGGTTACCAGCCATACTGTACCATCTGCCGGGAATAACCGGGAGTCATTCCTATTTTTACCCAGGCACCCCCAGCAGACCTCACCTGAGGCCAGCCAGGAGCACTCACGGGCTGATGACGAGGACAGTTACCAGTCCTACTGCACTGTACCGTCTGCCACTGGGGAAGGGAGGGGAGAGGATGCTGCTGTTCATTGCCCCAGCACCGCGTCTACCAGCAGCATGCAGTAGACATACGGTGACATTGAAAAAAGTCAACAATTTTTTCCCTTTTCTTTCACGGGGGGGGGGGGAGAGGGGGAGTAAATTGACGAGATATACCCTGAACGACCCCGGACAACGTGTTTGACCCTACAGGCATTGGGAGCTCAGCCAAGAATGCAAATGCTTTTCAGAGACTGCAGGGACTGTGGGATAGCTGGAGTCCTCAGTCCCCCCTCCCCTCTTCCATAAGCGTCCATTTGATTCTTTGGCTTTCCGTTACACTTGTCACACAGCGCTGTGCTGTGGACTCTGCATCATAGCCTGGAGATTTTTTTCAAATGCTTTGGCATTTCATCTTCTGTAACGGAGCTGTGATAGAACAGATTTGTCTCCTCATACAGTGATCAGATCCAGTATCCCCCATATGATCCATGCTGGAGCTCTTTTTGGATTTGGGACTGCATCGCCATCCATGCTGATCAGAGCTCCATGCTGGGCAAACAGGAAATGCAATTCAAAAGTTCGCAGGGCTTTTCCTGTCTACCTGGCCAGTGCATCCGAGTTCAGATTGCTTTCCAGAGCGGTCACAGTCGTGCACTGTGGGATACCACCTGGAGGCCAATACCATCGATTTGCGGCCACGCTAACCCTAATCGGATATGGTAATACCGATTTCAGCTCTACGCCTCTCGTCAGGGAGGAGTACAGACACCGGTTTAAAGAGCCCTTTATATTGATATAAAGGGCCTCGTTGTGTGGACGGATGCAGCGTTAAACCAGTTTAATGCTGCTAAAATTGGTATAAATGCGTAGTGTAGACCAGGCCTCAAGAGGGAAGCATGGAGAGCGGCTCGGAGGGAATGGAGAGCCCGGCCGGCGCTGGAAGCCGCAGACAAGGCGCATGTGCGGGCTGGCAGGAGGCTAGACGCAGGCACGTTACACCTCCGAGAGCGGGAAAGCAACACTGTCGCACCCCGAATGCCAAGGGAGGCTGAAGTGGGTAGGGCGGCGGGTCAGGGTGCGATGCAGAGCACGGCCTCAGGCCTCTCAGAGAGAGGAGCTCCGGGCTAGGCAGCGCCGTGACCCCCTCCGCCCCACAGCAGCCACTGCAGTGCTGCGGCCTGTACGCCGGTGCCTGCCCCCTCCATCTGTCCCACCCGCGCCTGGGCACGGTCTGGCCCCTGCACAGAAACCCCCCGCTTCGGCCTCGAAAATTTGTTATTTATTAGAGCTAAGAGAGGGGCAGCAGAGCACCAACTTCAGGCGACACTAGTGCGCATGCGCATACAGCTGGCGCGTGCTCAGTAAAGGCAGCAGAGCGAGCCGGGTAGCGACCCTCCCTCGCCCCGCCTACTCCACAGCTAACGGTGCGGTTGCTGCTGCTCTAGCCTCTCCCCGCCCCGCCCCCTGCGTTCCGGAAGGGCAGTGGCGGGCGGGAAGCTGAGCTGAACGGCCCGGGAAGGATGGCGGCGCCGAGATTGACCGAGGCGGCTGCTCAGTGGCTGCGCTGGGACAAGGTAAGGAGGGGCCCGGCGCGCCGTCCCTGCCTGCTCCGCAGCCTCGCTGGACCCGGCATTGCCCCGGTCGCGGTACCGTGGCTGACTGAGCTCCCCGGTATCACCCTGCGCTCGGCTCCCTGGGCTGCCGTGACAGGCGGCAGAGTGCCCGGGCCCGGCACACCCCCTGGGCCAGCGGCTCTGAGCCGCTCGCTCGCTGCCTGCCCTCGGGGTGTGGGCCGCAAAGCGCAGGACGCGGCTGCGTCCCAGCGCCTCCTTCGCCTTCTTGTGTGGAGTTGACGGAGAAAAACATGCCGCTTGGTACAAACACTCGCTAGGTGCGAGAGGGCGAGAGTCGCATCAGGCCTGAGACTGGAAGAAAATAGCTCCATTAAGCCGCAAGTTTTAGGCTAAACGTGTTGATTAGCATAATACCTTGACAGAGCAATAATACTCTTGGATGCCTTCCCGCCCTAGGTCCCAGAGCCCTTGAGAAGGGGAGTGTTGTTACGTGTCGCTAGGGCTGGAGAACAAGCATTGCATTTCCAGAACAATTATGAAATGATAGAAATGTAGGACTAGAAGGGACCTCCAGACACCCCACTGTTCTGGAGGGAGAGGGTCCGCCCCTCAACAGGGCTGGTGGCTAAATATAAAAATCAGGCTTGATTGAGAGCAGGAACTAGAACTTTGGTTTCCCACATCCCAGGTGAATGCCGACTCTCTTTTTCTCTCTGGTTTTGACCAATAATTCTATTCCGAACCTCAGAAGAAAATTAATCAAAATAGTTCATTTAAGCAAAAGGTTTGGTTTTGATTTTGAGGAATTGGGGTTGTGTTGAAAAGTTCCTGGCGTTCTGTACGTGTTACAGAAGAGGAAAGTGAGGCACAGAGATGTGATGTGCCTAAGGCTACACAGCAAACCAGTGTAGTGTAGAGCTGGGCCTAAAACCGAGATCTCCAGAGTCCGTGCCCAATATTCTGTCCATTAGGTCCCACTTCCTGTCTTCTATCATAATCTCTACTATTTTTTTCACAGTTGATTTTAATTATTAGTAGCCTCTTCTTAATGATGACACTTTATTTGGCTTTTGAATGTCCTATTTGGCGCTTACATTTAGTTTGTTTTCAACAATATTGTATTTTAATTTTCCTGTTTTGTCCCTATGACATTACAGGGTCCCTATGACATTACAGGGGTGACACAGACAAGCAGAGTGTCTGTGTCACCCCTGCCCTGCTACCTGCGGTGCCTCTCAATGCTTTGTTGTTGTAGCTTCCAGCTTGGGTCACTCATTATTAGCCTGCCAGTATGCAGGTTGCACCCTGAGTGTCTGTGTAAAGGCACAGCCCTGGTCCAGCAGCATTGACCCCAGTAGCTTCCAGAAGTCTTGGTTACTATTTGCAGGTGACCCCAACATGCCACAAGTCCTGAGTTCCCCCCCAGAAAATGTGTGTTCTGCAGTGTCCAGTTCTCTCCTGGACAGTCAAGATACACTAGGTCAGTGGTCCCCAACCTTTTTCGTCTGGCAGATGCCAGACGACGAGCCACAGAGGACTGTGGCGGTGGACGAGCGTCTGCTGAAATGCTGCCAACAAACGGCAACGTAAGTAGGCGTTGCTGCTGAAATACTGCCAACAAGCAGCGTCATCCAGAGGTGTCGTCGCCGAAAATCGGCAGCATTTCGACGGCAACGCCTCTGGATGACACTGCTTGTCGGTGGCATTTCGGCAGATGGTCATCCGCCAGCCAGTACGCGGGCACACTTAGACGCATGGCGCCCGCGGACACCGTGTTGGGAACCCCTTCAATAGGTCGTTTGCCCCTCTAAGGGGATCAGTACATAAGAGCTTGTTGCCTTCAGTTGAGTTACACAAACAGTTCACAGCACTGGATTAATTTTAATTAAAGAACAAAACTAAAAAGAGAGAGATTGAATACAGGAAATGAGGCTTTAACATCAGAAATGGTTACAAGAAAAATAAAGAGAAAATGCTTTCTAAACTTGAACTAGACATGGTTCAAAGTGAAGTTCCTTACCACATTTCCAGTAACATTGCTGACCAAACTCTCAGGCCAGAATCTGTCCCCAAAGACCAGTTGTGGTTTCTCTAGTGGTCTTAGGTAGAGAGATGGACAAGAACATGGGGCTTTTTTGCCCCTCACTTTTATAGTCTAGTCTCCCTTTCAAAAGCATTTTCCTGAGTGTGATGTCTCACTAAAGTTCTTTCTAGCTGAGAGCAAGTAGACATGAAGTCTGGTGGAAGAAGGAGGCTTCATAGTGTTTCTTTTCACCTATTTATGCTGAAATGTCAATTTTTCTTTCTTCCCCCGCTTGCTGTCTTAGGACTCTTTTTACAGCTTATATGCAAATTGAGGTAAACATGCATTATTTTGTTTGACAGGCCTCCTTAACCAGTTTTACTTAATCGGGGCTATGTGAGTTTGAATATGTGCCTTTAACATCATACAGGGGATTTCATAACTTTACACATAATGTTGCTACATACATTTCACCATAATATTACTGACTAGTGAGTCGTTAGGTTTCAAATTATAGCTCACAAGACATACTTTGTACAAATATTATTGTAGTATGTAGGATGTGAATGCAGGGGTGCATCCTTTTGCATTGCAGGGGAGCTTTATAAATAAATAAGACTCTTGAAAATGTAACTCAGACCCCCATACAGTATTTTTCATCTGGTAGTTGTATGTAATTTGGTCATAATTAATAATGTCTTCTAAGGCAGTGGTTCTCAAAGCCAGTCCACTGCTTTTTCAGGGAAAGCCCCGGCAGGCTGGGCCAGTTTGTTTACCTGCTGCATCTGCAGGTGCATCTGATTGCGGCTTCCACTGGCCGCAGTGTGCCGCTCCAGGCCAATGGGGGCTGCAGGAAGGGTGGCCAGCACATCTCTCAGCCCCACTGTTCTAAAGTGGATTGACTTAACTCAAGCAATTTAAATCACCAATTTTAATCATGATCTAAATCAGCAAGCAGGAAAAATTGTTGAAATCATTGATTTTAATTGTGGTTTTCATTTCTACTTTTTAGGTATTTTCCTAAAGACAGGTTATTTCTAATTAGCTGGTAGCCATTAAATCATGTTGATTTGCAAGTAAATGTAGTCTTTACTTTAAACTTGGTACTTTTTGGCAGTGAGGACAGAACATATCATTACTCACGGTGCTATTATTTTTCTTAAAACAGATTATTTTTTACATTTTTATTATGTTAAAAATGGGGAAATCATACACTTCTTAATTACTAGACTAATTTTTCACTTGTAATTTGTATCAAGATCTTCTAATGGAAATTGGAATTCAATTTAGCATGTGCAAAAACAGCATTTTAAAGTTGTTTGTATTAGTTAACTAAACCTACCTGGAATATACTGGATGCATAAGCTTTTTTGTTTTATCGAAACAGGTGTAGCATTTAAAACTAACTGATTTATTAAAGAAAGTATATATTATGTGTAGTTAGTAAATTGAAGTAGAATTGGACATTTGACCAATCCAAAAATAATTTGTCAAACATTGGTCAAATGTCAAAAATGGCCAAATATTTTAAAGCACTAATTCATTATAACATTAGCAAAGAAGAGCAAGACTTTGTTGTCTCCAGTAGGCTTAGCCTTAGGTACTTAGTCTTAATTACCAAAAAAAAAGTTAATAGCATTTTCTATATTAAAATAACTCCAAGTACAACGTAATGAGGACCTCAAAAAAGAAACTATAATTATTTTTTTTAGCAATGTTAGGTTGGCATTTAAAAGAGAACATTATTCATAGAATATTAGGGTTGGAAGAGACCTCAGAAGGTCATCTAGTCAAATCCCATGCTCAAAGCAGGACCAAAACCAGCTAAATCATCCCGCCTAAGGCTTTGTCAAGCCGGGCCTTAAAAACTTCTAAGATGGAGATCCACCACCTCCCTAGGTAACCCGTTCCAGTACTTCACCACCCTCCTAGTGAAAGTGTTTCTTAATATCCAACCTAGACCTCTCTCACTGCAACTTGAGACCATTGCTTCTTGTTCTGTCATCTGCCACCACTGAGAAGAGCCTAGCTCCATCCTCTTTGAAACCCCCCTTCAGGTAGTTGAAGGCTGCTATCAAATCCCCCTTCACTCCTCTCTTCTGCAGACTAAATAACCCCGGTTCCCTCAGCCTCTCCTTGTAAATTGTGTTCCCCAGCCCCCTAATAATTTTCGTTGCCCTCCTCTGGACTCTCTCCAATTTGTCCACGTCCCTTCTGTAGCAGGGGGCCCAAAACTGGGCGCAGTACTCCAGGTGTGGCCTCACATGCTGAGTAGAGGGGAATAATCACTTCCATCGATCTGCTGGCAATGCTCCTACTAATATAGCCCGATATGCCGTTGGCCTTCTTGGCAATGAGGGAATGCTGCTGACTCTCATCCACTCTAATCCCTAGGTCCTTTTCTGCAGAACTGCTGCTTAGCTAGTCAGTCTCCAGCGTGTAGCGGTGCTTAGGATTCTTCCTTCCTAAGTGCAGGACTCTGCACTTATCCTTGTTGAACCTCATTGGATTTCTTTTCGCCCAATCCTCCAATTTGTCTAGGTGACTCTGGACCCTATCCCTGCCCTCCAGCTTATCTACTTCTCCCCCACAGCTTAGTGTTGTCTGCAAACTTGCTGAGGGTGCAATTAATCCCATCATCCAGATAATTGATAAAGATGTTGAATGAAACTGGCCCCAGGACCAATCCCTGGGCACTCTGCTTGATACTGGCTGCCAACTAGACAAGACTGAACAGTTACAGAAGAAGAAAACCAAAATTAAACAAATAAAACACAGAGCAACTGAAAAAGAAAGTCATTTAAAAATGACTAGCTAGGGAACAGGCCAACTTTTCAAACATCTGTCTTATCTTTTGCTTTATCTGTGCATCAATGACCTGTTATACAAATAAAGATGTATGTAAAAGTTTGTTCTAAGAGAGTCTAGCCAATCAGTTAATTTTGTTTTCCCAACAGGTGACATTAGCATGTAGTAAAGTGAGTGATTAGGACGTTTAAATAGGCTAGCTAACAAATGGCACCATGGAACAATCAAAAAGATAGGCCAGTGCCTACATCAGGGGATTCTTTGCTTGAATATTTGACTGTAATCAAGTAATAGGTGGTTTATGGAGAGCGCCTCCCAAATATGGTGGAAAGCATGGAGGTGCTTGTGGGAAAATTTTAACGAGTAGGTTGATACTGAATGACGGGTGATAGGTAGGTATTGACTGTAGGGCCTTGGAAGTGAATACAAGTACTGTTACCAGATTTGCCCATTACTTTGGGGTATGCTCATTTATTAGGGTTACTCTTCTGGGTTGGGGGGTTCTGTAATTCTATCAATGTACTGCTTGTGTCACTTGTGTGTTCATATGGAGCTCTACTTCTTCCTTCCGCAAGTCCCCTCCCAATGGAGTGATCCTGCGGGACCTAGGTTCCCCAGGGCTGGGCTCCTCAAGCCCCAGAATCAGATGAATGTGCGTCTCTCACACACATACTCAGAGCAAGTCTGAGTGGACTGGTCAATCAGTACTCTCAAGATGACCCCTTATATGTCCCTGGACTCAGTGTACTGAATGTAGCAGTATCTCCAAGCTGACATCCTTATATTCCCCATGGCTCAATAGGCCATGCCAAGCAGCACTTCCAAGTTGCTATCCTTATATGCTGCAGATACCGCACCAGAAGAGAGTAAGCCTAAGTAGGCTGGGTCGAACAGCACTTCCAGGCTGCCATCCTTGTATATCCCTGGACTCAGTACTCTGGGTCAAGCAGTGCTTCTGAGCTGCCACCCTCGTATGTCACAGGTTCAGCACATCACTATCCCCACTTTCAGATTACAATTGTTCTGGTAGTAACCCACTTGATGAGCAAACCGCACAGTATTTTTGGGCACTACAGGAATCTTTATCTTAGGTAAGAGAAGTGTTGCTGCAAAGTAAATGGGGAAATCAAAACCACAGAAGATTAAAGTTCAGAGAGGGAGGGAAGCAACCAGCTTAACCATAAAAGTTTTATTTATTGAATAATAGTGATAACCACACAAGGAGAGCCTAAACAAACATAAGTTACATTGTAAAAGATTACAAAAGTCATATATAGAAAACTATACCTCATCAAAGTCAGAGTTAAAAAGTTATACCTGAGATAGAAAAGAAAACACAGAGAGAGCGAGAGAGCTGGGGTCTCACCACTCCATGAAGCTTGAACTGGTTGGGGTGATAGTGGTAGGTCAGGATCCTGAGTGCTGAAGATGGGCAGAGCCCCCAGCATGATCAGTCAGGGGAAGATGAAGTCCCAGTGGAACTGATGCAAAGTTTCGATCCATGCATCAGAACACTTAAGTGTGGACAGGGTTTTTTTGTAGGAAAACAACAATGGTTCAAGGGAGAACACTAGATTTGTTTATGGGTAGACTGATGACTGAAGGGGTTTCTTTAGGCTAGACCAGGGGTGGCCACCCTGAGCCTGAGAAGGAGCCAGAATTTACCAGTGTACATTGTCAAAGAGCCACATCAGCAGCCCTTAGTCAGCTCCCCCCCACCCCGCCAGCGCCTCCTGCCCACGGATCGGCGACTCCTCATCCCTCCGCGCACCTCCTGATCAGCTGTTTTGTGGTGTGCAGATGGCTTGGAGGGGGAGGAGTGAGGGCATAGCATGCTCAGGGAAGGGGGCAGAAAGGGGTGGAGTGGGGGCAGAGTCAGGGGTTGAGCAGTGAGCTCCCCTCAGCACATTAGAAAGTTGTCGCCTGTAGCTCCAGCCCCGGAGTTGGTGCCTATACCAGGAGCTGCATATTAACTTCTAAAGAACCGCATGTGACTCTGGAGCCACAGGTTGGCCGCCCTTGGGCTAGACAATAGGAGCTGATCACTTCTAGCTATGGGTGGTGTTCCTTCCAGGGAGCTCACAGTGCAATTAGGCTGCTTCAGTATTTTGGATATCAGTCAAGGATTCATTACTAGAATTGGTCTGATAACTGCTGAGCTGGGTGTGTGCAGGCATAGGTTCATTAACATCTGCCGCAGAGATCCCCCATGATGCAGTGCTTCCCTGCTTTTCTGGTCCCAGAGTTCAGTATGGTAATCTCTGTTCTCCATTGTGTATCCTAATAGAGATGCCCCCGGTTCATGTTTGATGCAGATGAGGCTACAGGAGTTGCCTTAATCCTGTCACCCTTGTCGGGAGGGGTTTAGGTGGTATCTCCCACCGCCTTTCTATTGCTTTCTGCAAATCTTCTGATCAGAGGCTAGGAGTGGGTAGGTGGGTGTCCTTCATGAGTCAGGGAGGCTGGATACTGCGCCCTCATTCCCTAAGAACACAGAGCTGACTGGTATCAGTACCTTATGTTGGATGTGATAATGAAGAGGGAGCCAGTGGAGGGATGCAAACAGAGGAGTGACATGGTCAAAGCAATGGGCATGGAAAGTGATGTTTGCAGAAGCATTCTGAGAGGATACAAGTGGGGCAAGATTGCATTTGTCAAGGCCAGAGAGAAGGATGTTGTATTAATTGAGATGCAAGATGATGGGAGCTTGGATGAGGATGAATGGATAAGAAAGGTCATATCTTAGAAAGGTTATACAGAAAATTTTGGCAGGATTAAGATATAACAGAGATGTGAGGACATTGAAAGATCTGAAGTGACGATAACGCATAGGCTGTGGGCCTGAGTGACACGCTGAGTGGTGGTGGTATCCACAGTGATCAAGACAGTAGGTATTCTCTCTGCATCTGCAGAAGAAGCTACTGCTGTCAAAAGCTGGTTTAGCACTTCAACAAACTCTCATTCTGCGTGTTTAGCCAGTGACTTTTATGAGATCTGTCATAATTTCAAATTTAATTTTAAGTAGTTTTTTCAAATTGAAAAATGTACTTAAATTAAACAAACATTAATTTTTATCAACTATCTTCTTTGAAGTTGCAGATGTTCTTGATTAACATGCTGTTTGGTCACTGTGATGATTGAGAAAGGGGAATGAGCCAGTCTGCAACTGTTTTTCACACAATGAGCTCCAAGAATATTTGTTGTTGAGCAAACCCAATTTGAATCGCTATAACCCTCGTACGCTTACTGTGATCCAAGAAAACACCACTCAGGTACTTGGGTTCCAAGGGGCTTGCTTTAATACCAATAAAAAGTTACAAAATCAAAAGTGAAGTTCACTTCTGATCACTGATACACTGCATATCACTATCCCACTTATAACAAAATAAGGTCCTGATCTTGTGAACTGTTATGCATGAAAATGGTTGCATTGATTTTGATGGAATTACTCCCATGAGTCCTAGTTTGCAGATAGGCCCCTAGGATACTTTTTCAATACATGATATACACAAAGTGCATTTTCTGTCTTTTATTTTCCAATTATGAAATAAAGTATTTTTTTAATATGTAATTCTGTTACTTTGTGGGGAGAGCTTGTGGTGGTTTTATATTTAAAAACAATGCTGTAGCTGTTTATATACTTTACAACTTTGTGGTGAGCTTTGCACTCAGCAATCCTCAGTAGGATTTAGGATCCTCTATAGGATGTTAACTAGTTTAAAATTTAACATTTGTTGCACTTCAGTAGACAACACTGATTAAAATTATGAAGGTGTTATGACAAATACTTTGGAGTTTTAGATGTGGTACACCAAGTCTAGTCTGAGAACCAGTTCAGTGGAAGAAATGATAAGGAATGTTACAGTTTGAGACTAAAGTTATAACAATCTTTTTCAGAATAGCAATATATTGTAATTTTATCTTTCTACAGAATATTAAAACCTCAGAAATAGTGAAGCAACTGGTTGCTGAAGAAAATGCAGGAGAACTACAAAAATGTTTTGGTTCACGGATGGAGTTTGGGACAGCAGGACTCAGAGCAGCCATGGGGGCAGGAATTTCTCGGATGAATGACTTGACTGTTATCCAGACAACTCAGGTACCAGGTTCACTTTGTTTTTCTGATATTACTTAACTGAAGGCTTTTCTTCTGCATTCAGTAGAAATGAATATTTTTAATAAAAAAGTAACCAGATGAAATATGGAAATGAAATTGAGCTTAACCACTGTCCAAAACCTCAAGGATGGTTTTCAGTGGGAGCAGAGTTAAGTCAATGTTGACCACTTCAGAAAACGCACTAACATCTATTGAAATTCTAGTTCTTCGAGTGATTGCTCATGTCCATTCCAATTAGGTGTGCATGTGCGGCAGCCACAAGGTTTTCCCCCTAGCAGTACCCATTGGGTCAGTCTGGGCGCTCCCTGAGGTCATGCCTTCATGGCATTGAATATAGGGCCCTGCTGATCTGTCACCACTTCAGTTCCTTCTTACCACCTGTAATGATTAGCTGGAACACTCGTTACTTCTTGCTTTACAAGTGCAACTTCTCTAATAGTTTAAACTTTTGTCCTGTAAATAGTTAGTTAGATAGATAGGTTTATAGTAGTACATTACAGTGTTAGATTAAGTTTCAGTTAGCAGGTAATCCCCTGTGACCGGAGTCCCAGGGGAGCCAACTTACGTCACTCAGGGTGAACTGCAAAGAATGGGCAGGCAATCCCCAAAGCTGGTGGATATTCCAATATTGAGATTTACCAAGCCAGCACAAAACAGCTTCTGTAATACCTCACTCGTTCCCCTGAAGCCAACAGCACAGTTCCCTTTAAAGTAACCCAGCCTCAGGCCTCCACCCAGATGCCCAAGTCAAATATGATGAGGATTACTGAAAATCTTGTTCATTGTATAAAAAAAGTTCTACTAATCCCAAAGAATCAGACACATTACCCCCCAGGTTAATGAATACTTCAGATCTTACCCAAATACACACTTACAGCCAATTCTTATTAACTAAACTAAAATTTATTAAAAAAGAAGAGAGCTTGTGTTGGTTAAAAGATCAGTATACATACAGGCATGAGTATAATTCATGAGGTTTGGATTCACAGCAGAGATGGTGAGCTTTGTAGTTGCAAAGAGTTCTTTCAGAATTGGTCCATAGGTTATAGTCCAAATTATATTCAGGGTGGTCCAGTCAGAGCTGGGATCTCAATCTTGTGGCTTAAGCTTCCCCTGCATTGAAGCTTCAAGCAGATCTGAGATGACAGGATCAGGGCCCAAGGGTCTTTTATACAGTTTTCTAGCAGCCACTTGACCATACAGTCCTGGGTGAACAATAGGCTTCTAATGTAACCTTCTGTTTCCTGAACCTCACTGGTAATTAACTACATGGATTAACATAAACTACTTAATGGATAAATTATCTTATCACAAATTTTGAAGAGACATACGGACAATAACATGACTGCACCCAAGATTCATCTAAATGTTAACATTCCCTTTTGATCTCTGAATCAATAGCTATAATGACAGACAGGAACTGTCTGTTTACATGGCTAGCATTAAACAGGATATGAGTACACACATACAATTAGCATTACCTCTAATTTCTAACAGTATAGGTTTGCATTTCAAAGGTCTACCCCATCTACCATAGAATGGCCTTAATTAACATACACAAACTTTTCTAATATGTCCCTAATGGTTGACTGAGAGTCAATCAACCTGCAAGCTGCTTAGCCCTTTCTGGCAATGTGTCACACTGTATATAAGATTTGTTACAATTATATAACAGCTGTAGCAAGAATACTTTGCATAGTCATGTTTTCATTAGATAACATCACACCCTCTCCCTTTATTACCTCCTTTTACTCTGGTACTAGGGCATGCCTTGATCCCTGGGGTTTAAACCCAGCGCAGCGTGTGGCGAGTATGCCAAGAAGTGACCCCCATGCTTCCTGCTTGAAGTGTTTGGGGGAGAGTCACCAGAAGGAATGCTGCAAGATCTGCAAGGGATTTTATCTGAGGACTTAGAAGAAGGTGGATCAGTGCCTCATGATTCTTCTGATGGAGGCAGCTCTACATCCTCACTCTGACCCTGGCTTGGCGGAGCCGTCAGAGCACCTCAGCATCGGTGTGCAATGCGCCAGCACCAATGAGGCATGAGTCAGCGCTGAGGAAGGACTCTGCCAGAAACCCTTGGCACCAGCAGGGTTCCCCACATAGGTGTCCCACATAGGGCAGTGGGTGGCACCATTCTCAGTCCCCAGTGCCCCAGAAGAAAAGGAGACCAGAAAGGGGCTGCTCCCCCATGCCCAGACCAGCGCAGGAGCCCACCACTCGCATTGGGCCATGTAACTTCGGCTCCACCTGCTAAATTCTAGTAATTTTCAGTTCATCTAAGTACTGTAGAGCAATCTCTTTATCATGGAAGTGCAACTTACAACTGTAGATTTTTTTTTTTTTTTTTTGATTACATGACTGCACTCAAAAACAATGTAAAACTTTAGAGCCTACAAGCCAAGCACTAAGACAGACAAGCTCATTTACATTTACCGGAGATAATGGTGCCCACTTCTTATTTACAATGTCAGCTGAAAGTGAGAACAGGCGTTTGCATGTCACTTTTGTAGCTGGCGTTGCAAGGTATTTATGTTCCAGATGTGCTAAAGATTCATATAGACCCATAGACTCTAGGACTGGAAGGGACCTCGAGAGGTCATCGAGTCCAGTCCCCTGCCCTCGCGGCAGGACCAAATACTGTCTAGACCATCCCTAATAGACATTTATCTAACCTACTCTTAAATATCTCCAGAGATGGAGATTCCACAACTTCCCTAGGCAATCTATTCCAGAGTTTAACTACCCTGACAGTTAGGAACTTTTTCCTAATGTCCAACCTAAATCTCCCTTGCTGCAGTTTAAGCCTATTGCTTCTTGTTCTATCATTGGAGGCTAAGGTGAACAAGTTTTCTCCCTTCTCCTGATGACACCCTTTTAGACACCTGAAAACTGCTATCATGTCCCCTCTCAGTCTTCTCTTTTCCAAACTAAACAAACCCAATTGTTTCAGCCTTCCTTCATAGGTCATGTTCTCAAGACCTTTAATCATTCTTGTTGCTCTTCTCTGGACCCTCACCAATTTCTCCACATCTTTCTTGAAATGCAGTGCCCAGAACTGGACACAACACTCCAGTTGAGGCCTAACCAGCGCAGAGTAAAGCGGAAGAATGACTTCTCGTGTCTTGTTTACAACACACCTGTTAATGCATCCCAGAATCACGTTTGCTTTTTTTGCAACAGTATCACACTGTTGACTCATATTTAGCTTGTGGTCCACTATGACCCCTAGATCTCTTTCTGCCATACTCCTTCCTAGACAGTCTCTTCCCATTCTGTATGTGTGAAACTGATTGTTCCTTCGTAGGTGGAGCACTTTGCATTTATCTTTATTGAACTTCATCCTGTTTACCTCAGACCATTTCTCTAATTTGTCCAGATCATTTTGAATTTTGACCCTGTCCTCCAAAGCAGTTGCAATCCCTCCCAGTTTGGTGTCGTCTGCAAACGTAATAAGCGTACTTTCTATGCCAACATCTAAATCGTTGATGAAGATATTGAACGGAGCTGGTCCCAAAATACACCCCTGCGGAATCCCACTTGTTATACCTTTCCAGCAGGATTGGGAGCCATTAATAACTACTCTCTGAGTACGGTTATCCGGCCAGTTATGCACCCACCTTATAGTAGCCCCATCTAAATTGTACTTTCCTAGTTTATCTATAAGAATATCATGCAAGACCGTATCAAATGCCTTGCTAAAGTCTAGGTATATCACATCCACCGCTTCTCCCTTATCCACAAGGCTTGTTATCCTATCAAAGAATGCTATCAGATTAGTTTGACACGATTTGTTCTTTACAAATCCATGCTGGCTATTCCCTATCACCTTACCACCTTCCAAGTGTTTGCAGATGATTTCTTTAATCACTTGCTCCATTATCTTCCCTGGCACAGAAGTTAAACTAACTGGTCTATAGTTTCCTGGGTTGTTTTTATTTCCCTTTTTATAGATAGGCACTATATTTGCCCTTTTCCAGTCTTTTGGAATCTCCCCCGTCTCCCATGATTTCCCAAAGATAATAGCTAAAGGCTCAGATACCTCCTCTATTAACTCCTTGAGTATTCTAGGATGCATTTCATCAGGCCCTGGTGACTTGCAGGATATGCTCCTTCATGCTTCGGCCACCATTCCAGAGGACGTTTTTAAAAAAAAATGCATTAATTAAATTTATGACTCAACTCCTTGGGGGAGAATTGTATGTCTCCTGCTCTGTGTTTTACCCGCATTCTGCCATATATTTCATGTTACAGCAGTCTTGAATGATGACCCAGAACATGTTGTTCGTTTTAAGAACACTTTCACTGTAGATTTGACAAAACGCAAAGAAGGTACCAATGTGAGATTTCTAAAGATAACTACAGTTATCTTTTTCAATGTTTAAGAATCTGAAGTGCCTTCCAAAATCTCATAGGGACAAGTTGCTGAGCATGCTTTCAGAAATGTTAAAAGAGCAATGCTCAGGTGTGGAAACTACAGGACCTGAACCACCAAAAAACAAAATCAACCTTCTGCTGGTGGTATCTTATTCAGATGATGAAAGTGAACGTGTATTGGTCCACACTCCTTTGAATCGTTATTGAGCAGAACCCGTCATCAGCATGAATGCATGTCCTCTGGAATGGTGGTTGAAGATGAAGGGACATATGAATCTTTAGCGCATCTGGTGTGTAAATATTTTGCAATGCCAGCCACAACAGTGCCATGCCAATGCCTGTTCTCACTTTCAGGTAACATTTTTTAAATAAGAAGCAAACTGCATTATCTCCTGCAAATGTAAACAAACTTGTTTGTCTGAGTGATTGACTGAAAAAGAAGTAGCACTGAGTGGACTTGTAGGCCCTCAAGTTTTAAATTGAAACTAAATTGAAATTATTTTTGAGTGCAATTATTTTTTGTACATAATTCTACAAATGTAAGTTCAACTTTCATGATAGAGATTGCACTACAGTATTTGTATTAGATGAATTGGAATACTATTTCTTTTGTTCCTTTTTTACAGTGCAAGTATTTGTAATCAAAAATAAATATAAAGTGAGCACTATACACTTTTTGTATTCTGTGTTGTAATTGAAATCAATATATTTGAAACTGTAGAAAACATCCAAAAATAGTTAAATAAATGATTTTATTGTTTAGCAGCATGGTTAATTTTGATTTTTTTTTAATCACTTGACAACCCTGATTTATGTACAAAATTGTTAGCTTAGCTAAAGGAGCTCAATTTCTTTTCCTACTGTCTCAATCATTAAAAATCTAGGAAATCACAAATTAAGCCAATTTAGTAAATCTGAGTAACCCTCAATTTGCATAAAAGTTCTAATACTACATACATTCTAGAGTAGATTTGCTGTACATGGAGATGCTGAATAAAAGTAAGGGTATATCCTGTGTCACTTATTTACTTTGTCCTAAACAGGCTTCATTTTGTTGTTTTTGAGATTAAAAATAGAATGTATTGACTAGTAGTTATTACTTTTTCAGGCCAGAAGCAGGGGAAAAGAGCATCTGAATTAATCATTTTTGAAGTACTGTAATCCAGAATAATCATTTTTATCTAATCTACCTGGATTTAAATTTTTCATTTGGAATTATTCACGTTATAAAACCCATCAATGGTAGTTTTTTGTTTGAAGACTCGGCATTTTCTTGGTTTTCAATCCGTATTTCTTGCTCCCGGAAAATTGTACCCTAAACCAATTTAGAGTACTTTACTTGCCTTTTTTTTTTTTAAGATTTTAAAATTTATTGCAGCCACATTTAAAAATACTAAGATTGAGTTCTGAGTTTTTTGTCTTTAGGGATTTTGCAGGTACCTTGAAAAGAACTTCAGTGACCTAAAGAAAAGAGGAGTAGTCATTGGTTTTGATGCTCGCGCCCATCCTTCAAGTGGAAGTAGCAGCAAGAGGTACTCTTAGTAATATGTAGAAATGATTTTCTTTGCATGTTATGTGGAATCTATTCTAATTTGGTCACTGCTTCAATAGCATTTTCTTTGGAGCAGTTAGATGTGTGTGCAGTTTGAATGTAAAAGTGTATACACTGTACATCTGAAGATAAGTATTATAGCTTTGCTCTTCTTTTGCATTTTGGTATGAAACACAGGTAAAATCCAGTCTGTACTGCAAATTTGGACCATGTTTGTAACGAGAATAAGGGACAAATGAATTATACCAGAATCAAATCTATATGCTCCTTGTGAATTTTATTTAACTGGCTAGTGAGAATCTCATGAATGTATTTCCAAATAAACTTTTATTGTCATTTAGGTTTGCAAGGCTTGCTGCAACAACTTTCATCAGTCAGGGAATTCCAGTGTACCTTTTCTCCAATATAACACCAACACCTTTTGTGGTATGGTTGTCTATAATTTTTTCATACAACATAATGGGGTACTGTCACGTACAAAAAACTATTATAATCTTTTTTTAGAAAAAACCAAACTGATCTATCAGCTCGTTGGTTTGCTACTCTCAGGCTTATTTAAGATCCTAGCTGCGAGGCTAACATTTTTCATATACATTATTTCTTTGCTTTCATTATTTTGGTATATTCAGTCCAGATTTAGACTTTGGAAAATCAAATATTCTTTGTTTGACCTTACACTTTTATTGGACATGTGTGGTACTGAATATGCCTGCAATTAACCAGTCAAGCCACTAGATGAAATGGCTCACAATCAATAAAGAGAATACTGATATTTTCTAGACTTGAAATCATGATTGAATGGTTGTAGCAATGGCTTCATTCCCAGAATTTGGCAAGATGGAAACTCCAGGATAACTCTTGATACTATTGTTTTACAGCCCTACACAATAACTCATCTGAAACTTTCTGCTGGAATTATGATTACTGCTTCCCATAACCCAAAACAAGATAATGGTTACAAGGTATTCCTATATAACTTAAATCTTGCACTGTTTTCAAACCTGACTATTTAATAATAGCATTTATAATAGCACTCTGTATGTTGAAAAAGCTATCCAGTCCTTAATCTTCATAGTAGCCATAGGAAGGAGGAAGGTAAGTAGTATCATCCCCATTTTACAGATGAGACAGTGGCTGGCCCAGGGCTATAGAGCAAGTTAGGGGCAGAGGCAAGATTAGAACTCAGATCTTTGTCATTCATCCTGTGTTCATTCCTCCAGAATGAGTTACTTCAGTGTTCTAAAATATTATATATATATATATTTATTATTTTCAATCTTGCTGCTTTTTCAAATATGTTCAGACCTTTGAAAGTTTTAAGAATTTTATAGTAACATGACTTAAATTAATGATTTGTCGCATGTGTGGAAGTAGTTTGAAGACCAAGAGAAGCAGGCGTTGTGGGTGACTAAAAGTATTTTTAACTGTAAAAACAGTCAAAAAGTCTTTTTAGTACCAAAAAAAATACCCCCCCCCTTTTTTTCCCTTTGTCTCATGCATAGTGGTTATATATAAAATTGGAGGAAACTATGTAGGTTGATACAGTGTTCTGTGGACAAGTATTAACTACCTGCCTAGCAAATGGCCTGAAATTTGGTTTTACTCTAAATGAGATGAGCCTGATGGTGGTCTACTTATTTTCTGTGGGAGATTTAAATATAGGGTAGTACATCCTCAGAAAAACAAAGCTTAGGGAAATCTATATCCCAAGTTTGTTACTGTATTGTTTTAGCTGTATTTACTGGAATCAGCCATGAGTTGTGCCAGGATTTAGCCAACTAAAATCAGTAAAGGTATTCATGTTTGAAAATAACCCGTGTGTGTCCTGTGTACCATTTAGGTTTATTGGGAAAATGGTGCACAGATAACCTCACCTCATGACAAAGGAATCTCTCAAACTATCGAAGAGAACCAAGAGCCATGGCCTCAGGCTTGGGATGACAGTCTGATTGACAGCAGCTTGCTACTTCATGATCCTTATGTCACTATCAATAAGGACTACTTTAAAGACATACAAAAGCACTGCTTTCACAGGTGAGCTGGTGATTGTCATTCTCTTGGTGACAAACCTATATTTTTAACTTGATTTTAAACAAGAGAGATTAAAACTAAAACTGGGGGTGGGAAGTGGGAGGAGCTGGATACCAAAACTTTAATTTCTGTCACTTATATTAACTTTACCCTTAGGCTAGCAACTGCTAAACTCAATATACTAGAAAGCCAGGAATGTATGAAAAATGATGCTGTAATATTACAAAAAAGCATTATGTATCTACTTAGGAGGATAAGTGGTTTTAGTTCTTAGTTGTATGTGCCTCTAAAGTATTTAAAAATTATAACACAAGCATATGGTGAGTGAAAGATAAATAACATAGCACTGTGGTTCAGTGTAGTTTCTGCTCCTATGTAGAAGTCTGTCTAAATGCCATTACTCAACTTGTGATACTGAATCTTATCAGCCAATCATGCATGTTCTTTCCCTCCTCTGGTGCTCTATAAGGCTCTGTAGAGTTTATCTGATGTCTTGGTACAGTCATATGTAGGGCTCGAGACAGGGGTAAAAAGGTACCTTTCAATACAAACTGTCTTTCTTTGGCTTCATAGTTTAACACTGTTGCAGAGTATTGAGTCATGGTTGTTTCTGAACCGCATTAAGTGGCACACAGTGGCCATATTAATTGAACATCATCATTAATTTACTTGATTTCAGGAATATAAACAAGGAAACAAAGCTGAAGTTCGTCCACACTTCTGTGCATGGTGTAGGCCATGAATTTGTGCAGTCAGCCTTTAAGGCATTTGACTTTAAACCTCCATTGGCTGTTGCTGAACAGAAGGATCCTGATCCAGAATTTCCAACAGTAAAGTACCCAAATCCTGAAGAGGGTAAAGGTGTACTGGTAAATATTTTTTTTAAATATTTGCAATCTATGTTAAAAAGTGTTCTCTCCACCAGCCAGAAATTGTCACTGTAAACCTAGGTATGAACTTTTTTATAAAATAGTTTTTCATTTTGAGTTTCCATTCTGTTCTATTTCTTGAAACGCTAACCAGTGTCTTTTCATAGTTCCTGTTTAGCTTTTAATGAACTGGCTATCTAATAACAAGATAAACTACTAGAAGATTTTTTTTCTTTAGCAGAATATACAGTATCAGTATGGAGAATAAAATGGCCCTTAAAAAAACAAACAGAGAATGTTCCTCCATCTTTAAAAAATGTCCAATTACAATAATTTTTTTAACAACCTGAATCCATCAGCGGTTAACCGTTAAACTATAGAATAAGATGATATCAAATGTAGATATCTAAGGTCTTATCTGCAAACATTCATGGGAGTAACTTGACTTGTGTGAGTAGTCCCATTGACTTCAGTGGGCTTTGAATCAGCCCCCAAATGTAGAAATAGGTGTAATTTAATTTATTCTTCACACTCCATATCTTATTTTGATGTACTGCTGCTACCCACTGAGATCTCTACAATACTGAGGGTACCCTTGAATGAATTAAGGACAGCATTTCTGCTGTAAACATAGCTTTGTGGTTTTGTGGGTTCAAATGAAAATAAAATGGGAATGTTACAGACCTATAAGAAAGTGAAAATATTATCTGGAAGTACTGATCCTTCTCTGATGTTGCACTTTACCATTGTTTTCTAGACGTTATCTTTTGCTTTGGCTGAAAAAGAAGGGGCTGGAATTATTTTAGCAAATGACCCAGATGCTGATCGACTTCTTGTTGCAGAGAAACAAGAAAGGTACAGTAATAAAAATATGCTGTAGTTCAACCACAGCTATGTGACTTGAAGCCTGAATTAATTCTAGGAAGTCCTGTGACCTGTATTATGCAGGAGGCCAGACTAGATGATCACAATGGTTCCTTCTGGCCTTACCTTTCATAGATTCATAGATGTTATTGGGAAAACCTGAGAGCTCTGAAAGTGTGGGGAGGAAAGGTGGAGGGAAATTGATAATACCTATATTGCAATAGCACCCAGAGGCTGCAATGATGATTTAGAGTCCATTGTGCCAGGTAACATACAAAAAGAAGACAAATATGAAGAGACAGCTCTTACCCCAAATAACTTAGTCTACTGTATAGTTTGTCAAGGTTTTAAAATAAAAATCTTCCGTAGTACACTGCAAAACATGCTTTCTCACTCGTTTCATTTAGTAACTAGTAACTAACATCTTTAATTGCATGTCACTCTTTCATTGACCTCCAGAATCAGGGGGACAGCATAGTTCATTTAGATACCAACCCCCTTCTATCTTTTTCCCAGTTCAAGAATGGGGTAGTGATTGACTACATATGCTGAGATATTTATTAGACACCTTGAGCCTGATTTTTTTCAAAGATGCTGTGTATCTGCATCTCACGTTGACGCCTATGAGATTTGTAGGTGCTCAGCAACTTCTGGTGATCTGGATACTAGTTCTCAATTCCACTGTAAAGCATGCAGAGCTGGACATGTGTGCCTATTTAGATTCTGTTGCTTGGGCCACAGAAAGTGGGGACCTGCCACATTTGTCAGATGTGCCTGTAGCCTATGTGACTTGTAATTCTGGCTCACCATCCCGTAGTTCCCTTGAGTGACCAGCATCATATAGACAGCTTCTGAAAAGCTGTACCAGATGACAGAGATTCAACTGGAGTGCACTGCTGAATACTACCTCCCAGACATTTAATGTTTATTTCACCTTATCTGGTAGAGCAGAAGTTAATCTATACAGCTGTAAACTAGGGCTGTCAAGTGATTAAAAAAAGTAAACGGGATTAATCGTGCTGTTAAACAGTAATAGAATACCATTTATTTATATATTTTGATGTTTTCAACATTTTCAAGTATACTGATTTCAGTAACAACACAGAATATGAAGTGTACAGTGCTCACTTTAAATTTATTTTTGATAAAAATATTTGCACCGTAAAAAAAAAATTGTATTTTTCATTTCACTTAATGCAAGTATTGCAGTGCAATCTCTAGCATGACAGTTGAATTTACATATGTAGCATTATGTACAAAAAACTGCATTTAAAACATAAGAATGGTCATACTGGGTCAGGCCAAAGGTCCATCCAGCCCAGTATCTTGTCTGCCTACAGTAGCCAATTTCCTGGTGCCCTAGAGGGAGTGAACCTAACAGGTAATGATCAAGTGATCTCTCTCCTACCATCCATCTCCACCCTCTGACAAACAGAGGCTAGGAACACCATTCCTTATCCATCCTGGCTAATAGCCTTTAGAGCCTACACGTCCATTCAGTCCTACTTCTTGTTCAGCCAATCACTCAGACAAACAAGTTTGTTTACATTTGCAGAAGATAATGCTGCCTGCTTCTCGTTAACAATGTCACTTGAAAGTGAGAACAGGTGTTCGCATGGCACTGTTGTACTTGGTGTTGTAAGGTATTTATGTGCCAGATACACTAAAGATTCATATGTCCCTTCATCGTCAACCATCATTGTAGAGGACATGGGTCCATGCTGATGATGGGTTCTGCTCGATAATGATCCAAAGCAGTGCAGACTGATGCATGTTTGTTTTCATCTTCTGAATCAGATACCACTAGCAGAAGGTTGATTTTCTTTTTGGGTGGTTTGGGTTCTGTAGTTTCTGCATTGGAGTATTGCTCTTTTAAGACATCTGAAATCATGCGTCACACCTCGTCCCTCTCAGATTTTGGAAGGCACTTCAGATTCTTAAACATTGGTTGAGTGCTATAGCTATCTTTAGAAATCTCACATTGGTATCTTTGTTTTGTCAAATCTGCAGTGAAAGTGTTCTTAAAACGAACTACATATGCTGGGTCATCATCTGAGACTGCTATAACATGAAATTTATGGCAGAATGCAGGTAAAATAGAGCAGGCGACATACAATGCTCCCCCAGGGAGGTCAGTCACAAATTTAATTAACGCATTTTTTTAATAAGCATTATCAGCATGGAAACATGTCTTCTGGAGCGGTGGCTGAAGCATGAAGAAGCTTATGAATCTTTAATGCATCTGGCACATAAATATCTTGTGACACCGGCTACAAGAGTGCCACGCAAACACCTGTTCTCTCTTTCACGTGATATTGTAATTAAGAAGTGGGTTGCATTATCGCCCGTAAATGTAAAACAAACATGTTTTTCTTAGCGATTGGCTGAATGAGAACTAGGACTGAGTGGATTTGTAGGCTCTAAAGGTTTACATTGTTTTGTATTTGAGTGCAGTTATGTAACAAAAAAAATCTACATTTATAAGTTGCACTTTCATGATAGAGATTGCACTACAGTACTTGTATGAAGTGAATTGAAAAATACTATTTCTTGTTTTTTACAGTGCAAATATTTTAATCCAAAATAATATAAACTGAGCACTGCATACTTTGTATTCTGTGTTGTAATTGAAATCGATATATTTGAAATGTAGAAAAAATCCAAAAATATTTAATACATTTCAATTGATATTTTATTGTTTAACAGTGTGAGTAAAACTGCGATTAATATTTTTAGTCTCTATTAATTTTTTTGAGTTAATTGTGTGAGTTAACTGTGATTATTCAACAGCCCTACTGTAAACCTGCACCGAAGGTGGACTTCAGGTTTTCATTTCCTTGCAGTACAGAACTAAGTTCTGCTGTTGCTGCCAAGGGCAGGGGCAGTATGGATGATATTTCACTGTATGAGCTATCAGAGTGATTTGAAACTCAGGCCCCATCCCTGACACTGGCTAAGCACTGAGAGAGGGCTATTTACCATGTCTCCTCCTGTGGTTGTTGAAATTAGAGAGGTTTGAGTTTACACCACTCCAATGAATTCAGGCTCTCAAGCTCCCACGGAAGAAGAGGAGGAGTGCACAAGTGTTCTTCCTGCTCATCAGAAGAGCTCAGATCCTCTTCATTCCTACAGCAACTCAAGGGCTTTTCCTTGCTCCAGCTGTGTGGATTAGAGAGGCACTTCTGTATCTGAGAAGAGGAATGGACTTATTAGCACCCTCTCCCCTGGGTCCATTAAGGACATGTAGATGAAGCCTGTCATCCTTCGCTCTAAAATGTTTTATGCTGTGTAGTTGTAGCCATGTCAGTTCCAGGATATTAATGTTTTGCTAGCACACATACCTAGGTTTGCTTCCCCCCACCCTTTTTGATCAATATGATCATATCATATTGCCTCTGTATAAATCCATGGTACACCGATATCTTGAATACTGCGTGTAGCTGTGGTCACCCTATCTCAAAAAAGATATATGAGAATTGGGAAAAGGTTCAGAAAAGGGCAAAAAAAATTATTAAGGGTATGGAATGACTGCCGTATGAGGAGAGATTAATAAGACTGGGACTTTTCAGCTTGGAAATGAGAAAACTAAGGGGGGTATGATAGAGGTCTATAAAATCATGACTGGTGTGGAGAAAGTAAATAAGGAAGTATTATTTACTCCTTATAATACAAGAATGAGGGGCCACCAAATGAAATTAATAGGCAGCAGGTTTAAAACAAACAAAAGGAAGTATTTTTTCATACAACACACAGTCAGCATGTGGAACTCCTTGCCAGAGGATATTGTCTAGGCCAAGACTTATAACAGAGTTCAGAAAAGAACTAGATAAATGCATGGAGGAGAGGTCCATCAATGGCTATTAGCCAGGATGGGCAGGGATGGTGTCCCTAGCCTCTGTTTGCCAGAAGCTGGGAATGGGCGACGGGATGGATCACTTAGTGGTTACCTGTACTGTTCATTCCCTCTGGGGCACCTGGCATTGGCCACTGTCCGAAGATAGGATACACGGCTAGATGGACCTTTGATCTGATCCAGTATGGCCATTCTTATGTAATGATGCGTGCACTGAAGTTTTAAATCAGAAGTACATTTCAGTCAGGAACAGAATTTCCAAGTCCATTAGCATACTAGCAAAAATGAAATGTAAAAAGCAAATGTGTTAATTAGGAAGAAGGTGCAAAGTCAAGCAGCCAGCAAAATGTTGCATGTGTCAAACGCACACAAAAGACTTCCTTGGCACTGAGGGAAAAGAAAATGCTTCTGCTGGGGACCTTTACCTAGAGCAGAGTGCCAAATGCATCTTTAGGTTTTTTTAAACCTGACTTTAATGTTCTATATTAGAAACTCTGCTTGTAGTTTAGCACACTTTTTTATAGCAGTGAGAGCTAGGTCTGAATTAAGCAATGTATGTACTTGCTTTTCTGTGCCTCTCTCTTTCCTGATCTCTTGGCCAGCCACAGTCCTCGCATTTTGAGTCCTGTCCTCTTCCTCCTGCTGAAGATGTTTGTACACTAACTAGTATGTTAAGAATAGACTTCTACAGTATCTGTACTTCTTCCTTGACAGAAACTCCCGTTAGAGCGCAAGTAGTTTGTCATCTGCTATTACACTAAACTGTTGCTGGGCATTACTTTGTGCTTATTGGCATCAATAGATGCAAGAGACTGAGGCTGCTTCTCTTTCACAACAGGTACTGTTTTTGTAGGTCTTGATTTATGTCAGCTTTAGTGATGTCTTTGTTCCCCTTCACAACTGGATTTTTGAACAATTTTCTCTCTCTCCTTTTCTCTTCTGCTTTTCCCTTCTTTTCCCTTGCTCTTCCAATAATTGAGTCAGCTTTGACCCTTTTGATATTTCTCCCTATGTTTGAAACTTTTCCATTCTTCCTTAATGACCTACTGTACTGATGTACTTGTGATTAAGTGAAAATTAGTAGCCCAGACTGTCACTGAACCCACTCAAATAATGGTCATTTAGTACCGAGTTGTTTTTCCCTAAGTCATGTTGGTGCTGTAGCTTGTGTCTTTTTATCAAGATATGATATAGATGCTCCAAAACCAAAATACCTTAGTTTAAAATTAAAAATACAACTGTTAAAGCTAAGGAGAAAAAGTATCATCAAATGTGGATAGTGAATTGTTGCAGCTTTTGACAGGCACAGAAGCCAATGGGAATGACAAGGGGAAGAATGTTTTGTTTTAGTTGGATAAAAAAATAAAAAATATTTTCAAATGGAAATAGACACCCAGTTCCCACTGATTTTTTTCAGTGGGAGTTGGATGCGTAACTCCCATTTGTCCTTTGAAAATCAAATTCACCTTCACAGCAGTTAGATGACTTCATCTGTTCTGCCAGTTTTCTTGTACACAATAACTATTAAATGTTCTCCAGTATTGTCTTTTAAATTGTTTTTATAATGGTTGCATCATGTTTTGTTTTCAGTGGTGAGTGGAAAGTGTTTTCTGGCAATGAGCTGGGAGCTCTTTTAGGCTGGTGGATCTTCACTTGCTGGAAAAATCAGAATCAAGACCCTACTGCCATCAAAGATGTGTACATGTTATCCAGCACTGTCTCTTCCAAAATCTTGAGAGCAATTGCGCTGAAGGAAGGCTTTCACTTTGAGGTAAACTGTTGTGTAAAAATCTAGTCATGTTTTTGTTTTTCTGTGCAATGTATCTTACATTTTCCCCCCTTTCACTTTAGGAGACATTGACAGGTTTCAAGTGGATGGGAAATAGAGCCAAGCAGCTCACGGACCAGGAGAAAACTGTTTTATTCGCATTTGAAGAAGCTATAGGTAAGAAATGAACAGTATAGATAGCTCTGGTGCACTGTAGAACAGTAAAGATCACTTCTGTCCAGAATGTGGCTATATAAAAATGCCATCATTTCAGCAAAAAGAACAGGAGTACTTGTGGCATCTTAGACTAACAAATTTATTTGAGCATAAGCTTTCGAGCATAAGCTACAGCCCACTTCTTCGGATGCATGGAATGGAACGTATATTGAGATATATATATATATATATATATATATATATATATATATATATATATATACACATACATACATACATACAGAGAGCATGATGCATCCGAAGAAGTGGGCTATAGCCCACGAAAGCTTATGCTCATAAATTTGTTAGTCTCTAAGGTGCCACAAGTACTCCTGTTCTTTTTGCGGGTACAGACTAACACGGCTGCTACTCTGAAACCTATCATTTCAACACTTACTCCCCAGGAGTGTTAGTATCATATCTGCCTGGTTCACTAAGTTTTTACTACTTATTGTAGCACTTCACATGTGGTGCGGATATGGTAGTGAGGTGGTTTGTACATTATCATTAGAATAGTTAATGAAGTTCCAATTGCAGAGTATGCATGAGCCATGATGAAGCTAAGTTAACTTGAAATCTGAGATTCAAGTTTCCATGGGTGGCAATTTAAAAAAGCAAACAAAAAACCCAACTCGAATTGTTATGAATAATTGACACACAAATATGGTACATTTGGGATGCTGCTACTTTTTTTCTTTTAAGAATAGCACTCCAACACCAGTTAGAGTGACTTTTGGAGTTCCGTTGGCACTGGAAAGAATCAAATTTGGGACCAAACTCTGTGATTAAGTTTCACCATTGTGAAACTTTGATTTCATCTCTCTTCCCTCCCCCCCCCCCCCCCCCCCCCAAAAAAACCCAAAAAACAAAAACAAACAACTTCTGCAGCGTGTCACTATTTCTTTGTCAACCTGGTTTTCTCTGTATACTCTAGTTTCTTTTGTTAACAAGTTTCTTTTTCATATGCTTTCTTTTGTTTAGGATATATGTGCAGCCCTGTTGTCCTGGACAAAGATGGTGTCAGTGCTGCTGTTATAACTGCAGAGATGTCTAGTTGGCTAGCAACCAAAAATTTGTCTTTGTCTCAGCAGCTGAAAGCTATCTATGATGAGTGAGTTTAATTTCATTGTCTAGTTTATCGGGTGTTCTCCATCTCCAATATGTTAGTTAACTTGCTACTGAATAATATGTAATACAATATAGAGGCAAAGTACTTTTGCAACAGTAATGATCTAGTTGCTCTGTCTCATAAAAACAAAGCTTAACATATTCAGTGCCTGTGTTTCTCTCTTTTAGGAATATACACAGTTGCCTCAACTGACTTTTCAGTTTGAGTCTTTATTCATGTGACAAGCTATACAACTGTTTCTGTAACACTTTAAGTACACATAGATCTTGTAGGCAAGAAAAAATTGATTCTATAAGACAGGGTCCAATTCTGTATGAAACATGAGATCTATTCTCCCATTAAGCACATCTCTTTGGCATTAATGGGAATTACAAATACACAAGTGCCAAATGGACCCTCCTGAGTTTACAGTGCGGCAGCTGTGTTGGTCCCAGAGTGAGACGGGTGGGTGAGATATATTATAGTTTATTGGACCAACTTCTGTTGGTGAAAGACACAAGCTTTAGAACTACACAAAGCTCTTCAGGTCTGGGAGTGGTACCCAGTGTCACCCTTACATACAAGGTGGAACAGATTGGTTAGCATAAGAAATTAACACACTTTCTAAGGGCCATTCAAGGTGAAGTGGCCCATTAACACCCCTGCAGTCATAGGACAAAAAAGAAGGGTTAGTGGGTTACTTACAGTTTGCTGTAATAAGTCATAAATCCAGCCTTTTTTTTTTTTAAGACCATGATTTTTAGTGTCTAGCAAAGTTGTGAATGTAAGTTCCCAGACTCATCTTTTGAAGGTTTGTGTATCTTGGGAAATGGTACAGCCTCATCCCCCATGAATCCACCCCAGGGATCTTCTACGTGCGTCACAAGATACGTAAACAAGGCGTAGCTTGTTTCTTTAACCAACAGAAGCTAGTCCAATAAAAGATATTATCTCCCCCACCTTGTCTCTCTAATATCCTGGGACCAACACAGTCACAACACTCTAAACTTAGGTAGGTCCATTCAGCTCCTGGTGCATGTGTATTTGCCATTAATGCCAAAGAGATGTGCTTGGTGGGAGACTAGAGCTCATGTTACACACAGGACTGGTCCCTGTCTTTATATAACATTTCATGCCTGTAAGACTTGTGTGTTACAGAAAGTTTTGCAGATACATGGTATATGATTACATAAACAAGGCATAGGCCAACAGTTACTGGTCATCTTGTATTGTAGGATCTTCTGCCCTGCTTGCTGCCCCTTAACGCTGGCCCTGGCTTTTATATGCAATTGTTATGGCACAGGTGGGGTGTAGAATTTTTATAGCATGTTCAGGGACCTCGGAAAGAAAAAGGTTGAGAACCCTTGACCTAGATGCATTATAAACACACATGTATCATGGTATGTTTTGTATCACAATGAGAAGGTATACACAATCTGTTCTCAAATCATTATATTTTTTCTTAACAGGTATGGCTACCACATTACTAAAGCTTCATATTTTATCTGCCATGATCCTAAAACTATTAAAGAGCTATTTGAGAATCTTAGAAATTATGATGGAAAGAACACATACCCAAAATCATGTGGCAAATTTAAAGTTTCTGGAGTAAGGGATCTAACTACTGGCTATGATAGCAGCCAGCCTGATCAAAAGGCAGTAAGTATCCTTTTATAAAAATAATGATAGATCAGGTTTTATAGTCCTATGATTAACAATATACTTAACACAGAGAAAAGTGAAAATACCAACTAAAAACCACACAAATTCTTGTAGCCATACTTTATGATCTTGTCTAAGCTGCATAAAATGGCAGAGGAAACTTGGAGGATTGTGTTTATTTATTACAGCTTCAAGTTTTTCTCTGTTTTTTCCTACTGCTTGGAAGGATTATCTTTCCCCTCAGCATTGATATAAGAAATGTAAAATATCTATTCGGATGTGAAGCTTTGGGTTCTTTAGCCCTCTTTTAGAATCAAGGGTGATTTTGTATTTTTTTTTTGCTTTTGATAGTCACTGAGCACATGCTTTCTGTAGCTTTTTCTATATGCTACCAAAATCTTGACAAGATTTCAAGATATGTTATCTAGTAGTGACTTGCAAGCCATGACGTGGCTTCACTTTTCAAATCCTAGGTTGAGGGTAAGATTGTGACTAACTCTAACATCTCTGAAGTTGGGAGGCCAAAATAAAATAGGTTGGTGTATTTGGTACTGAATACAAGTTGTTGTTTTTTTTCCTTGCATCTAAAACTCATTGTATATATTTAAGTAGTGAACTTTTAAGGAAGCTATTCTATGATGTGTGTGTATGTATTTCTAGGTGCTTCCTACCAGTAAAAGTAGCCAGATGATAACATTTACTTTTGCTAATGGAGGAGTGGCTACTATGAGGACCAGTGGGACAGAACCAAAAATCAAATACTATGCTGAACTCTGTGCGCCTCCTGGAAACAGGTATTTTGTTGCTTTTAGGATTATGTTCAGTTATTTTTTTTTAAAAGGCCTATTTTAATATTTTAATAATTGCAGTCTTTAGCAAAAGAATGTGTTCCAAGCTTTAATTCCGCACAATTAATGGCCAATTCTTGCTGTCACTGAAGTTTCATTGAACATTGTCTTGACTTCCGTGGAGCAGGAAGGGGCCCTCAACTAGATACATTTTAAAATTGTATTAAAATATTCCACGATAACTTGAAAGGGCTGCTTCCTTTCTCAAATTTTTTTTTGTTTCAAAGTTAATATTATCAAGACTTCTAATTACTGAAATATTATACTTACTCCTTTGACTCAAGTAGCCTTGTCAAATAACATCTTGGTATTTATCCCATTTGTTTGACACCAATATGAATTTGGCCCACTTTCATAAATGTAAACAATTTGGAGAGTTTTTTTCGAAGAACATATTCTTAATTATGTGGTGGGTCTTCTGGATCCCTCATCAGAATCTCTGTTCTCCTTCCTCTCCTCTTTCAGCCAAGGACTCATTTATGTAGATGTACAAATACTAAACACTGGCACATGTCTCTATGCTTTAGGCTTTCTTATGATAAATTAAGAGTACATCACATGTAACATTCTAAGTGCAGCACTGTAATTAGTATAACCTACCATCATCAAAACAAGCAACTTCAAATCTCAAAGCACCCTCCTTCTTTGTTTTTGAAAGGGAGGAGGAGAAACGTGCCTTCTAGTTTTGACAATTAGCATATGTAATATTTTACTTTTAAGTTAGTCATTCAGATCTAGCCCAGATTGGTAGTGTCTGAACCATGCTCTGTGTGAAATGAATTGGTGGCTCAGTTGGTCTCCACAAAACAAAAAGACAACACTTTTTGCAAGTTTCATTAGAAGTCAGGAATTGAATAGAAATGGAGACTGCCATATCAATGTGCAATGTTTTGGCTGAAGCACATTAATGGAGTATTGTGGAGAAGCTTGCATTTCTTTCTTTTTCTGTATCCATAACTTTTTGATTGCTAAGCTGTAGTGATAATTGAAGATTTTGAACACTAACAACTAACTCAAATACAAAACAGAAAACACTGTCTATGAATTGCTTATCAAAATTTATCTTTAAATATTTAATGTTGAATATTTATGGTAATATTTGCCTAAAGCTCCCAATCCCATTTTGATAGACTGTATATAACAATATCTGAAAAAGACAGTCCTTGAGTTTACAATCTAAGATGAGAGGTGATGGATGGATTAAAAAATACAAATATATGTTTTTATAGCATATTGTTAAAATATTTTAACTTTTTTGTTAAATAAGGCTAATGGTATTTATGCTTTATCATGAATGAAAGAAAATGTAATACAAGATCTAAATATTGCTAAACATATCAACTAGGGATGAAATAGGAAAGGTTTGAAGCTTAAATCAGCTGCTATCATATATCAAGTTATATTTTGAAAAATATGGACAAACGTAAATTCAGCTCCTTGATACACAAAGATTAGAGCTCAACACTGACGTAGTCCCACATGTGGTTCTAAGAAGTCAAGCGCGCAATTTTACTAGCATTAATAGAAAATCTGCGGTTAAAACATCAGACTGAGGGCTAGTCTAGACTGACAGTTAGTCCTTGGGCAAGCTGGGATATAAATGAGTGCACACTGGGGAACTTTTATCATGTAGTAGCAGGGTCCACATGGACTGCTAGTGTACTGTAATTTACATCCCAGCTTGCCATGCACTAACTGTCTTGACAAACCCTCAGAATACAGACCTTTCTTCCTTTTCTTCTAGCCTATTTTGCTGCTTTACTTTGTGGTTTTTTTTGTTTTGTTTACTTGATTTTTCCTTTTTTTTTTTTTTTTCTTTTTTCTTTTTTCTTTTTTCCTTAGTGACCCTGACCAGCTGAAGAAGGAATTAGATGAGCTGGTCAGTGCTATCGAAGAGTATTTCTTTCAACCAGAGAAAAATAAACTGCAACCCAAGACAGAGTAAACAATTAAGATGGTCTTTGCAACATGTTGTGGGCAGAACCCTACACTATTTAAAAAGTAGGGATTTGTAAGGACCAAAAAAAAATTATTAAAATATATATCCTTACCAGTATGTGTTCCACATCCTCTTTGGTCTAATGTCTTGTCTTATTTTATTCGAGTAAATCAAGGGATTTCTTATTAAAACTAGCAACCAAAAATTGTCTGATATAGTGCAAATATGTTTCAATAATCAAGTCTTGTTCTAATAAAATATTTTATTGTACTTGCCTTGCCTTAATTTCTGTAAATGCAGTCTGCTTTTTACATGTATGTAGCCTAATTTGATAGCAAAGTAATGACCAAGTTTTTGATGATGTGGGAACTGGATAGTGCTGCATGAATGTCTAGTTTTATTTTTGCAAGGCAGGCTACTTGTGTAACTAAGGGGCACTGGAAATCTGTGGATAATTTTGGTAAAATTGGGGTAGACCACCACACTTGGCCACCACACTTTATTTAATAATGAACCATCTGGACATGTTTTACTGCTATAAGACAATAATAATAATAAAGTACAGGAGTAATGTTTATATACGATACCAGTCTGTGGGAAGCTATGTGATGCAGTGATGTTACATTCACCTTACACAGAAGGAGTGATCCCCAAGTTACATATTTCAGCTGGTATTATTTATACATAATACAAGTTGTATATCTCTTTACATGTCACTAAAATCCAACCCATCGGTTTGTCCCAGCTCCCTAACTTCTTGTTCTGTTTTAGATACTAGCAGTCTAGGTATTGGTCCATGAGGGTGCCTCCCTTAGCTTGTACTAAGACATAGAATGAATGTATCTTGATTTTGACAAGTTTCTTACATGCTTATGTCAAATGTTTACATCAGCAAATGGAAGAAGTTATGGGATTATGGTGTAGGCTGGTTTTAGGCTACATCACTATTACAATATTTGTGCTTAATGTTCTTGGTGTTCAATGCATACTAATATATAAAAATATGGAGCAGATAATATGTATTACTACATATATGCTAGTCAGCATAAATTAGTCAGTGAAGCAGGCCAGAATGGACATTGGTTGTCTATTGCCAGGGTATCTATGAAAATACATCATCTTGCAGGCAGGGGAAGAGGAAATGCAGTATCTTGGGTTGGAGCTGAGCATGCCAGCCCTGTGTCTTGTTCTCTAAAGACACTTAATATCATGCTGGGGCAGAGACTGGCTTCTTGGTATGTATTTATATAGTGCATCATATGATGCAGCTCTGATCTTTGACTGGGCCCATAATTACTTATTAAATAGTACTAATGATAACGAGTGGAGGGGTTTGCTATTGACTTCAGTGAGACTTAGGATGTTTCACGTTGTACAGAAATTCCATGCACATTGCTTTTCGTTGCCCCTGTAGTTACCTTCTGAAAATGAAACGCAAGGACAACTCTAAACTAACTTATTGAAAACCATGGGAGAACACACTGCAGTCTGGAATTATGAATATACTTCACTGAGGACCATATAATGTGTGCTTATTGTAAATGCCATATTAATGTTGGGGATTGTACAACATGCAGCCCGTGTTGGTCAAAATGTTAGTCTGTAACTCAGCATTCTTGTGTTTGTTTTATTGTGCTAAAATGTATTTGGCATAGTGTGAACCTGAATTGAATCTTGAAAGCAAAATATAATTCCTTTTAAAGTGAGATTTCTGTAATCCAGTGGTTTCCTTTGTAAACAAGTGGTAAAATGGAAAATATAGAGTACTGTAAAATAAATACTACTGATCTTACTCCATATATGGGAGTTGCTAGGATTTTATTTTGATGCAAGGGAAAATGTTAGGCTGTACACAAGATATTAGGCTGTGACAACACAATGTTTATAGCTAGACAGTTACATTGTAAGTAAAGTAATATCCTATTGCAGATGATATCTTCATAGCCTTCAATGGAAATTTGATAGCAAAGCCCTGATGTCTTACCCCTTTTTCAATGCTTCTAGAGTCCAGAGAAGTGCAGTAAGAATTAATTTGCTTCAGTCACCTTAACTTTAGAGCAAGGATTATTCTAAACAATAAAACCTGATTATTTGTGTAACCTTCAAAAGAGGATACAGCGCTACTGCTGCCTGGCTGTCACTGTTCTGTACATATTCAGAAATGTAACTTTTACAAACCACCAAGACAATTAAGTGTAATTAAGAGGCAGTTAACCAAACAAAACATATACCCTATATGGTGGAGCTTTTATGAAAATGGCAACAGAGCATATTTGTTAAAACTAGCACATTACTTTTTAATTCAGACGATTGAAGGCCGTATCAGACTACATATGGATCTCATTGACAGCATGTAGATTTAAAGAGGAGGCAATAGTGAGTATGGTGGGTGTGCCAAAGATAGCCTAATCAGGTGCTTAGCTGCTGCAAGCTGTGAGAAGCAGAAATGCTTACTTTGTATAACAATTAAAATCCTATAAGAAATGATGGCCACAAGGTGAAAGACAGAAAACACAATGGGAATAATCAGTCAATTTTCGACTTGGTAAATGGTTAAAAGGACTGAATTTTAATGGGAGTCATTTTGGTTGGCTCAGTGAATATCTTAATGTGATCAGATGACTAAAAAATGGGACAGAAATACTGCTAAGAATGACAGCTAGAGATGGGACACAAGAGGGGGGAATACTTTGAATTACTACAGTGAATTCTATCCCAGTTTTCTAACTTGAGGGTCTCTCCCACATGCTCAGAGTCTAATTGATCACCATATATGGCGTTTGGAAGGAATTTTCCCCTAAGCCAGATTCGCAGAGATACTAGAGGTTTTTTGTCTTCCTCTGCCACGTTTTTTCAGAAAAGGAGACCTAAACATCAGCAGACATATCTATGGTAGTTAGGATAAAATAATGGATACAAGCCCTTATACGTCAAGGCATAAGCCAACTATTAACTGATGGTTAAGAAGTTTCTCCTATGGGAAAATTATTTCACATGGGTCCTTAAAAAGATTTCTTGCAACCAATACTAGGCATTGCTGGAGACAAGCTACTGAACTACATGGACCACTGGTCTGATTCCATCTGTCAGTTCCTATGTGTAATGGTAATTTACATCTATTTACTGCTGTAACTCACCCAAAAACAGTTTCCTTTGGACTTTCACAGAACTCTTAAAATTATAACCTATATATGTAAACAGAAGTTCTAAAAGATGTTTTAAGATGGTTGTCTAGTCGTGTCGCCACTTGGTAAAAGTATCTCCTACAGTTTATTACAAATACGTTGTCATGATTTACAACCATTTCTTTCTACTAAATACTTTGGAAAGGAGTGAGAATGAAGATAGATTTAACTTCACAGCCAAAGATGGTACACATCTTCAATTTCTAGTGTTACTAAAAACAGCCATTGATTAACTACAGTGGGTGCTCAAATATAACACAGACTATCTGAGTACCAAACAGTGGGATCATGTTTTAACTTCAGTGAGACTGGAATTTTGACCAAACTGAATTTTTTAAAAATATGGAACTTTGGGTTTCAATCTAATCTCAGCATAACTGGAGAGGGGAAAAAAACAGATTCATGATGGATTGAACAGTTTAGTAGCCTTTAGCCTGGTAAGTATGTTGGACTTAATTTTGAGGCTGTTTTTATCTTCATTCCACCCTCTAGATTTTTTGGTGCATGCAGCATCGCTTCCACATATACATTCCTGTTTACCATAACCTATAATTTAGATGTGAAGAGGCTGGAGGTCGTTGCCCCTTGAATACTGCCTATTTAAGTCAAAAAGTTTTCAGAATCCCTCTCCATTCTAGATATGGGAGAAGGTGACCAGATTTAAATGGCTAGTTCCTGGATTGAGGGGTGGGGGGAGTTTGGTGGATTTTTAATGTTTAATTAGACCACAAGTTCATACTGTCAGTATGATTAGCGGCTCCTACCAAATATTCCCCTTTAGTCTGATAAATCCATCATGCCACCAATCCATTTGTGTGCAGAGATGAGTGTGGGGGCTGGAAAACCTATTAATTTGTTTCCTATTGATACCAAATAGTTTATTGTGAGAAATGGAGGCAACACTAAGGTCCAAACAAAACTATAAAACTACTCTTTGCTGATGTATTGTTCCTGGAAGTATGATGAGTGTATTACCAGTTGAGTTCAGTGTTCATCTCGTGTAACTTGAAATGAGAATGGGCTTCCAGACTTTTCAGAAGAGTGGCTAACCATTCTGGGGGAGTTAAAGCAAACAAAATGAACCTGCTAGTCATTGAAATCTGACCCAGGCCAAAATCTGAATTCTGTCTTCAGGATTATTTTCATGAGCCCCAGGATTAAGCAAGTTCTGGCAAAAATGATTCAGAATTCAATTCCCTCTGGAAATTGCGATCAGAGGCAGATAAAAGAACACACGAGTTCTCCCACCATTCACTGAGAGAGAATCATAGAGTGGCTTAGCAACTCATATAGGTGAGTAAAGCACCAGTAAGGACACAATAACTTGGGGATAGCTTTGCAGTGTGGCTGCTCACGCCTGGATTAAGGCCACGTCCAGACTAGAAATTAAAATCGATTTTAGATACGCAACTTCAGCTACGTGAATAACGTAGCTGAAGTCGAATTTCTAAAATCGAGGTACTCACCAGTCTGGACGGCGCTGCATCGATGTCCGCGGCTCTCCGTGTCGATTCCGGAACTCCGTTCGGATTGATGGAGTTCCGGAATCGATGTAAGCGCGCTCGGGGATCGATACACCGCGTCCAGACTAGACGCGATATATCGATCCCCGAGCAATCGATTTTAACCCGCCGATGCCGCGGGTTAGTCTGGACGAGGGCTAAGTTAACTCAGGTGCTCAGGTTCAGATGCTGAGTTTAGAGTGACCAGATGTCGTGATTTTACAGGGACGGTCCCAATATTTGGGGCTTTTTTTTAATATGGGCTCCTATTACCCCCAACACCCTGTCCCAATTTTTCACACTTGCTATCTGGTCACCCTACCTGAGTTAACGCTAACGAAGACATATCTACAGTGACATGTACCATGTTAGTACTAGATAGTGGGATCATAATTTTCTAACTTCAATTAAACTGGAATTTTCTGAGCAATCTGGAGAATTTAATGTTTTTTAAAATACAGATTTAAATCTAATCTCAAAACAACTTGCGAAAGAAACCCAAATACCTGGTGAACTGAACAATTTAGCTGATAGGCTGCATGGCAAAGTCTATAATACTTAGAAAATGAGTTTTGTTACTCTCTGCACGTTTATATAGCCAATAACCTGAGAGATCTTGTGTTAAAAGGTCTCCACAAGAAACCCTGCAGTTTTCTGTCACAGCACATCCAAATTTACCAATTTTGAAATCATCCAGACAAAGGGTTTTGTCCATTACTTCAATCCATTCAATTTTGTCTTTAATATACGTTCAATACATTTCAATCATTTTTGTCTGATCTGAGTCTTTATAGGGCAAATATTAATGAAGATCTTAAGTCATATACAAGAAAAAATATTGCAAATGGGATGAAAATTTTTATTTTTTAATAGGTCTTTCAAGCGATTAAAAAAATATATTAAAAAAAATTAATGGTGATTAACCACATTGTTAAACAATAATAGAATACCATTTATTTAAATGTGAGTGATTTCTACATTTTTAAATATACTGATTTCACTTACAACCCAGAATACAAAGTGTACAGTGCTCACTTTATATTTATTTTTTATTACAAATAATTGCACAGTTAAAAAAAAAATAGTATTTTTCATTTCACCTAATAGAAGTACTGTAGTGCAATCTCTTTGTCATGACAGTTAAACTAGCATATGTAGAATTATGTACAAAAAACTGCATTTAAAACAAAGTAAAACTTTAGAGCCTATAAGTACACTCAATCCTACTTCTTGTTCAGCCACTTGCTCAGACAAACAAGTTTGTTTACATTTCCAGGAGATAATGCTGCCTTCTTCTTGTTCACAATATCACCTGAAAGTGAGAACAGGCATTCGTATGGCACTGTTGCAGCTGGCGTTGAAAGATACTTACATGCCAGATGCGCTAAAGATTCCTGTGTCCCTTTATGCTTCATCCACCATTCCAGAAGACATGCGTCCATGCTGATTACAGGTTCTGCTCAAAAACAATCAAAAGCAGTGCGGACCGATGCATATTCGTTTTCATCATCTGAGTCAGATGCCCCAGCAGAAGGTTGATTTTCTTTTTTGGTGGTTTGGGTTCTGTAGTTTCTGCATTGGAGGGTTGCTCTTTTAAGACTTCTGTAAGCATGCGCCACACCTCGTCCCTCTCAGATTTTGGAAGGCACTTCAGATTCTTAAATGTTGGGTTGAGTGCTGTAGTTATCTTTAGAAATCTCACATGGGTACTTTGCGTTTTGTCAAATATGCTGTGAAAGTGTTCTTCAAATCAGCACGTGCTGAGTTGTCATCTGAAAGTACTATAACATTAAATATATGGCAGAATGCAGTAAAACAGAGCTGGAGACATACAATTCTCTCCCAAGGAGTTCAGTCACAAATTTAATTAACACATTTAAATGGCGTCATCACCATGGAAGCATGTCCCCTGGAATGGTGACCGAAGCATGAAGGGGCATATGAATGTTTAGCACATCTGGCACTTAAATACCTTGCAATACCAGCTACGAAAGTCCCATTCAAACACTTGTTCTGACTTTCTGGTGACATTGTAAATAAGAAGTAGGCAGCATTATCTCCTGTAAATGTAAACAAACTTGTTTGTCTTAGCAATTGGCTGAACAAGAAGTAAGACTGAGTGGACTTTTAGGCTGTAAAGTTTTGCTTTTTTTTTTTAATGGAGTGCAGTAATGTAACAAAAATCCATATTTGTAAGTTGCATTTTCACTATAAATAGATTACACTACTGTACGTGTATGAGGTGAACTGAAAAATACTATCTTTTATCAGTTTTACAGTGCAAATATTTGTAATAAAAATAATAGTGATTCTGCGTATATTTTGTATTCTGTGGTAATTGAAAACAATATTTGAAAATGTAGAAAAACATCAAAAATATTTAAATATCAATTGGTATTCTATTGTTTAACAGTGTGATTTAAAACTGCAATTAATTGTGATTAATTTTTTAATTGTTTAATTTTTTTAGTTTAATTGCATGGGTTAACTGTGATTAATTGACAGCCCTATATTTTAGTATTAATGGACAATAAAATGTGCTAGGGAACTAAAAATTCTTGCCTGACTAGGTATTTAATGCATCAGTATTTTCTACAATCATCAGTCTAAGAGATATGTGCAATAAATTATATGTCTGTCTCTAGGTAGTAAGAATAAGTCACAGTATTACCCATCTCCATAATTTGTTTTTCTCAGCAATACTCACCTTTCATTGTAGACTGGATTATGTTATTTACCTTCAAGAAAAGTATTTGTACGTCAGCTTAACGACTTGAAATGATACATTTAGTGTGTCTGATGCATTTTTCTATGTAAATACCTTAAAATGTTACTATTTTCCTTGCCAACCAGCTCTTTTTCCTTAGCAATAGCACTGAAAAAGTAAAACTCCCCTCTTTACTGGAATCTCCTTTACATGACATTTATTAAATGTTTACGAGTGACAGTTTTTCTGGATTAGTATGAATTGATGTAATCATTCATATAAATCAGAATTTTATTTTCCTATTCAAATCCAGTGTTCATTTTGAGTTGTGTATGGCTGTTGCACTTCAGGGCTTATTCTCTGAGTAAAATACATTTTATTTATGACGAAGTCCAGATGACTTGTACCTGATTAAGCTTTCAAGAAAGTACACTAAAATGGTGTCTGAAGGATCATCGCATAGTGTTTTGATGACAGCCACTCCATCAAAGATTATTGCATCATTCTCTGGAACATGGTCAATAAGGTGTTCTCCACCTTTGTATTGAAGAAAACAGAGCAGAGATGACTTGTTGGTCTTTGCCAGAATATCATCAGCACTAGCAAGAGGGTAGGAAACTGCTCCTAAAGAGTGGTTCAAGATTTCCCTGAGATCATACAAGAAGTCTTGCAAAAAGAAAGAGTTTCTTGTTGTTATGAAGGATCATGTCTTTTCCAGATACTTTTGCTTTTGGTTTGACTTGATCACTGAAAGTTTTCTGGCTTTTGATGGGAGAAAAAAATGTTCTGAGTAGCAGATGGCAGACACTGGTACAAGAAGTCCATCAGTGCAATTTTACCTCTCTCTTGAGCAGCAATCATGTAATTTGTAATCTCACTAGTGGCTACAACACTTAAAGACACTAGTCCATCTTGAGCATCGAAAGGATTGATCATGCATTCAGTAGTGCACAGAATGTTCATTATAACTATCTCATGATACTGAGTTTCTGTGCTGACAAGATTTCTTTTTCCATGCCTCTGGAGTCATGCCTGCCATCACTTCACGCTATCTCATTATAGCAGCTCTTTTATGTTGTGACAAGATCCAGCAATAAACTGCTGAATGGCTTTGTGTCAACCCACCTTTTGCTTTTGAGACTTCATTGTAGGTTTATTCAACTGTCTGGTCACATGCAATTTAAGAGAACCCAGTCCACTTTGATGTTGGGCTGTCCGCTGTCCTCAAGCGCTGAGTTCTGTGTAACATTCTGAGTGTGTGAGGGGCAGTTTCTCCATTTCCAGTCAATATGATAGACGATACCTGGTATAGTTGGTCTGATTGTAAGAGAAGAATCAGGGCTTCATGAAGTGTCTAACTGAAAGATGCAACTCTCTGTCAGACGCTTGGGTTGCTCTCACAAAAGCGAGTAAGATTTGCACCAGGTTTATGTAAGAGCTCCAGAAGGCAAACATTGGGTTCTCTTTGCTCTTTCTCTGTACAGTCTTCATATTAAATGACTACATTGGTGATTTCATCCGCTCTACACAGAACATCAGACAAGTCAACAGGGAATGCTAGTTTCATTTTCTTTTAATGACCTCTAGGTACTTATCTGCTTTGTCCATGGGAAATGATTTAAGTTTGGAATCAGATGCTGCATGTTTTCATACAGAAGTGTGTGTGCTCTCATGCTGCAATTATAACACTGTCCTCTTGGAACACTCTGATCCTTGGGCAGCAACTTCTGACTCTATCAAGATTGCCACAAAGTTCTGCATCCACAAATCCTTTTCCAAGGACACCTAGAAATGACATGCAGCTATACAATTTGCCTAGCCACACTATCAAACGTCTTGTGTAGTCATCTTCTTTGCATTGGACTTGTGCTTTTGTATACATTGCTTGGTCAAAGACAAAGACTACGTGATTAATTTCAAGCTTATCAGCTATACAGTACTTCGTTTCAGAACTGTGTAGACAGTAGACATTTGTTTGGTGATGCCTGAATAACTGGAAGGTAAGGGATAGCTAATTTCTCAAGAGCACAGTCATGTTGAAGAGAAGTATGAAAACATGTCCTTCCAGGAAGTGTACATGAGTCAGCATGAGAGCCTTCATACAAATATATGCCAGTTCATTTCTTAATACAGGTTCCAGGTTTGATCTGTAACTGTCAGCTTTTAATGGGGCATGTGTATTATGACTCAAGCCTTATGGACCTTGCCTCTTGTTCTGATGGTACTGCTTTACCACAAATCTACAGGGTGCTTTAAAAGAACAATATACACCTTTTGGCAGTGGTGCTCTGCTTGATGTTGGGGTTGATTCAGTGATGTGGCTCTACAGTATCCAGATAGGATTTCTTATCCAAAATCAATATGGTCCCCTACTAGAACTGTTGAAGCCTTCTTTGCAAAGCCCAGTGGAATCTCATCAGAACCTTTATCAAGCTATAGCTGAGCAAGGCGTGTGTCATCATGGCTAATTACTGTATTTTCAGATGCACAATGTCCCAGTTTTAGTATGGCGACCACTTGTCAAGTGTCTAATTGTCAATCCAAGGCAAAGGGATTTAGGTGACTGTTTTCAACACTTGGATTCAAGGTTAGCAAAGTAATATGACTTTACGGTCCACATCATCTGGAAGATCAACATAGCCAGCCAGTGTTGGTGCCTCTGATGTGCCAATAATCCAGGGCATCAAATTGTAAAGTTGAACTGCCATGACATATGTTGCAGATTCAACACTTAAATTGATTGTTGTTAGTGGCCAGAGACAACTCATTCCAGGAGTGTCGTCCAATGTGCTCTTGATGATCTGTGCACCACTGTGCGGAGTCCTAGCTGACTGCACATCAGGAGCCTGCGTATTTACTGTTCATGATCTTGAAAGGGTAGGTCAGCTTGTGGTTGAAAATGAATTTGTTCCTCTTCACTCACAGTTGTGTCTGTAGCTGTTTCTGCCTCTGATTGATAAGGAAGTCTATTAATAAATGTACTTTTGTTGAAAGTGTGTCAACGTACACCATCTCACTGATGTTCTTGTGGTGTGGTATATGAAAGGTGAGCTCAGGGAAGTTGCATATCAGACAGTATTCAGCTGGCCAACGTTGCAATACAAAACCATGCATGATTTCTAAAAACAGGGTTCTCTACGGGGACATTTATCGTAGTTGTAAATCATGATTCTGCTACTGTGCTTTAAATTTGTTTTACTATAGTATTCAAGAATTACTACAAACTTAAACAACAAGGAGGACTTGTGGCACCTTAGAGACTAACAAATTTACTTGGGCATAAGCTTTCATGGGCTAAAACCCATTTCATCAGATGCATGGAATGGAAAATACAGTAGGCAGATATATATACACAATACATGAATTGCCCTCTACTGTTACTCACACCTTCTTGTCAACTGTTTGAAATGGGCCACCCTGGTTACATTGGCCTCATTACCACTACAAAGTGATTTTTCCTCTTGTTGATAATAGCCCACTTCCACTTTAATTGAAATGTCTCATTAGCACTGGTCCACTACTTGGTAAGGCAACTCCCATCTTTTCATGTAGTCTGTGTGTGTGTGTGTGTGTGTGTATATATATAAAATATAATATCTGCCTACTGTATTTTTCACTCCATGCATCTGATGAAGTGGGTTTTAGCCCACGAAAGCTTATGCCCAAATAAATGTGTTAGTCTCTAAGGTGCTACAAATACGCCTCATTGTTTTTGCTGATACAGACTAACACGGCTACCACTCTGAAACCTGCCAACAAACTTAAAGGTTAGAAAAATGCTGTGATGTTTAAATTTCCATTTGTCTCTGCCATGATTGTGCCTAAATGATTATGAAAATATTGGCCTATACAATATCACTTATCTGTAACTTGAATCATCAAGACCTTCATGCTTTTTTACAAGCTCAATGAAAATCTGGGTAAGAACATAAGAACGACCATACTGGGTCAGACCAAAGGTCCACCTAACCCAGTATCCTGTCTTTCTACAGTGGCCAATGCCAGGTGCCACAGAAGGAATGAACAGAACAGGTAATCATCAAGTGATCCATCCCCTGTCACCCATTCCCAGCTTCTGGCAAACAGTCTTGGGTAAGGGTAAGTCTTGTCATCCGCAATATCTCCTGGTCTACAATGAGCCTCTAGTGGATGACAGTGGCATATACATTCTTGTAGGCTTTGCTGTACATCTGTTCAGCACAAGTAGGTTTATCCTTATCTACAAACTTTGTCAAAAATCTTATGTAGTCTCTGTAACATGTTTTATGATACTGGACTTCAACTGCCATACTGTCCTGGTATGTGATGACAATATTCTGATCCTTCAGTGGTGCAGCTCTTTTTATCTTTACTGCATCTATCATTTCTGCCTGGTCTAGTTAATCTTGCATTTATGTTCCACAGTGAAGTATCACTTCCTCTTCTGGCATATGATGCAGATGGCAGGAAATACTGGTCCAGACACACAAACAGGGAAGGCAGATATTGACCAAAGTGTCGTCTTAGGTTGGACGAAGATGTGGAACTGATGCTGGAAGAGGTACTGTCCATCAGCCTGTTTTCCTGTAATATTAACTGCTGGACACAGCATTTTCTTGCATTCTTTATGTGCTTTTTGTCTATAGAATACCTATAGCAAGTGGGATGGAATCCTGAGTCACTGGGGATATCATCAAATTCTTTTGACAGCTGCTGTTGAAATGCTTCAGCAATATAACAATTATCACCATGCAAGTCCAACCATGTTTGAGCACATTCATGGTATTTATCCTACCTGACAAATGTAATTAGTTGAGTGGAATCCTTGATTTGAGGCTAGATGCATATAACGATACAAATCCGTAATTAAACTGGATTTCTTGTGAATCTTAGATGATGGACAAGAGATTTCTTGGTCTTCATCACCATTCCTGAGCTTGGCCACATTGGTTTTGCATGAATACACATGTAAACTGGTCAAATCCAAAGCTTGCAAGTTTTATTACTGTCTCTTTTTATGTGTGCACATGCCAGGCTCAATACTGGGTTAACTTTTCAATAGTTGCATGCTGGATGCTGAAAAGTGGTGGAGGAGGAGAGCAAAAAAACCCAAACCATACAGGAGACAATAATGCAGGGGTGGCCAGCCTATGGCTCCGGAGCCAAATGCGGCTCTTCAGAAGTTAATATGTGGCTCCTTGTATAGGCGCTGGCTCTACAGGTGCCAATGTGCTGAGAGGTGCTCACTGCTCAACCCCTGGCTCTGCCACAGGCCCTGCCACCGCTCCATCCCTTCCCGCCCCCTCCCTTGAGCCTGCCATGCCCTCGCTCATCCCCCGAGTCTCCTGCACGCCATGAAAGAGCTGATTGGGAGGTGCGGGGAGGGAGGGGGAGGTGCTGATCGCCAGGGTTGCTGGGGGGTGGGAGGCACTGGGAGAGGAGTGGGGGAGCTGATTGGGGGTCTGCTAATATATTACTGTGGCTCTTTGGCCTTGTACATTGGTAAACTCTGGCTCCTTCTCAGGCTCAGGTTGGCCACCCCTGTAACAAATAATTTCCTGGAAATCTACATGGATAACAGTGTTCACTGCTGTGCTTACAATATCCCATAATATTAACTGCTTTTGCTAGAAAAATGTGGCGGTGCTAGGTACAAACACTTTTCAATGTGTTCCTACCCTGTCTATTTTGTTTAAAATTAAACCTATCATCATTTGGGATCCCAAAACCTCCTTGTAAGATGTAAAGCCTTTATATGCTACTATTCTGCAATGCTGCCACTAAGGAAAATATGATGTTTGCAGGAAATTTAAAATATCCTGCATTTATCATGCAAATCCGTTGCCTGGAGTTCTAATGAATTCATTAATAACTATCCTGAACCGTGGATATTGCTAATAGATAAATTAGAGATTGGAGTAAAGTTTTGCACCAGTAATTTTACCAAAATAGCATTGTGGCTGATTATTGCACAGTAGATGTCTGCATGATCAGTGAGGAAAATTTTGGTGTATAATATGCACTAGATCGACTAGACTTCTGTGCTTTAGAAGCAATTTAATGCATAATTCAAAGATAAAAAATATGAGGTTTTTGAGCATTTTACATATGTTTTCATCTGTTTATCATGTATGAGCTGTATGATGATTTCACTAATTATTTAAATACATTTTTAACATATTTCAATCATTTTGTACTATCTTGGACCCAGATGAGGCAAATATTGTGGAAATTATATCCAAACATTCTTTAATCAGCATAGTGTCAAAGTCAGTTGACAGCCAGCTAACTTTGGATGCATGACAGGGTTTCTTGGCAGCGAACTTTTTACACAAGATCTCTCAGGTTATTTCTTACATAAAATTGCATAGAATATGTAGTACCCTTTTTCTTGGAACAGAACACCACAATAATGGGCCTTACCATATGAGTGTGAGCCACTCTATGACTGGTTCTTAGTGAACTGTGGGAGAATGTCTGTCCTTTTAGACCACGGAAGATGGGAATTATGGGAAGACATTGGAGGACTGTCAGCATGCAAGTGATTTAGTCTGTGTCCTCATTACAAAGTGGGTGAGTTAGCAGCCTGAGTGACAATGGCAGCCAAGCCTTAACTAGCCAGAGTTTAAAGCAGCACCAAACTCAGGTGAGAGAGTTGTGTGTGCAGATGTGGGGGGTGGCAACACCAGGGTAAGAGCCCAAGTTAACTCTGCAGTGAAGACATACCCTAACCCTAAAGCAACAGCAGACAAGAGGGTGCTCAAAAAGAGGAAGGGAACCAAGCATATTTGGTGGTGTTACTTCTGGGCCTAGTAAAAGAGAGAGACAGAAAAAACACAACCAACCAACCAAAAAACCCACCTTCAAACACTAACAGGGCAGCAGAAAAAACTTATATAATACTTGTTTTAAAATATTTTTTACATCAGAATATAAGAAGTGCTGGATCAAAAATTGTCTTTTTAAATTAATCAATTTCTAAAAATGTAATTGGACAGTGGCTTTGTAAGGTTAAATGTTTACCCAAATATTTGAAAGCATTGGAAATAAGGTTAATGTAAGTAACCTGTTTTATAGAGATGCCTTAAGAAAATCGTGCTGTCTTCTGCATCCATAACAGTTTCATTTTATCAGTGACCACAAACAGTGGAACACCTTAATTTTAATTGTACAGTGGTTGTGCAATTTTATGGTTTCCTTTACACTCACTGCCAGTACATATAAAAGACTTTTGACCTTTCATGATTAAAAAAATAGCATGCAGAAGAAGTCTTTCTGCACTTGCATTAAAAGACCCATGTTTGAGATTCTGTGGGGACTTAGTTCAACCTTAACAATTTGAATATTTTCAAGGTTTTGGATATCTTGTAAGTTTAACCAAAACGCTCTGAATTTCATAGGTTCTAATTATTTTTTTCAGCTCACATTCTTGATAGGTATACTCAAACTACACCTGTGTGTCCACAATCTTAATTTCACCTTAACAGAAATGTGTGTGTGGCTTAGGTCCTTAACCGTGGTGATTCTTGCTCACGTGTAGAGGTCTGAACTGGTTACCAGAGCTAGGGTTGGGAAGGGACTTATGGTTGCTCATTTTTCTTTGGAGTATTGAGCAGGGATCATCTGCTAGGATTGGGTGGGCATATTCCACACAGCTGATCTTTCTGTAATTACAGTGAATGGTCGTTGCTGAACTGAGGCTCTCATGGTCTTTGGTTTCTGTGTTTCTAAAGGTTAACACGTGCAGGAATCTGGAAACTAATGATTTTAGGCCTTGATCCAAAACTCACTGAAGTCATCAGCAGTATCTCTTGACTTCAATGGGCTTTAGATTTATTTATTTAGATTTAAAATAATAACAAGATATCCATCCCAGACTCTTGGCACCCTAACACATAATACAATAAATGAGGTCCTTAGCCCAGTTAGTGTTTTCCCAGATATTCTCCATGTTTGTCCTATTCTGCTATCAGCCATTATTAATACTTCCTTAAATATTTATTTTTACATTGGCCTCTCCTTTTTGTTCTATGCTGCATGAGAAGTTATTTCCAATTTTTAGAACTTAAACCCAAGCCTTTAATATTATTTACCCCAGAATTACCAGAAACATTACTTAGGATGCTATCAAAATAACAATCAACATTCTTTTAAAAAATTTAAAAAATTCAACGTGCAGCTATTGGGTTTTGTGCTGCCCCAATGGAAAAGTCTCCAAATCCTTGCTTATTTTCCACTCTTGCTTTTCTCTTTGTGAAGGGCAAAAATGCGTCTTGGCTTCTCTGACTGTCTTGGGATTCCCAAATGGTAGGAACCCATATATTTTAAACCACTTAACTTTGCTTTGGTTCTGAAATTGACTTTTGTTAACAGTGTCTGGCTTCATCCTCACCACTTACCCATTTCTGCTCCTATATGTTTACTGAAAGTCTTTATTACAATATAAAATAATAGGCAGATTCAATTAGGAAAGATGCACTGTATGATTAGGGATAAATACTAAACTCTGGCCCAGGCACACTGGATGCAACAGAGTATGTATGTATGTGTGTGTAAAGGTGCTTCTACTTCTCTGCCAATCCTGAGGGCGCTCTGCACTGGGCCAGTTCTGTGATGCAAGTTAGAGCAACCTGAATGGGGTGGTACAGGACCCAGGGAGTCCTGGCCATACCTCATTTTTCTCAGTCACTGTGGCTGGCAGCTCTACATTACCTGAGGATCCCTCTATAGGGAAAAGTCCTCCAGAGGCTAGGTGTAAACTGGTTTTAAGACAGCTCTGTACTAGCAGAGCAGCATGCTCCTGCTTTAAAGCAGATGATCTTGACTATCTTTCCTTCTGCCACTACTCTAGGTGATCAAGAGGAAGCTATTAGACATAGTATATGTGTATTATTTTTTATGTAAACTAAAATCTGCTTTCAGCAGCTAAGTTGTTCTGCAGGAAGTCTCACATGAATTGTCTTTTGTTTTGAACTGCGTTATAGTGCTTGAATGATACTAGTGAGAACCCAGAAGAGAGCTACTTATGTCCTCTGAATTAATTTGTTAAACTGTAAGTAGGCTTGTGAAATGCAAGATGCCTAAACCAGTTTTCTGTCATACGTAAAAGGGAACAGATGCACGAGGACAAGAGCCATTCTAGCAAACCTCTTACATCCTGTTTCTTGTCAGATGAATAACAGCATTTATAGGGCCTAGTCAGTGTGAGAATTGCCTAAGACAGGGGTAGGCAAACTTTGTGGCCCGAGGGCCACATCTGGGTATGGAAATTGTATGGTGGGCCATGAATGCTCATGAAATTGGGGGTTGGGGTGCAGGAGGGGGTGAGGGCTCCAGCTGGAGGTGCAGCCTCTGGGGTTGGGTTGGGGATGAGGGGCTGGGGGTACAGGAGAGTGCTCTGGGCTGGGACTGAGGGGTTTGAGAGCAGGAGAGTGATCAGGACTGGGGCAGGAGGTTAGGGTGTGGGAGGGTATCAGGAGTCCAGGCTCCAGGTGGCACTTACTTCAAGCAGCTCCCAGAAGCAGCGGCATGTCCCCCATGTGACTCCTACATGTAAGGGCAACCAGACTGCCCTGCACGCTGCCCCATCCACGTGTGCTGCCCCTGCAGCTCCCATTGGCTGCAGTTCCCAGCCAATGGGAGCTGCAGACATGGTGCTTAAGGTGGGGGTAGCATGTGGAGCCCCCTGGCTACCCCTACATATAGAAGCCAGAGGGGGGACATACCACTGCTTCCAGGAGCAACGAGGAGTGGGGCAAGCCCCCGACCCCACTCCTCAGCTGGAGTGCTAGAGCAGGGCAAGCCCCAGACCCTGCTATCAGACAGGAGCTTGAGGGCCGGATGAAAATGTCAGGAGGGCTGGATTTGTGTATATATACACATGTATGATGTGTTGCACAACCTAGATTTTTCAAGGGATATATACAGTTATGAGCTGCCGGAATGTTAACAACCAGTTCTCTACTGGGTCTTTGACGACACTTTGGCGGCGGGTCCTCACTCGCTCTGGGTTTTCAGCAGAACTTCGGCGGTGGGTCCTTCAGGGCTGCCGAAGACCCGGAGCAAGTGAACAACCCGCCGCCGAAGTGCCATCGCTGACCCAGTAGGGAACCAGTTTATTAAGCACCAACCGGTGAGTACAAGCCTGAGACTCCCCACCCTAACTGCCCCCTAGGGCCCCACCTCCTACCCAACTCGCCCCACTCCCTGTCCCCTGACTGCCTCAATCCCAGGGGTGAAAGTAGAAATAGGGACTTACCAGTACGGGGCTGGGTTGGGGCCAGCTCTGGCCCCCGGAAGGGGCAGAGATGGTGGGGGGTCAGAGCCAGCCCCAGCCCGCCCTGTACCAGTAAGTGCCCTCCCCTCCCCCACCAGGGTAGCAGCGGCAGCTGGGGGCTCCGGCAGCAGTTTAAAGGGCACAGGACTGAGCTGCCACTACTGCCCCAGCCCTTTAAACTGCTGCCAGAGTCCCTGACTCCTGCTGCTACCCCAGGGCTCTAGCAGCAGGGATCTGGCAGCTATTTAAAGGGCCCAGGGCAGTAGAGGCAGCGGGAGCCCCAGCCCTTTAAATAGCCCCCAGAGTCCTGCAGCCCTATCCCAGGGCTCCAGCAGTGGGGCTCTGGAGGCAATTTAAAGGGCCTGGGGCTCCAGCCGCTGCTAGGAGCCCCAGGCCCTTTAAATTGTCGCTTAGGGAAGCCCGGCCACCCCAACTCTCCCTCCCCCCGGTTCCCCATCCCCTGACTGCCCCCCCAGAACGTCCACCCCCTCCAATCACTCTCTGCCCCTTATCCAACCCCTCCTCCCAGCCCCGGCCTAACCCCCTTACCATGCCCAGCCCTTTAAAAGCCGGTTCTAAACCGGCTTCTAAATTTAACAACCGGTTCATGCGAACCGATGTGAACCGGCTCCAGCTCACCACTGGATATATATTAAGAGAATATAGATGTTGACTTATAAAGTTTTACATGCTTTGGGTCCTAACTATATGAGAGACCACCTCTCTGCCCATGCAGACTATGACAGTTGAGGTCAGGTACTGTGCTTGTCCTAACTTCCCTGTGTGAATGAGCTGGGTAGAGCATTCGTATGGGTGGGTCATTATTATTGGTAGAGTGAGTGGAGGAAAAAAAGATGGCATTTCAGTACCGGGGAAGGGAGATGCTTTTTGATGACTTTGACAATTATGATTTGTATTATTATATTTGAAAAGGTGCATGTGCCTAGCAACTTTGTATATTAGATGCCTTTTGATTAATGCAAGGATTTAAAAGACTCTAAATACAAGAAAATATCTAATTCTGCCTTCTCGGTGATGAATAATCTGCTGCTTCTTTCCCGAACATCTCTAAAACAGGCCAACATCACAGGAACAAATCTCTTGTTTAGAGGATTGAGCTAACAGTCACTTAGCCATTACTTAATTCCAGAGATTTTACTCAAACTTCTCTTACAAATTTCAGGGGGGGGTGGAGAAAACAGAACTGAAACTAAAATGAAGAACTGAAGATAAAGAAGAAAAAGAACTCTGAAGGAAAGGTTCAAGACTGATTACTCAGACAGTTCATTTGTCCAGTTCTGTGTCCAAGATTTCTGAAAAGGTTAGATAAACACAGGTAAGGGATGGTCTAGGTATACAGGACGGGTGGATGGACTAGATGATCTTTCCTTCCAGCCCTAGATTTCTATGATCGTATATTCTAACAGACATTATTAAACTAGAAATCTTCCTCACAGTTGTCTTCATCTCCCATACCTCAGATAGTACAAAATTTGTGTGAGAGATAACGAATCTAAAATTAGATAACACAGAAATGTTTATTCCCACCATAGACACTGTTAGGATATAGATATTCAGGCCTGTCTGCAAAGGCCTATACTTTAAGAATTATGTGTATTCTTATTACTTAGCTAGTTATAGAGGTATAAAAGAAAGAATTAAAGATTACTGTCTGTGTAATGACCTTCTCTTACTGTGACAGGCTAAGGCCTTCAGTTAAGATGTAGTTAGGCAGCCATAAGCTGGGAAGTGTATGGTCACATCCTCACATTCCAAACTAGTCACATTTAAATAAGGTGCTGTTGAGCTATTAGGAATACAATCCTGTCCTGATATTCCTATCATCTCCAGAGGAAGGGTAGAACATAAAAGATGTAAAAGAAAACTTAGTTTGATAGCATCCTGTCTGGCAAGAACTCACTTATCGATAGACACAGCTGAAAAATCCTTATGTCTGTATAGATGTAGTTGTAAAATACTCACTTCTGTATTGTTTTGTAAGTTTATTTGCATGGTCTCTGTCTGGTTCTGTAATTGTTTCTGTCTGCTGTATAATTAATTTTGTTGGGTGTAAACCAATGAAGGTGGTGGAATATAATTAGTTAAATAATCATGTTACAGTATGTTAGGATTGGTTAGTTAAATTTCAGAAAAATGATTGGTTAAGGAATAGCTAAGCAAAACACAGGTTTTACTATATAGTCTGCAGTCAATCAGAAAGGGGGGCGGAAATGGGAACAGGGACTGGGGGAATTGGGATCATGTTTTGCTAAAGGGGGAAATGGAAACGGGATGGGAACAGGAAGAGGGACACAGGCAAGACTCTGTGGTGTCAGAGCTGGGAAGGGGGACACTAAGGAAGGAAACTGAAATCATGCTTGCTGGAAGTTCACCCCAATAAACATTGAATTGTTTGCGCCTTTGGACTTCGGGTATTGTTGCTCTTTGTTCATGCGAGAAGGACCAAGGAAGTGAGAGGGTGAAGGAATAAGCCCCCTAAAAGACAAACAAATGGACTGTCTGAATGTCCAGGCTTGAATCTGGAACACCTGCAAAGAAAATGGAAAATGAATACTCACCATTGAGATCTATGCTGAAAGTATTGCACTAAATAGGTGCAATATCTAGGAACTGTCTGACATTTTCTCCAGAAATAATAATTATTAAGACCACCATCAAGAATGTCTGTGATCTGAACTGAGCCCTAGTTGGTTTTACTGAGAGCTGGATCCCAAAATCACTACAGATGAACATAATGAGCCTGATCTTTAGAAGTGATGAGCACCTGCAATTCCAGTTAGTGAACAGAAGCTTCACTTGCTCATCATCTAAGAAAATCAGGCCCCTGGCAAATGAGCTGGTTGATTGACTAATGAGAAAAATGCTGCTGGATTAAGATGAGAAACTGGCAATGAAATATATTTAAAAGCACAAGGGGATATGCTAAGGATGGATTGACACCTTTCATTTTGAAATTGGTAGTTTTGTTGATTAGCTGCAACCTAAATATGATTTAAATGTAGATTGAATTACCTTCATTTTAAATTTCCTAAAGTAAGTTGGCTAGAAGGATGTAAATACATTTTATCTTCATTGCAAATTGTACATCTAGTGTGACAGATATACACAATATACTGATTAAAACTTACTGAATCAAGATTAATACCTGTAAGGTCTATTGTATTAAAAATGCAATTGTTCATTATGTGTTATTGTCAGATTGTATGTGTAACTTCTCTAGGAGGAGGTGTTATGCCTAAGTAATTCCTCTGGCTACCAACCCCCTGAAACTTTGCCATGAGGAGGGGACCCATTGTCTGGCTTATTATCTATTAATAGTCTCTTCAAAAGTTAAGACTGGATTCTCTAGAGACCAGCAGACAAAGAAAGGATGTTGGGATAAATAACATGGTGGTGAACTGATTCTAGGCTTTTGTTCTGATCCAGGGCCCCAGTCCTTAGGGAAGGGTTAGAAGGACTTTGATGGAGTAGGACCTGATAAGACTGGGTGCTAATTCTCAACAAAGCATAGGCTGAATATGAAATCATAGGCAAACTCCTGGGTGGACTTTTGAAGGACTGCTCCTGCTAGAACCCATGTTCAAGGGTGTGATCTGTGGTAAGCTTTTTAGCATCTGTGTAGGCTTTTTTATTGTTCATGTGCTTTCTCTGTCGTGCTTTTATCATAAGAATAAAATAGGCTTGCTTAGGAAGAATTGTATGGTAACTTCTAATTGTAGCCATTACAATGTGTATCATTTCTGGGGAGAGAAGCAAAGCAAGTCTAGTGAGGCAGTCTGTCTTTTGCTGGTAATAACACAGTGAACTGGTGCAGCCTGGAAATACCCTGGGCAGAGGGAAGAGAGAGAGACACATGTCTCTACCCAAGAGAGGCGACAACTGGGGTCTAGAAGCTCAAGAGTAGGTATCCTTGCTGCTTCATAGAGGGGCAATATGGGTGCTGCTGCCCTGAACTGTGACTTCTAATACATAGCACATATTTCAAATATATTATTTATTTGACCTATGGAAGGGAACACTTGATGCTGTTGCTGTTCACTGAGCTAACAAGTGCCTATAAAAATGATACGTTTAACATGCACATTAATTGGTCTATAAAACAAAATGACTCGTATTGCATATGTATATTGCTTAAACTAGTCATTAGTATCCCTTCTAAAGTTACTGTGAATTAAACTTTTCTGCTTGGTAGCTGCTTTTTAAAGTTTTAATATTTCAATCCTTCTGATGTTGATTTCAGTATACAAACAATGACCATCCCTGAGTGCTGACTGTGGCCCTAGTGCTGCAAAGACTTACACATGTGCTTTATTTAGGCTCTCTGACTAGCCACATTAAAGTCAGTAGGACTAGCTACAATGAGTAAAGTTTACACATCTGCATAAATTCTTACAGGACAGTGGCCTCTTGGGCCTCCATGGCCTGAGGGCACCTGGGTCCTATACATAAATAAAATTAATAATTTAATCATATACCAAGAAAAATCACCCAGCAAAAGATCTCCAGCCCCAAAACTCTCAACCCACCCTCCAGCCTGCATGGAAGAGTGATGGAAACAGAAGTTAGGCGTGAGCATGGCTAAACCAACCTAAGGTTTTCTTTGTTTAGCAAATTTCATTCTTTAAATAGCATTTCCTTGCATTATAAAAGCACACAAATGCAGCCAAAATGCTATATTCTGTAGTTCAGCTTCCTGTTGGAAGGAATAATTTTGTTTTCTGGCTATTGCTCTTCAGAAAACCTGGTAAATGAAATCAGGTCACATGCTGTCCAGACATTTTGAACAATGGGACGAGCATATTAAATTATCTGATCACATTCTCAGGCACATCTATATAAAATACGATCTAGATGATGGCATAACAGCAACTTTTGAACAAAAGGAAAAGCCTAAAATATGGGTATATTCACTGGCAGGTCATTTTAAATGTACTTATGTGGGTGGGTAATAAATCAGAAAATCTAAAATAAGTGTGCAAAAATACAAAAGCAACATGCCAATATATGTGACAACAGCTCAGCTCTTTTATGACTATTTACTTGTGGTTGTATTGTCAGAACTCTCCTTGCCTGTGAAGACAGTTATAAACAAATTTTGTTATGTGTTCTTGCAAAATATAAATCATGCAAACATACACTGTGATAAATAGCATCATTCAAATTCTGCTTATAGGAGTAGCTGGAACAATATATAAATAAAACCAGAAGAAGATGATGTCATTGGATAAGAATTTAGTGCTGTGGTTCTCAAACTGTTTTACTGGTGATCATTTTCACATAGCAAGGCTCTGAGTGCGATCCCTCCTTACAAATTAAAAACACTTTTTTATTTTTTAACACTATTATAAATGCTGGAGGCAAAGCAGGGTTTGAGGTGGAGGTTGACAGCTCATGACCTCCCTGTAATAACCTCGCGAGCCCCTGAGGGGTCCCAACCCCCAGTTGGAGAACCTCTGATTTATCCAAACCCTACTGATGTCAATTGAAAGTCTCCCATTGACTTCAGCAGGGTTTGGATCGGGCCCTTAAACATGTATTAAATAGATTTTCATCAAATAAACCAGAAATAGCAACATAAGCTCTTTTGTTATAATGAAAATAAGATGATACACCAGTAACTGTCTCCTATTCTTTACAGCAAACTGTAAAGGTTCTCAAACTGTGGTACGTGTTCAGGTGGTCCACAGATAGTTCCCTCTAAGGGTACATCTACACTACAGGATTATTCCGATTTTACATAAACTGGTTTTGTAAAACAGATTGTATAAAGTCCAGTGCATGCGGCCACACAAAGCACAGTAATTCGGTGGTGTGCGTCCATGTACCGAGGCTAGCATCGATTTCTGGAGCGTTGCACTGTGGGTAGCTATCCCATAGTTCCTGCAGTCGCCCCTGCCCATTGGAATTCTGGGTTGAGATCCCAATGCATGATGGTGCAAAAACAGTGTCGCGGGTGATTCTGGGTAAATGTCGTCACTTGTTCCTTCCTCTGTGAAAGCAACAGCAGACAATCATTTCTCACCCTTTTTCCCTGGATTGCCCTGGCAGATGCCATAGCATGGCAACCATGGAGCCCATTTTGCCTTTTGTCACTGTCACTGTATGTGTACTGAATGCCGCTGACAGAGGCAGTACTGCAGCTCTACACAGCAGCATTCATTTGCCTTTGCAAGGTAGCAGAGATGGTTACCAGTTGTTCTGTACGGTCTGCTGTGCCATTGTAAATTGGCGATGAGATGACGGTTATCAGTCGTTCTGTACCATCTGCTGCTGTCATGGGTGCTCCTGGCTGACCTTCGCTGAGGTCGGCCGGGGGCGCAAAGACAAAAGTGGGAATGACCCAGGGGGTCATTCCCTCCTTTATGTTGTATCTAAAAATAGAGTCAGTCCTGCCTAGAATATGGGGGCAAGTGTACTAGAGAACCAGTGTACCAGAGAGCAAAGCCACTCTCTGTCAGATCCCACAGAAATGATGAGCTGCATGCCATTCTAGGGGGTGCCCCTGCAACAACCCACCCGTTGCTTCCCTCCTCCCCCAACCCTTCTGGGCTGCCATTGCAGGGTCCCCCCATTTGTGTGATGAAGTAATAAAGAATGCAGGAATAAGAAACACTGACTTTTTAGTGAGATAAAATGAGGGGGAGGCAGCCTCCAGCGGCTATGATAGTCCAGGAAATACAGAATCTTTTCTTTAGACATGAAAGGGAGCGGGGGCTGATGGAGTTCAGCCTCCAGTTGCTATGATGACAGTTACCAGCCATTCTGTACCATCTGCCGGGAATAACCAGGAGTCATTCCTATTTTTACCCAGGCACCCCCGGCCGACCTCACCTGAGGCCAGCCAGGAGCACTCACGGGATGATGACGAGGACGGCTACCAGTCCTACTGCACTGTACCGTCTGCCACTGGGGAAGGGAGGGGAGAGGATGCTGCTGTTCAGTGCTCCAGCACCGCGTCTACCAGCAGCATTCAGTAGACATACGGTGACATTGAAAAAAGTCAAGAAATGCTTTTTTTCCCTTTTCTTTCACGAGGCGGGGAGGGGGAGTAAATTGACGAGATATACGCTGAACCACCCCGGACAATGTGTTTGACCCTACAGGCATTGGGAGCTCAGCCAAGAATGCAAATGCTTTTCGGAGACTGCAGGGACTGTGGGATAGCTGGAGTCCTCAGTCCCCCCTCCCTTCCTCCATGAGCATCCATTTGATTCTTTGGCTTTCCGTTAACGCTTGTCACACAGCACTGTGCTGTGGACTCTGTATCATAGCCTGGAGATTTTTTTCAAATGCTTTGGCATTTCGTCTTCTGTAACGGAGCTCTGATAGAACAGATTTGTCTCCCCATACAGCGATCAGGTCCAGTATCTCCTGTACGGTCCATGCTGGAGCTCTTTTTGGATTTGGACTGCATTGCCACCCATGCTGATCAGAGCTCCACGCTGGGCAAACAGGAAATGCAATTCAAAAGTTCGCGGGGCTTTTCCTGTTTACCTGGCCAGTGCATCCGAGTTCAGATTGCTTTCCAGAGTGGTCACAGTGGTGCACTGTGGGATACCGCCCAGAGGCCAATACCGTCGATTTGTGGCCACACTAACCCTAATCCGCTATGGTAATACCGATTTCAGCGCTACTCCTCGTCGGGGAGGAGTTGTCATAAACAGATAGCTAAGGGTTAATGTTCTTTTACCTGTAAAGGGTTAACACAGGGAACCAAACACCTGACCAGAGGACCAATCAGGAAACAAGACTTTTTCAAATCTGGGTGGAGGGAAGTTTTGGGTGTGAGTTTTTGTTCTTTGTCTTGGGTCTGTGCCCTCTCGGCTATGAGAGTGATTTTTCTGTCTCCAGGCTTTCTAATCTTCTGTTTCCAAGTTGTAAGTACAAGGATAGTAAGACAATAGGTTTATATTGTTTTTTTGTATTTATATGTGTGTAGTTGCTGGAATGTTTTAAATTATATTCTTTTTGGATAAGGCTGTTTATTCACTTTTTTTCTTAAGCAATTGACCCTGTATATTGTCACCTTATTACAGAGACCATTTTATGTCCTTTTTCTTTCTTTTTATATAAAGCTTTCTTTTTAAGACCTGTTGGAGTTTTTCTTTAGTGGGGACTCCAGGGAATTGAGTCTGCAGCTCACCAGGGGATTGGTGGGAGGAAGAAGTCAGGGGGAAAAATCTCTTTGTGTTAGATTTACTAAGCCTGACTTTGCATACCCTCTGGGTGAGGGGGAAGAGAGATTAGATCTCTGGTAATTGTGTTTCCAGAACTGGAAGCAGGGAATCTCCTAGGGTCGTCCAGGGAGGGGAGCCTGGGAGGAAGTAACAAGGAAACAAGGGGAGGGGGTTATTTCCCTTTGTTGTAAGACTCAAGGCATCTGAGTCTGGGGGTCTCCCAGGGAAGCTTTTGGGGAGACCACAGTGAGCTACGCACTGTACAATTCCTAGCTGGTGGCAGCAATTACCAGGTCCAAGCTGGTAACTAAGCTGGGAGGTTTTCATGCTAACACCCATATTTTGGACGCTAAGGTCCAGATCTGGGAAGAAATGTTATGACAGGAGTACAGAAACCGGTTTAAAGAGCCCTTTATATTGATATAAAGGGCCTCGTTGTGTGGACGGGTGCAGCGTTAAATCGGTTTAATGCTGCTAAAATCGGTATAAACGCGTAGCGTAGACCAGGCCTAAGATGCGCACCTAGGCGGCCATGCATGAGAGCATGAAGGGCCACCCACCTAATTAGTGGATCTGTGCTGGTGCTGCTCCACTAATTAGGTACCTGGACCCTAGAGAAGATGCACATGTAAGGTAAGGTGGTGGCCTTGGGGGGAATAGGGGATAGGTGGGAGGGGGCAATGGGGTGAGAAGAGGGGGTAGGAGAAATTTGGGACATGCAGGGCTTTGGCAGCCAGAGAAAGAGGTGACTTTCCCCAGCTCCAGGGCTGCGGCTGCCAGGAGAGATGGCCCTCCTTCCCAGTCCCAGCTCCGGACCTGCTGCAGTGGGAGAGAGAGGGAGAGACCTCCTCCTTCCCAGCCCCAGCTCGGGGGCTGCCACAGCAGGGGAGACCCCTCTCCTTCCCAGTCCCAGCTCGGCGGCTGCTGCAGTGGGGCAGACCCCTCTCTTTCCCAGTCCCAGCTTGGGGGCTGCCGTGGTGAGAGAGAAGGGGCACATCCATCGCATTAGAAAGGCAAGACTACTGATATTAACATAAGTTGTGTGCTTTTAAAATTTGTAGAACAAAAAAAGTTTATTTTTAAGGGTTTTTTTATATAGCGCTTTTCTTCAAACTGCTTTACAACAGTTAGCCAACGGTACAAACAACATTTGGAAAGACTGTTAAGTGATCTGCCGAGACCCTCAGCAATTTGCTAGTCCACGAGGAAAAAAAGTTTGAGAACCAGTGCTTTACAGGCATCCTGTGACCAAATGGATACAAAGATGTATTTTTGTATCATAATGGTGCTATTTAGTATTGTTGTAATGTTTCACTGAATTAGGGTGGATATACTCAAACTTTGTTTGTGAGGTAGATAAATGTGACAGCAATAAGAGGAAAGAATAGGAAGTAAACAGCAAAATCACTTCTGAATTGTTCTTTTGCTGCAAAGGCAGAATCTGAAGAAATAGTTGCAGCTTCACTGCGCTGCTATTCAGTAGCATTTCCTGTCTCATATGAGTGAGCCATTTGTTCTTCTCTTATTAGCAATAAAACTGATGTTTATAACAATGTGTCTCCTCATTAAAATAATTCAGTCTCACCATCGACTTATTCTTGTGTATAATTTGTAAATATCACATTTTGTTAGTAGTTATACTGGATTTGCACTGCTGTAACTCCACTGAAATCAATGAAGTTACTCTAGATTTATATTGTTGCCACTGACAGCAGAATTTGGCCCTGTTTGTTGCGACCCGTGTATCTCTCCACTATATCTTGTTAATATTATGTTATTGCTATCAGTGCATTTGTGTACATGGTTAAACTGGTGACTACAAAAAAAATAATTACTTTCTAAAGCCACTGATATTTATTTGTTGATATTGATGAATTGGAATGATTTTTAATTAAAAAAAATAGAATATTCTGAAATAAAATTGTCATAGCCAGAGTGTAGGGATGTATTAATTACCTATCACTAACTGTATATTGTTTTCTCATACAGACAACTAACTCGAGATTGGTTATACAGCTTGTTCTGGAAATTTCAATCTTGAGTTATTTCTCAATGATAGTACAGTATGCAAATCCCTGTACACTAGTTGTGCAATTTTATATATCTGTACAGTTATTTAATACAGTGAATTGCAAATTTCTTTACTCTGGGTAATTAGCTGTGTTCTGAGATGATTCAATACTATACTGATACTATACTATGCTGATAAATACAATACAAAAGCCTAGATAGATTGGTTATATTAAATAGATCATCTCTCTCTGCTTATATGGATTCCTGAATTTAAATGTTCAAGCTGTTTGCCAGTATAAAGATGAATGCTTCTGTTTTTCTCTCACTTTAGCTGTAGCAAAAAACAGCTTCTCTTGTATTGAAAGAGAAGGGGGAAAGTTACCAAAAACCCAAAGAAAATGGGACTGTTAAACCACTGCAAATATAAGTGTCATTCAAAGAATTTATTTTCATCTATAAAACCCTGCATCAGAGCTTGAAAAGTTGACAAAACATCTACTAGCTAGAGGATTAAGCATATGAACTAGAGATGATAGGAAAGACAATGGAGGGCCCCCTAAATGAACTCCTGTGCAGACCTAATCTAGCTTCACTGCCATTCCCGGCTGGTGATGAAGAGTGAGCTAGGATTTCTACTTGAGGTGCTGTTCAGTTTATGGCTCCATCTTTCATATCAGCCTCTGGCTATTAGATATCTGATATATTTGAACTCCTCACCCCCATGTACTGGGAAAAGCAGCTCTCTCTTTCTCTCTGAATTAAGTGGTTGTACCTTTTACTCTATCCTTTCTCCAGCCTCCTGGCTGCTTATGAGGGGAGGGGGAGTCTTAGCTAATTTTGTCTCCTCATCCCCTGTGAGTAGTTCTGGTGACTGTGGGCTGCTGCTTTCTGAAAAGCAGCCACGAAACCGACTAGAATCTTGCTAATTTCACTGTATGGGCCACAGCACAGGAATTGGAGCTGCCTGACTGCAAAATCTGAGACACACCACTATCATTAAATAATTGTCAACCCCCCCTCCCATTGTCTGATCCCCCTCTGATAATTTTGCACAGCTGTGAAATTTTAAATTGATAAACATCAAAAAAGTTTTAAAATTGATATTCATTGAAATTATAAAAAAATTAAATCTCACAAGCCTAAATGTGTGTACGAGACTGTGCATCAAAGTTAGAATTGAGTTCTTAATTTTTGTTACTGTAGTGCTTATGAAAGGTGTCTGATTCATAGTCTACTAGATCAGAGTCCTCTATTCACTGAACAGTTACAACAGGTGCAGCAGCAGAGTTTCCTAAGGCCTTGATCTTGCAAACATGTGCATGCTTAACTTCAGGTGAGCACTCCCATTGCCTATAAGACTCCTCACAGGTTTAAAGTTAAGTACACATGGAAGGGTATGTCTACACTGGGCGAGTTACAGCGCCACTCAGAGATTGCTGAAGGGAAACCGCTGTTGTGTGTTTACACTGTCAGCTGCCTGTGCAGTAGCATGCTCACGCTTGCGACACTTGCAGTGGTATTCAGAGCTTGCACTCTGAACAGCTATCCCACAGAGCATCTCTTCCTCTTCTGCCGCCGAGAGCTATGGGAAGGCAAAGGGGGATGTGAGGCATCCTGGGTCCTGTCCCAATGCACCGTGATGCATTGCTTTGCGTCCCAGCAATCCCTGTGCTTCCATCTGCATTTGGCACCATCTTTCAATGGTTTGTGTATTGCGCACTCTGCCTCTTTAGTCTGCAGGAATGGATCCCACATTATTGACCAACATGCTGCTTGCTCTCACTAACATGTCACGAGTGGCAGTGGAGTTATTCCTTAAACTACAAAGGCAAGAGGTGTTCAACATTGATCTCATCACGCGTAGCAGCCACGACATGAGATTGCTTGTGGCATTCCTGGACCGCATCGGAACACCACATTTGGACTCAGGAAACAAGCACTGAGTGGTGGGATCACATCATCATACATGTCTGGGATGACACGCAGCGGCTGCAGAACTTTCAGATGAGGAAAGTCACCTTCATGGAACTGTGTGAACTCACCCCAGCCCAGCAGCACAAGGACATAAGAATGAGAGCTCCCTGTCACTGGAGAAGCACGTGGCAGTTGCACTGTGGAAGCTGGCTACTCCAGACTGCTACCAATCAGTCGCTAACCAGTTTGGAGTGGGAAAGTTGACTGTTGGACTCATGTTGATGGAAGTGTTCAGGGCCATTAATCACATCCTGCTCCGAAAGACTGTGACTTTGGGCAACATACGTGACATTGTGGATGGCTTTGCACAAATGGGCTTCTCTAACTGTGGAGGGGCGATAGGTGGCACACATTCCAGTTCTGGCACCAGACCATCTAGCCACTCAGTACATTAAACCAGGTGCTTGTGGATCACCATGGGCATTTCATAGACATTAACGCAGGCTGGTCTGGAAAGGTGCATGATGCATGCATCTTCTGGAACACTGGCCTGTTCAGGAAGCCGCAAGCCGGGACTTTTCTTCTCAGAGCAGAAGATCACCATAGGGGAAGTCAAAATGTGCACTGTGATCTTGGGAGACCCTGCCTACTCCTTAATGCTTTAGTTCTGTGCAGCCATTCAGCCACCAATAACAAAGAGGGAGGCTGGGCTCCCAAGGTCATATTTGTGAAGCCAAAATGCAACATTTTACAGAGGCAGTAATGTTTGCAACACACAGAACACTGATTCAGTGATTTAAAACACAGCCACTGTTCACATACCTGTCACTAACTGGCTAACTCCAGGCAAGCACACATGAGCCACAAGGCCCCCAAAATGGTGAGTAACCACAAGGGCAGAGGAAATCAGTGTTCCAGGACCATGCTGTACACTGGACACGTGATTCTTGGGGAGAGCCAGCACTGTAGGGAGGGGCCTTATAATCATTACTGTCCCTCCATTTTCCACTGGCTGTGTTCATTTTGGAAAATATCTTGCTACCGAGGGTGAGCAGGGAATCAAGGGAGGGTCTTCTCCAAGCCTGTGGCTTTTGCCCTGGCCCTTATTCTTCTCGCCTGGGTGCAGCAATGGTCTCCCCCACCCAGTGATGGCAGAGTGGCACAGGAAAGTTACCCTTAATGGGGCAAGGAACAAAGCAACTCTGCCAAAGAGCCTGTGGCAGCGGATTGCCCAGTATCTCCATGAGAGCTTCCTGGAGATCTCTGAGGCAGATTCCTGTGAAGTGAGGGAGTCAACACCCTGTTCCACCATTCAGACTAAGCATGTGGTGGTACACGCATCATACAGACACAAGTCTGCTTTCTGCAACTCTCTTGCCCCCCAACAACTTGTTTCAGTGATTCCCCAAATCAAAGCCACTTACTAGAGTCCTCTCCTGTTTGCACTTTGCCAAGCTCTGATAGCTGTGACTGGCAATCCTCCTCTGGGGTCGAGAAGAGCTCCTGGCTGCATGCATCTCTGACCTCAGAGTCATCCTCTGCCTCTGGGTCCCCCTCCCACTCCAAGATTTCCTCCTCCTGGCTCAGTCCACTCTTGACTGGTATGTGAGCCACTAAAGTATTCACAGTGACCTTCGCAGTGGAGGTGGGGTCACCACCAAGTATTGCATCCAGCTCTTTGTAGAACCAGCACCTCATGGGTGCAGCACCGGAGTGGTGGTTTTCCTCCCATGCTTTGTGGTGGGCGTTCCGCAGCTCCTTCACTTTGACCCTGCACTGCAGGGTGTCCCGGTCAGGGCCCATTTCTGTCACACAGCGTGAAATCTGTCCGTAAGTATCATAATTCCTATGGCAGGAGCGCAGCTGGGACTGGACAGCCGCCTCTCCCCAAATGCTGATGAGGTCCAGCAGCTCGGCATTGTTCCAAGTGGGGGATTGCCTGTGCGTGGACATGCATCGTCACCTAGAAAGATGTGCTGAGACCACCACACGCATACCGAGCAAACAGGAAGGGGACTTTCAAAATTCCCAAGGAATTTAAGGGGTGGGGCTCATAGTTGGTCACCTGAGAGCAGGACAATAGAGTTGAAACTGATGACCAGAGAGGTGAGAACAGGCATTGTGGGACACCTCCCAGAGGCCAATTGCAGTGCTGTAATTGACCAGGGTGCCTAAATGGCACAGTGGTGCTGTAGCCCCAGCGCAGAAAACTGTACACCTCTTGTCGCGGTGTTTTTTTACAGCGCTGCAACTTCACAGTTTCTGCACACTAAGTGGCTTGGCAGTGTGTATACCACAGGAGTTACAGCGTAGAAACTTGCCAGTGTAGACAAGTATTTTTCAGATTTGGAGCCTAGGGTGAAAGGAGCACCTTGGAGATTGAAAGGATAGTTTATTCTCCAAGCCCATTCATACCTTAGCCTCTCTAGTAAGGAGGAAATCAATCAGTGCCAACGAAGGCAGTGATTTATGTCAAGTGGATAGCTGCAGTGGAGAAACGGAATGATAGCAGTAACTTTATTTCAGAGAACAATTGGGTTCTTTTAATGACTTACCTTATAATTAGAGATCGGCCCAAACGAATTGCTAATGTTGGGACTAGAGCTATTTTTTGGTTGAAAATATAAATTTTTAAATGGCCTTTTAACATTTTTTTTCAGAAAAATCTATTTTTTTTTCAAATTGTTCTGTGTGATAGTACTTCTCATAACACTTTTAATCAACATTCATATTTCTAATTTTTTGTTTTCCCTCAACCAGGTTTTTCGTAAACAAAAAGTTCTGTTAACCATTTAGAATGCATTTTTTATTTAAAAAAAATAAGAACAAAACAAATTCCGGGGGTGGTAGGATTCAAAAATTGGTCTGTTTTGAGCCCTGCAAAATGAAAATGTCAAATGTTCAATACCCCCCGCCCCCGAAATAGTTTCCTCTTGTTTTCCCCTCCAGCTCTGCTTAGGCCCCATCTCTGCTTAAAAGTGAATGCAGAGAGTGAGCCTCTCCTCTGCTGGGCAAGGCTGGGGCAGGCCACCCCTCAGGTGGGCTAGGCGCTGCCTAGGCCGCTCCAGCACAGAAGGTCCCTGGAGGAGAGGGCGAGCTGGGGGTTGTCCGTCGCACACCCCGTCCCCCCAGCACAGGCAACCAGGCGGGGAGCCAGGAAGCGGCTCGCACCCAGCAGCTCTCCCTGCAGTGCAGCTGTTGCTCGCATGTGACCAGCAGCCCAGCACTGTCCCTGCTGCACCAGGTTTACGCTTAGTCCTAGTGCCCCGAGGCGAGAGCGGGGGCGCCGGGGCGGGCTCCTGTTGCTTTCGGATCGTTAGGTACGTGCCGGCTTCTGCGAGCGGCGCCTCCCAGGCCGGAGCGGGCTGCCCCCCCCCGGCAGAGTCACACACGCGGGCGGGAAGAGGAGGCGCTCCCCAGCGCCGGCCTGCAGCTGCGCCCCGCAGGCGGGAGGGGGCCCCTCTGTCGCGACTCCCCCTCCCCAGCCAGGGCAGCCTCCTCTGGGGGAGAGAGCAGCAGGCGGGCGGCGGCAGTGAGCAGCCACGGCGGGGCCCTCCGGAGACCGGCAGGGGGCTCAGGCACCGGCAGGTACATCCAGCGCGCTTCATGCTGCCCCCGAGGCAACATACAGCAGCCGCCGCCACCTTCTCCCCTACTCTGGGGCTGCATGGCCGCTGTCCCCAGCGCGCCCAGCTTTGGGTTCTGCCCTTCCGCGCTCTAAGCACCGTGTGGGGTCGGACTCCTCCTCCTCCAGCGCTCGCAGAGCGGCGCTTCCTTGCGCGCCAGCACATCCTGCTAACTTAGGTAAGTGGTTTGAGCGTTTGCAGCCCTTCCTGTGGATCTGCTTGAGACGGGCCGAAACTCGGGGGAAGTGCTACCTAGAGTGGGATGGGGTGGCAGGGTTTAATAGGGAGGTTTAATGGGGTATAAATTGTTCAGTGCACAACTCTGTCCGCTGTAAGACACCTGCCCCCTCCCCCAGCCTGGTAAGTACGAAAGTTTTTAATATTTTAAAATCGGGGGCAATTTGATAGTTGTGTGAAGTAGAATAATTGAAACGAGTTCATGGAAATGCCAAAATGATATGATGTTTAGCCGTTCGGATGACATCAGCCTGTTCCGCTTTCCCCTTGTTTGGGCTGATGGTGTGGGTTAAATCCTCAGATTAGATCCGTGTTCATGGAGGCTCAGAAGCTCTGCCAAAATGACTTTACAGGGTCTGGTTGAAATTGAGGCAAGCAGGGAGATACAGAGATGCCCTCTCTGCTCTGAACACCTTGAACCTGTACGTTGTTTATGTAAGAACACCTTCTGTTTTGAGATCTTTTGATAGAGGATCATATTATTTACAGTACTGGAGCACAACAGAATGAGTTCAGGGTAATCTTACATACTGCCTTTGTTCTGGGGGTTTTACACACCAAACAGTTTCGTATCCATTTACTGGAAAGAGTGAAACTGTACAGGAGCTAACAACAGTGTAAGCAGGCATTTGTACCAATGTGTGATTTTCACTGCAGAGTGGTCAGAACACCAGAGCCCAGTATACTGTCACTGGCAGGATAAAGCTGCACCAGTGCTGGAAAATGGATACTTCATTGCCTGCTGTAGGTGCACCCAGAATATTCTGGTGATTGTTAGTATAAACTAAGCCCGCCGTGCCATTTTTAAAAAAGTTTGCTTAATTTTTGTGTAGAGTGTATGTTGTAGAGTCTGAGCACTTTAAGAGTCCACAATTTCCTTCTCTTTACTCTTCCCTATAAAGGGTCCGTATCATTATCTCTACATTTCTTCCTTCAGCTCAGGAGCACAAGACCGTAATTCTCTGCAGAACTTGTCAACATTGCTCCATATGTCAGAAAGAACAAGAGTGATTTTTTGAGAGCAACACAGTGCTCTTCTCATAGTGGGGAAGCCAGCCTCTGGTAGTTCAGGGGTCTCAGAATGCAAATTTAGATCCCTTAAACACAGTTAACAGGACTACAATCCCTTTAATGTTAACATTCATTTAAAAGAGGAGTGTGCAGGAGAGTTACGACATATGTGTAACTATTTTTAGTGCAGTTCTAAAAGGTCGAGACCTTGTGTGTTGCATTTTGTTTAGAAAAGAAGCTAATATTGCAGCTCTACAGTAGAAAACCACTGCAGTACAGATGGAGGGATTTGTGACCCCAGTTAAATCCAGAGATTGAGTGGAACATTACTATACACAGTGACTAAAATGTACTCTTGCCATGTATTAAAGCACAAATGGCTCTGAGCGGTGGACAATGGTAATAATGGTATAAGAATGCTCATGAGCTACTTTATAAGTAATGAAGTATAAAATGCTCAAACCGTGAAACTTTCTGTAAGCACTGTACAAAAATACTATTGCCTGAAGTACTAGGAGAGGAGGAAAAATGACAAGTCAAAAGGGAAATGGATGCATTCCATGATGTGGCTTCTTCACATGAATTCATAGAACTTAGTCAAATGAAAAAATGGTGTCTCTAGGTGTACATTTTTGTGGCATTCATGTCATTGAATAGATAAAGTGAGATGAAGTTGAGGGTGTAACATCAGTGGCAGCTGCATACTTTTTTCATGCTTCTGCATTATAACTTGTCTAGCAAGCTGGCTTGTGTCTATATCCTTTGCAAACAGCAGGTTTTTTCTGACTTTTGGGTGCTGATTGTTAATGCATCTATTGATTTTTTTAGTTTAGATAATATTAAATTGTTTCAGAAGCTTCAATACCCAAAATGTCAGGAAGCAGAGTATTAATTTTTATTGTCAGCAATAGCACATAGCAACAGATGTCAAGAGCAGGAACAGTAAACATTTTTCTTAATTTGCTGATGGTTTCCAGATTTGTTTATTATACCGTTCATTTTGTAACTCATAGCATAATCAAGAGTCTGTTGCCACTGTCCTGAAAATAAGCTTAATTGTTCCTTTACTCTCTATTTAACTGTGTTTAATTCATCTGAGGCCATAGAACAAAGTACTAGTTAAAATAGCTGTGACAGTAATTATTTTAGGTGTGGTTACTTGTTATCAAGGCAAAGGAGTTACCCAGGTTTGAAAACAGAGCTAAATGTGTGGCCTGATCCAAGGCCCACTGAAGTCAATGGAAAGACTCCTTGAAGAGCCAGGATTTTATGAAAGTACGTAGTAGCTGAGAAGTTACTTGGGAATTTTATGAGAAGCATTGATTTCTGGAATTGGCCATGACATTATGCATATATACCAGTTAGGGTTGTAGAAGACGTGAAGGAATAGATAATAAATTGCTGTGAGTCTGCAGAGTACTGGTTAGTGCAGAGGCAGGATATATTGTGTAAAAGCACCCTTAAGATGTTACTTACCTGTTTTTGTTTTTTTCTTTGTTGTGTAGCTGATCAAATTAAAACTATTTGAAAATTAAATGCATCCTATGACATATGATACAGTGTGTCTTGGGACCGACACGGATACAATAGTAGTGCTTACATGATATGATCTAAGCAGTTCTGTGTACTTATTTGAATCCTATAACAATAAAACAGATTGAAAACCTAAAATGAAGCTGAAAACAAAAGGACAGAAATTATTAACAATATATATAACAATCTATTAGTTTTTATATGACACGATAGAGGATAGGGGAGAATTTAGTGTGTAATCTTTACCAAAAGAGTGAAAACTTTTACTTAATAACAGTGACACCTCCCGCCACCTGTCATTCACATATCTCAAGCATAGTCTTGTCATTTATACTTATATGTGCTGTAAGGCTGATGTGTTTTAAATGAATCTATCAGGATGGGTGCAGACAACCTGTATCTCAGGGGTCAGATTGAGAGGTAAAGTGGTGCTACTTAATTGTTGTCTACATTCCAGAATTCTGCCTGAGGGTGACCAGATGTCCCGATTTTATAGGGACAATCCTGATTTTTGGGTCTTTTTCTTATATAGGCTCTTATTAGCCCCCCAACTCCCTGTCCCAATTTTTCACACTTGCTGCCTGGTCACCCTATTCTGCCCATAGGCTGAAACTCTACCCGGAATCCCAGAATAGTTTGATGTTTTTGTTAAAATGGTCAGCAGTGAAATATTTTACAAAGTTGATGTTTGAATTGTGATTAGGCTTCACAGCCAACACTTTGTAGAGACAGAGACAAATGGGGTAAGTTTTTGCTTCTTTTAAGACCAACTGTGCCTCCCTCAGGGTAGCTAAAAGGATACAGGGGAAAAAAGGGAATCCTTTCTCCAACTCAGTAATCTGGTATGAAATGCTTGCATGGCTGTTCTGCAACTAACCTCCATAGGCTGAGGTGACAGCTGGGGCCTTTGTTCATCCCCTATCTAGGGAGCTAGGCCTCTGGATTTATGCAGAGGTGGAGTCCTGACCACTTCCTTATACTGCCCCAGCACATTGCCAAGTCATGCTAATTCTTCTATGAGATCTGTCTTCTCTGTAGCCAGGAGCTGTGGTGTGTTTGGCACTTAACTGAGCTAAGATCAAGTATAGTTTCTGTTCCTGGACTCTTAGTACATTCCATGGGTGGTGTACGTGAGCCCACTTATCCACTGATGCTCTGAAAACTCCCGCATCCCAATCTGGGTCTATGCTGGTTATGTGATATGTTTGAAGATAGCACAACTTGTTCCCCAAGAGGGCACTCAAGAGGGACTGTTAGGGGATGAAAGTATAGCTCACTTTGTAACTGTGACACATGTGCTTAACTTTATGCTTGTGAGTAGTCCCATTCAAGTTAATAGGACTACCCATAGGCCTAAAGTTACACATATACATACATATTTGCAGGATCAGTTCCTAAAGCAGAATTTAGCCCTTAGTTTATATTAAATAGACCCCACTGAATTCAGTGGCATTAAACTGGTGTAATTACCGGTAGAATCTGTCCCTAAGTTAGGACAAGAACAACAGAAGGAAGTGAACAGAAAGAATGCGTGTGAGGAAGGGAAGAGGAGGCTGACTACAGGGAGATTCTGAGGCCAGTTAGATTAATGAGATGTGTGTTTTAAGGGTTGAAATTATGTTCCTTTACGTCTTGGGCACTACTAAAATTGAACCCTGAGAATCTGATTTTTCTATTACTGTTCGTAATTTTAGTTCCGAAAAGTTAGGTTTTGGTGGTTTTTTTTAAAGAAGTACATTTGAAAATAGTATAGATGTGGACATGGAACGTGATTCAAGTGTTTATTTTTTAAAAAAGCAAGTTGATGTCAATAATCTCTTAGTTTATATTAAATACACTCCAGCAGTTCAGTACTTATTGAAGTATGACAAAACAGCTCACTGTTTAATATAATTAAATCCTTAGACTTAGCATTGAAAATAACATGTTACTCTCTGCTGTAGTGTTAGATATCTCTAGTTAGGAATGCAACATTTTCTAGTACTAGAATAAAAGAGAACTGGAGGTTGTGATTAGAGCTGGGCACAATTTTATTAATACAACTTATTTTTTAAATAAAAAATTACGTTTTTTTAAATTGGAAAATTTTCATGAAAGTGGTTGATTAAAATTTTAAAAAATCCTTTTTTCAAGGAAACTGGGAAAAAGAAAACTGGGAAATGTGGTCTAGATGAAATTACTATAAGGTGGGTGCACAGCTGATTGAAAGACCATATTCAGAAGAGTTATCAATGATTCATTGTCAACTGGGAGGGCGTATCTAGTGGGGCCCAAAGGGGTAAGTCGTGGGTCTGGAGCTATTCAGTGTTTTCATTAATGACTTGGATAATGGCGTGAAGAGTATGTTTATAAAATTTGCCAGACACCAAGATGGGAGAGGTTGCAAGCACTTTGGAGGACAGGATTAGAATTCAAAACAACCGTGACAAATTGTCGAATTGGTCTGAATTCAACAAGATGAAATTCGGTAAAGACAAGTGCATAGTACTTAATATAGGAAGGAAAAATAAAATGCACAATTACAAAATGGTGCTCCAGCTCTAACCCAATGCTGTGGCTGGTGCAGCTCGCAGGCTGGATGCAGCCTGCAGGCCATAGTTTGCCCACCCCTGAGCAAATGCCGTAAGTAGAGAAGAAGGATAGTCCAGTGGTTAGTGTGCTAACTTGGGAGTGTGGAGACCTTGATTCAAGTCCCTGCTCTGCCACAGCTTTTTTATATGACCTTGGCCAAGTCACTCTGGACTTGTCTTCACTATCTCACTACATCAGTGCTGCTGCATTGATGCAGTGGCACTGATATAGCACTTCTGGTGAAGGCGCGCTATGTCGATGGGAGAGCATTTTCCCATCCATGCATTTACTCCCTCTCCCTCAATGAGAGGTGGAAGTTATGTTGGTGGGAGATGGAGGCAGAGCTTAGAATCAATGTAACTTGTTTACAGTAAGTTGTATCAACTTAATTGGTAGCGTAGAAAAGCCCTTAGTCTCTCTTTGCTGCAGTTTTCCATCAAATTAAATAAGATAACAATACTTCTCTCCCTCATGGGAGTGGAGTGAGGGGAAAAATACCCTAAAGATGTGAGGTGCTCAGATACAAGTACCTAAGATAAAGAGATTAGCTGTTGTTTGATTAGAAGCAGCAGTGCTATTCATTTATATGTGATTATTGTGTATTTTAGCCTCAGCAAAGAGGAGAATATGGATGGAGTGTGGTATCACATACAGAGCCGTGAATTCCTAGTTAGTTTGAGTCACAGATGAAATGAGTTTGCTGTTTTAGTGCATGACACAAAGATAGTCCTCAGTTGGTCATAATTTGTGGTCAGTCTGTGCTCATGAGACCCACATTTACAGTTGCAGGTAAGGGTAAAAGACTTTTTTGTAAAGAAGTTTGCATAGCACCTGCCTATCACTGTGCCTGGTTCTATAAAGTGATGTCTGCCTCTCACTTTCCTGAGCAGAAAAGGATCACTACGTTTACTCCAAAAAATTGAAAATGGAAAGCAAAGTTTTGATTTACTGATATGTGAAGATAATGGCTCAAATTCAGTCCTGATACACATGTTAATTATTTCAACTGAGAACAGACTTTACTTAGACTTATTATGCTGAGACCATTATGCTCGCCCTTAAGTAACAACAAAGTTTATAATCAGTGAGCTCGATTTTCATGGTCTTTGCGTTGTTTTCCTGCTGAGCCCTGAATGAATCAAAACCTCCTGGAGAGTTGCTGAATTGTTTTCCATTGTCACTGTTAATAAAAAAAAGTTTCACAATTGCATCTCAAACAGGGAAGAGAGAGCTTCACTTCCCTATGGGGAGTTTGCGTCCCTGACAGAAGCCTTTGCAAGAGCACAGCAGTAATGATGTTACAGAGCATTTTGTTGGTTAGACAAATATAGAAATGCTTTGTTAAGCTGAGGTCAACTTCTGTGACAGCGTGTTTATAAATGAAGAGATTTCTGGACTATTCCCCTTGCTTTCTGTATATGAAACAAGAGCTGTACATGGAAAATGTTTAATATAATTGAAATGAGGCCTACAAATATATATTTCATGTTTCTTATAGTATTTACATCTGTCAGGGGCTTTCTTAAACGTTTAATGCATCTAGTTGTTAGCAGATTCAGAGTTCTGGCTCATGGATTGTCTTTGCAGACCTACACTGTAGGATTCTCTTGCTAAGCTCATCAGCCGTGGAATCATTAATAATAAAGCCAAAAAGGGCATTCATCCATAGTTGGATCCAAAAGTTCCAGAAGAGAAGGCTATAAAAAGGCCCAGCACCTGTATCTATCTTTAAATCTTGTTTTTTTTCCTTCCTGCAAAGTAGTTACAGAACCATGTTTTCCCTTTATTTTTTTGGTAAAGTGGTCGTTTTTTTCATTTTTGAAAATGTTATGTTTTAAATGCAATGTAATATTTCTAATAGTAGTATATTCCTGCCCCACTCCCTCAAAACCCCTTGAAAAATTCATCTAATATTTGCAACTACTCACACAGCTGATAGAAACTTTTCAAAATTTTTGATGGGTAAAACAGACTAATTTTTCATGAAAATTTTTGCAATTTTTTTCCCATTGTTTTGGCTAACTCTGTGAATGAAGAAAGACAAACACAATTACTGTAGCTATAATAAAGAAAGAAGTACATGATTTAATATAACTGATTTGCTAAAATAAACTTTCAATAAAAGATGATTGTTTACAGTGTTGTTATAGCAGTCTCTTGAAAAAGAAAATTCATAATAAAGAGTTTTAAAAGAGCTGGTCAAGGTTCTATCTGGATCATTAACATTTCTTTTTAATAAGTCCTGGAATTCTGGGGAAGTTCCAGAAGACTGGAACTAAGCTAATGTTGTCAATATTTAAAAATGGGATAACCTGGTTAATGATAGGCCTGTCAGCCTGACATTAACCCTTGGCAAAACAAACTAAAAAAACAAACAAACAAAGACAAAAAAACCCCAGGAAATGGCTGATACAGGACTAGATAAGTCTTCACTGCAGAGGATGTGAAGGAGAGTCCCAAACCTGAGCCATTCTTTTTAGCTGACAAATTTGAGTAACTGTCCTAAACTGAGGAGTCAGTAGAGAAGATTTTGGAACAAATTGATAACTTAAATAGTAATAAGTCACCATTTATGGATGGTATTCATCCAAGAGTTCTGAAGGAAGTCAGATATGCAGAAATACTACTGGTAATCAGTAATCAATTTTAATCAAGAATTAGTGTGGTATGTAACCTATCGCAGAAATCAGCCTCTGTACCAGATGACTGGAAGATCGCTAATGTAAGGCTGATTTTTTTTTTAAAAAAGGATCCAGAGGCAATTCTGGCAATTACAGGCCAGTAAACTTAAGTTCAATACCAGGCAAACTGGTTGAAACTATAGCAAAGGACAGAATTATTAGATGAACACTATGTGTTGGAGAAGAGTCAACATGGCTTTTGTAAAGGGAAATCATGCCTCACCAACCTACTAGAATTCTTTGAGGCTATCAACAAGCATGTAGACAAGGGTGATCCAGTTGATATAGTGTACATGGACTTTCAGAAAGCCTTTGACAGGGCCCACACCAAAAGCTCTGAAGCAAAGTAAGCAGTCCTGGGATAAGAGAGAAGGTCCTTTCATAGTTCAGTAACTGACAAAAAGATAGGAAACAAAGGGTAGGAATAAGTGGTCAGTTTTCACAGTGGACAGAGATAATTGGCAGCATCCACTAAGGATCTGTGCTGGACTGGTGCTGTTCAAAATGTTCATAAATGATCTGGAAAATGAGGTAAATAGTAAAGTAGTAAATTTTGCAAATGATACCAAATTATTCAAGATAGTTAAGGTCCAAAGCTGACTGTGAAGAGTAACAAAGAGATTTCACAAAATTGGGTAACTGGGCAACAAAATTACAGATGAAATTTAGTGTTGATAAATATAAAGTGATGCACAATGGAAAAACGTAATACCAACTGTACATTCAAAATGGTGGGTCTACATTTGCTGTTATCATTCAAGAAAGAGATCTTGGAGTCATCATGGCTAGTTCTTTGAAAACATCTGTTCAATATGGCAGTCAAAACTAATGTCAGGAAAGATTAGGAAAGGGATGATATCATAGAACCTCTATACATTCATGGTACACCCACACTTGCTATACTGTGTGCAGTTCTGGTTGTCCCATCTCAAAAATGTTATATTAGAATTGGAAAAGATACACAGAAGGGCTGCAGAAATGAATAGGGGTATGGAACAACTTTCATATGAGGAGAGATTTAAAAGTCTGGGACTGTTTAGTTTAGAAAATAGATGACTAGGGGTGATATGACAGAGGCCTATACAATAAATGGTATGAAGAAAGTGAATGGGCACGTGTTATTCACTATATCACATAACACAAGAACCAGGGGTGACCAATGAAATACATAGGCATCAAGTTTAAAATAAACATAAAGTACTTCTTCACACAACACAGTCCATTTGTGGAGCTTGTTGCTGGGGGACGTTGTGAAGGCCAAAGTATAACTGTTCAAAAAAGAATTAGATAAGTTCATGGAGGATTGGTCCATCAATGGCTATTAGCCAGATAGTGAGGGACGCAATCTCATGCTCTGGGTGTTCCTAGCCTTTGACTTCCAGAAACTGGGAGTAGATGACAGGGGATGAACCACTCAAAATTGCCTCTTTCTGTTCATTCCTTTTAAAATGTCTTGCACTGGCCCTTGTCGGAAGACAGAATACTGGGCTAGATGGTCCATTGGTTTGAACCAGTATGGCGTTCTTATGTTCTCTAGATTAAATAATAATTAAAGGAGGATTATATAAATAACATGGTTTTATCAAAAATAGATCTAGTCAAACTAACCTGGTATAATTTGTTGATGAGGTTGTAAGTTTGATTGAAAAGGTAATAGTGGCGTTTGTTACATAGTTAGATTTCTTTGAAGTATTTGAGTTGATACACATAGCACTTGGATTTAGAAATTAGAAGGATACAAAATTATCACAGCACACATTAAATGGATTAAAAACTGGCTAGCTAATAAGTTTAAAAATTAATTTTAAAGGGGAATCATCACTGAGCTGTTGTTTTTCTTGTGAGGTCCTGCAGGAATTGGTTTTTGGCTCTATGCTATTTATCATTTTTACCAACGATCTGGAAGAAAACATAAAATCATCATCGATAAAGTTTGCAAGTAACACCAATGTTATGAGAGTGATAAATAATCAAGCGGGCAGGAGACTGATAGAGTGCTCTGGATCACTTGGTAAGATGAGCAGAAGCAAATGATATGCATTTCAATATAAACAAATGTAAGGTCACACATTTAGGAACAAAGAATGCACACCAGACTTACAGGACTGGAGACACTATTCTGGGAAGCAATGATTGAAAAAGACTTTGGGATCATGGTGGATAATCTGCTGAATATGAGCTTCCAGTGCAAAGCTGTGGCCAAAAGGGCTAATGCAGTCCTTGGATGTATAAACACGGGAATCTTGAGGAAGTGTATAGTGGGTGATATTGCCTGCGTATGATTGCTGCTGGAATACTATGTCCAGTTCTGGTACCCACAATTCAAGAAAGATGTTGATAAATTGGAGAGGGCTCAAAGGAAAGTCACAAGAATGACTAAAGGATTGGAAAGCATGCCTTATAGTGGCAGATTCAAGGAACAGTTTACCAGGATTGTGGTAGATTCTCCATCTATGGCAATTTGAAAATCAAGATTGGATGTTTTTCTAATATATATGGTCTAGTTCAGCCACAGCTATTGGATCTGAAGCAGGAATTAATTCAGCGAAGACCTGTGGGTATACAGAAGGTTACACTAGATGCTGCCCTCTGGTCTTGAAATCGATGGGTATAGTTACGCTGCAGTGTAAGCCCAGGGTTAGTAGAACTTGAGTTAGAAGACTCTGGGTTTGTTAACACAGGGCTTGAGCATTTCTACCTGTTTGTAACTCCAGGTTTGAAATTGTTGAACCCTGAGTCCCAACCTGGTGCTCCGGCATCTAGATTATGCGAGCCTGAGTTGAACTACCTAGATTCCAGACTTCCTAGATCCCTTCCAAAATGTGGCTGCTCTAACCCTTTGTTCATGGTGAAGTGTGGGAAAATTTGACTGTTCACCAAACTTGATTGTCAAGAGGACAAAGAAAGTCTGTGGAACACCTTTGTCAGACTCCCAGAACATGATTCTAGTAGGGTTGTGCCCATACTGCAGAGCAGTAGGGCTTGAACACTGGGTCCCAGCTTGATTCAGGATCAAACCCTCAAACCATGGAATCAAAGCTCTGGGTTAGCATGATTTGTATGTAGCTGGAAGGAGGATTAGGCTTGAACCTGAGTTTGAACCCTGTGTTTACATTGCAGTCTAGAAATGCCCTATGAATATTTCCATTATTGATGATTATTTTTAAATAGAAAATTCTAAATGACTGTTCCTGTAACTGTATAAATATCTTTTCTTTCAGAATTCCACTACTGTGCAATGAAAGGAATCTTCATTCCTGGGAATTGAAACTCTGGTGGATTATTCCTGGCTTCCTTGTTGGTTATAAAATGGAGCCCCTATCATTCAAAGTTAAAAAACTTCAAGCACCCACTGATATCTCTGTGGATTTTAGTCTCCAGCTTGTTGGTTCTCTGCCAGTGCATTCTCTAACCACCATGCCAGTGCTTCCTTGGATTGTGGCAGAGATTCGGCGGCTCAGTATGCAATCTTCCATCGAAGAACCTAGCACCAGCCAAATCCGGCTTTATGTTTCACCAGCAGGCCTGCGATGTGAACCAGACACAGGAAAGAGCCAACAGTGGGATCCTTTGATTTGTTCCAGCCTGTTTGAATATAAGCCACAGCATGTCCACAAGCTGATTCACAATAGCCATGATCCAAGTTACTTTGCTTGTCTGATAAAGGATGGAGCAGTAAATCAGCAAAGTATCTGTTATGTATTCAGAGCCGCTGATCCAACAAAAGTAAGTAAAAAAGCAATTCTCAGAGCTTGCTTCGCTCCCTGAGATATTAGAAGCTGATTTATAGGGCATGATGTAAATGCACAAGAAAAGTTAATATTGTGTGTTTCAAAATGAGGTAGCTTTTCTGATCTTTGGATCTTTTCATTACAGCTTGAGTTCTTTAAACTCTTCTTACAAAGTAAGACCTCAGTCTTGCGAAGACTTAACACATGGGCTGAACTTTACACACTCTCAGTTTTACTGTGTGAAGTTAGGCCCATGTCAGTCTTTGCAGGATCGGGGCTTAGTTTACAATAAACTAGTGATATGGGCTGAAATCCTGGCCCCGTTGAAGTCAGTGGGAGTTTTTCTATTGATGTCAGTGGGGCTGGAATTTCACCCATAAACTGCCCTGGACCTTCTCCAATCCTACATTATATGAGTAGCTTGTGTTCCCTCTGAGAAGGCTGTGGTGCTAAAAATAGGCATCCAATTCTGCTCTTCTGATTCAAGTCAGTAATCTGCTAAAGCCACATCCTCACATGAATAAGGTGAGCAAAACTGGGCTTTAGGTTTCTGCAGCTGACCACTAATGTTTAGTGGGCAAAGCAGTGGCACCATGGAGGTCTAAGATGTAGGTATTAATATTGGAGGTGGAGCTCACATTGGGCCAAATCCTTTATGCCTCACTCACGAGAGTAGCCCCAGTGAAGCACCACAGAGGGACTGTTTGCATGTGTACAGCTGTTTGGATTGATTCATGTACTTACAGCTATCTGCTCTGGAGCAAGACAGGGCATAACACCAAACTCATAGTGCCTGGCTCAGAGCTGGATACATGGTGATGGACACAGCTTTAATTAAATTCCCCCAAGATAAAATGTCAGCTAAGTAAACTAACAGGCAAATAGGACTTAAATCACAAGCACTTAAGTGAGAAAATACTGTCAAATTAAAAATGGGCTACTCAATAAGATAAAAGATGTATGCATTTAAGGGTGGGGAGTAGATGTTTTAGGACTTGGTACTGAGTAGAAAGAAGCTGTTAAATATGTACTTATGTAGTTTATTGTGTGGGTTGTGGTTTTGTTAGGATCATGGTTAATAAACAACTTTGATCACCTCCAGTACAATTTCTTCTGTAACAACAAAGTGAAAAGCAAAGTACTATTTCCACTTGCTAGATCAGACTCCTGGAGCTATTGAAGTAAGAGAAAGGGGGAAATATAAAGACTTGCGTTTCCAGTTTCAATTGTATCCATAGATTTTGGATGCCAGTGTCTATGATCATTATTGTTTTAATTTGGAATTGCCTTGTCTCCGTTTGTTCTCCTTTACAGTGTCCATTTATTCTGTCTTTAATGTATGCGTGTAACTCCCATTAACATTACTGAAAGTTGTGTATGCTTATCAAAGTGTGTGTGAGAGAGATATCTGTGTATTGAGACAGCAGGGTACCCAGATTTGGAGCACAGCAGTGTCTAGGACAGGGGTGGGCAAACTTTTTGGGCTGAGGGCAACATCTGGGTGGGGAAATTGTTTGCAGGGCCGGAGCAGGAGGTTGGGGTGTGGGAGGAGTGCGGGGTGTGGGAGGGGGTGTTGTGTACAGGAAGAGGCTCAGGGCAAGGGATTGGGGCAGAGGAGGGATGTGGGGTGTATGAGGGGGCTCAGGGAAGGGGGTTGGGGTGCAGGAAGGATGCGGAGTGCAGGAGGGGTGCGGACTGCAGGAGGGGGCTCAGAGCAGGGGGTTGAGATGCAGGAGAGGTGCGGGGTGTGGTAGGGAGCTCAGAGCAGGGAGTTGGGGTGCGAGGTGAAGGCAGGGGGCTTAGGGTAGGCAGTTGGGGAGCAGGGTGCAGGAAGGGTTCGGGCTCTGGCCTGGCACAGCTTACCTAAAGTAGCTCCGGGGTGGCAGCGGTGCGTACCAGGGCCAGGGCAGGCTCCATGCATGCCTGCCTTGGCCCCATGCCGCGCCACTCCAGGAAGCGCTGCGGTCCCTGGAGGGGGCGGAGGGCTCCGCATGCACTGCCCTTGCTGCGTCTCCAGGTACCTCCCCCAAAGCTCCCATTGGCTGCGGTTCCCCATTCCTAGCCAATGGGAGCTGGGGGGGGGGGAGGCAGTGCCTGGAGGCAATGGCAACGCATGGAGCCCTCTGGCCCCTTGCCTGGGGCCTGCAGGGACTGGTGCCGGACACTTCTGAGAGGGGCGTGGGGCCCGTGGGCAATCCAAACCCTGAGGGGCCGGGTGCAGCCCGCGGGCCATAGTCTAGGATCATTATTGTTTTAATTTGGAATTGTCTATCTCCATTTTGTTCTCCTATAGAAGAAACAAATATTAGAAGACTAAATTCTGTGGACTGAGTGACTCAGCATTCTCTTGCTCCAGTCCATTAGATCTCTTGTCCCAGAGGACTCCTTTTACTGCCTGCAACATTTGCTCTGAGGAATCAAACAGCAGTTTTCCATATTTAGATTGTGTTGGCATGGTCAGCTTCCTCTCTGTTGCTCCTAGGATGGACAAAAAATGTTCTGCATATTTTTTCTATTTGTGCTTGTTATTCAGAAAGAGACACAACAGTCCAAATTAGCTTGGTGACAGAGCTGAAGTATTAAAATCTTGTTGTATACGAACCCCCCGCAGAGTGGGTCTTGAACTTACACTGGATTTACTATACTTACTTACCAGTCCAGTTTTAGTGAATAAAAATTTAGAAGTTATGATCTCAGCTTTGTGAAAAACTCAGGCAGAATTTGGCTGCGCTGGAGAAATTAAATCTCTCCATTGGGTCAAATATAACTTCTTAATACAGTGTTTGCAGCTATGGTAAATTTAAGTACTTATTCTAAGTGTTACTTTTCATTACCAACCCCCATCAGACTCTCTCCAAAATGTTGTAATAATTAGATAGACATCTGATCTATTTATAGGACAAGAGGTCTCCATGATTAAAACGTTATAAGATACAAGGTCCACAACCAGTTTCATCTCTGTGGATGAATCTGGAAAAGGCTGTGGCTGACGTAGATGGAATTCACGTTAAGACAGGGCTCCTGCGCAAATTAGATTGAAAAACCAGTCTTGAATTACAACAAAAAATATATGGTTATGAGTTCACAAGCGCTATCAAATAGCGTTGCCACCCGTCTGGATTTTGCCCAGACAGTCCAGTTTTTGGTTTCTGTGTCCAGGTGCTATTTAGGGTTGCCAGGTGCCTGGTTTTTGACTGGAAAGTCTGGTTGAAAAGGGGACCGGGCAACCCTAAATGACACCTGAACCAAAAGTCTGGTTGATGCAGGGTGTGGGAGGTGCTGGGTCATTGGAAAAAGGCAAATATAGTGTCCATCATTGAAAAACAAAAGGAGGAGAACCCGGTGAACTACAGGCTGGTCAACCTCACCTCAATCCCTGGAAAAATCATGGAGCAGGCCCTCAGGCAAACCATGCTGAAGCACTTGGAGGAGAGGATGGTGATCAGAAACAATCAGCATGGCTTCACCAAGGGCAAGTCATGTTTGACCAACCTGATTGCCTTCTATTTTGAGATAACTGGGTATGGGGAAAGCGGTGGATGTGATATATCTTGACTTTAGCAAAGCTTTTGATACGGTCTCCCAGAGTATTCTTGCCAGCAAATTAAAAAAAGTATGGACTGGATGAATGGACTGTAAGGTAGATGGAAAGCTGGCTCAACAGGTAGTGATCAATGACTCGATGTCTAGTTGACAGCCGGTATCAAACAGAGTACCAGGGGTCGGTCCTGGGGCCAGTTTTGTTCAGCATCTTTATTAATGATCTGGATGATGGGATAGATGCACCCTCAGCAAGTTTGCAGATGACACTAAGCTGGGGGGAAAGGTAGATATGCTGGAGGGTAGGGATAGCTTCTGGAGTGACCTAGACAAATTAGAGGATTGGGCCAAAAGAAGTCTGAGGTTCAACAAGGACAAGTGCAGAGTCCTGCATTTAGGATGGAAGAATCCCATGTACCACTACAGGCTGGGGACTGACTGGCTGGCTAAGCAGCAGTTCCACAGAAAAGGACCTGGGGATTACAGTGGACAAGAAGCTGGATATGAGTCAGCAGTGTGCCCTTGTTGCCAAGAAGGCTAATGGCATATTGGGCTGCATTAGTAGGAGCATTGTCAGCAAATTGAGAGAAGTGATTCTTCCCCTCTATTTGGCACTGGTGAGGCCACATCTGGAGTATTGCATCCAGTTTTGGGACTCCCACTACAGAAAGGATGTGGACAAATTGGAGAGAGTCCAGGTAGGGCAATGAAAATTATCAGGGGATGGGGCATATGACTTACGAGGAGAGGCTGAGGGAACTGGGGTTATTTAGTCTGCAGAAGAGAAGACTAAGGGGGGATTTGATAGCAGCCTTCAACTACCTGAAGTGGGGATCCCAAAGAGGATGGAGCTAGGCTGTTCTCAGTGGTGGCAGGTGACAGAGCAAGGAATAATGCTCTCAAGTTGCAGTGGGGGAGGTCTGCGTTGGATATTACGAAACACTATTTCACTAGTGGGGCTGGAATTTCACCCATAAGCACTGGAATGGGTCACCTAGGGAGGTGGTGGAATCTCCATCCATAAAGGTTT